>NC_053156.1:113417990-113725490 GCF_016835505.1 Polypterus senegalus
AAATTAGTAACTAAATTACTTTCATTAATGGTTTATAAATTATCAAAGATTTTAGTGTGATAGTCAATAATGCATGTTAAATCATTACTATATGTGTAAGTTTTGGGGACATTTTTGCTACTGTCATTGTTCTTCAAGGATCACAATTGTGTAATTTTTGGCCGTTTTTTGCGCTTTTGTCCAAATTATTTCTGATGGTGCACTCATCTGTTTTGACGAAAATTATATAAAAACTTATTGAGAACACGACCCAAACTGTGAACAATGACATCAGACCTGACCTCTCAAAGTCATATGTTTTAGACATTAGAGATAATTTTAAATGGATTTTTAAATTAAATTGAAGAGATGCTGGTGTCAGCTCTTCCATACTGCGTTTCAGACAAGCTGCGAACCTGAGAGAGATCACAAGGTGAGTGTTAAAGATATGATGGCTACCTAAGTGTATAACATCTACATAGAACTTAATTTATTTGTCCCCAAGTGGATATTTGGCTTTTTACAGACACTTGTGTACTTATATGTTTATATACACCATGGTCTTATCATAGTGACTCAGCAGTAACATAGAAATAAGTTGGAAAGGATACAGATCTGGAGGGACTCTGTATAATGTTTGATTTCTGTTATATAAGTATGAAGTGTTACATCTCATAGTGAGTCACAGTAAGTTCAGTACTGTGACATTTTGGGTACTGTGGAGAACAGGCTTACTTATACCTATTATTATTTCAGAAGCAATTTTAATGCTAGAAAGAAAGGGAGTGGAGATTTATGTGAATGAGCAATGATGAACACATCACAATTAAAACTAAAAGTATGATACAAACTTAGGAATGTGGACTGAATTTGTGATTCTCCCTGTACCAATATCTTAATAATTCTGAATACTGGTGACTTCAAACAAGGAAACAAACTTGTGTCAGCATGTTTCATTAATGGACATTACTGGATTTGCTCTATTGATATGTTAATGACTTTAAATATAAACCGGTGGTACAATCTTGGTAGATCTGACCACCAACAAGCCTGTTATTGAAAGCAGCAGCTTTGTATTGTCCAATTCAGAGGTTTGTGTGTGTGTGTGTATATAAGTATACATAAAATAAAAAAATTGTCTGTAAATTCAAATTATTTCTCTATCCATCTATTCTGTCTATTTCCTTCCCATTTTAACATCACCATGCATGATTGGTGTTTGCTTTGACGTAACTATAGTGGAGCCTTATGACAGGGTTTTTTTTGTTTGTTTGTTTTTTTTAAACTACTAAGTCTTTTTTTTTTCCTGCTTTCCATTTCATTTCTGTTTGACATGTTTTGGAAATCTCCTGTTTCTTTTGTGTGGGGTGGAATTAGACCCACATGATTGAGCAGCCACCATGGGATAAAACTTCTGTCTGGGGATTTTATTCCTTTACAAACTGTGGTGTTAGCAGTAAGCAATGTGTTCAGGTGTGAGAACATTAAGTCTGCTTCCCAAATGATCACATTATTTTTAAGCTCGGTAGATGTTGTTATGACACTAGTGGAGAATGGAGTAGTTGTCAATGGTTCTTCCCCTTTGGCAGCACTGGCTCGTAAGGTAACATTTTCAAATGTTCCTGCATTTTTGAGAATTAAGGTGATATAAAAATAATTGGGACACCATGATCAATTAGTGTCTAAAAAACAGTATATTCCATTTGGTGTCCAGATCCCTTGAGCTAAATCATATAATGTGTTTCAAGAATCAATTATATGCTGTCTTTAACAGAATAGACAAAAGGTTAGATGTTGAAATGATGTTTAATATAAACGGATTATGTGGTTTGTTTTTGTTTATGTTTATTTGTTTGTTTAGTTCGGGGTGAAGAGGAGAGTAGGGTGCATTTGTTTAAAACTTGCCCAGAGAAAAGAATATGATAGCTGAGTGTGAAAAGTGAAATAAAATGGACGCAAATTTACTACCTAATGTTGAAGAAAAAACAAACACTGTAGAGGAGACGGGAGATTGAGGGAGTGACAATATTTCAGACTTTAAAGAAGAAGGAATTGCTACTTGGAGAAATAGACAACACCGTCGATGAGTGACCACTGGTATTCTAATATGCTTCTTCTTCAAGGTCAAAGGCTCACTTGTTTATTTTTATTTTTGCACTGAGCCTTTCAATTTTAAATAATATTTGGACTCTATATTTTTAAATAAATTGCTTAATCATTTTAATTAAATCTGTAATCTGAATAACTCTAAATAAATTAAAAGGCTAGATTAGAGTTCCTTTCCTAAAAGTTTTAATTTTTTTCTATTTCAGAGTTTGGCGCAGATGATCAACAGTCGAAAGGATTTTGATGTTGCTGATATCATGAAGCAAGATGTCACGAAGGACAGAAATGAAGGCAATTAATGACTTCCTGCTTTCAAGGACTGTAAAAAAATCTGCCACTGTGTTCCAGCTTGCTTAATATAAAACAATTTTATGTTCACAGGCAACAGGATAATTAAACTAAATATCCTTTACAATCTATATATACTATACACACCAGATGCATAAAATACTGTTGTTTTTCGTTCAAGATTGTTGCACTTTGTATTTAGAAAGATGTCTTGTGAACTTGTTAAGTAAAAAATACAAATTATATAGTCTGACAGTAAACAGTCATTTTTTTAAACAATGAGTGGAAAAATCTTCACGAACAGTGTTTTAATTTTTCAGTTCATAACACTTGGCATCTATTAGTACAGCTTTAATTCTGATCCAAACCCATTCATGCAACCTAATAGTTTATAACTGGAGGACAATTCCAATATAAACATTTAGATACATTTAAAATAACAGGAAAAAAATGGAAGTATTTAGTTTTTATTGCAGGCTATATTGGATGCAAAAGCAATAGTCGGGTCTCAAATGTGCCCCTTAATAGCCTGCCAAACATAAGCTGGATCCTGAACAGAGTGTTTATTCAAAGAATAAACTGTTCAAGTTTAGCAGAGGTTTGCTCAATAAAATCTATATTTTGCAGTATAGAAGTACTGCTTGGAGGACAGGACGGAAAGAGAAAGCTGAAGATTTACAGGGATGAAAATAAACAATAAAAAAAGCTTACTTTGTGTGGAGGGTCAAAATATTTTGAAATTAGTATATAACATATTCTGAAAAAAGACTTGCAATGGGAAGAGAAGAGGGAAAATTCTATAATAACCTATAAGAGTTTGAGGTTTAGATCCATAACCGATTTGGCAAGCACTCATGAGAAGGTGGCATTGCACTGTTTGATCAAAGAAGGTGATTTATCGAGCAGAGGGTCAATAAATGCATTCACATCCATCCCAGTGATTAGCTGGTATTAAGGAAAGGATGCATTTAGTAATACCAGGGAAAAATGCATTATTATATGGTGTTGGGAAATAAACTGACACACAGGCAAATTTCCTCCCACTGATCTCCATCAAGGCATAACAAATCCTGACCCAGAGCCAAGAAAATTTGGGTGCAAAGCATGGCAAACTAGAACCAAAACTCCACGTTTTATACTTGTGGCAGAAGAGGCAGTCTGATGAATGTCTTTAGCCAAAAGATGCAAATCTTGCAAACAGTTTACTGTATATCCATCTTATTGCGAGATAATAAATCAGCAACACTTACAAGTGAAATTGAGCAAACTTGCATTCCAGGAAAAGACAGTTAGATTCGCCAATAGAGAGGAAAAGAAAGAGAGGACCTGCCAGTATTTGCATATAATGCTAACAATAGCTCTGGAATCCTACCCCTAAACCCCTTAGATTAAGTCTAACAGAAAGTACACAAGAAACTAGACTGAGGTCTCTTAAACAAAGAGCAAAAAGAAACCAACAGGCTATGCCCATAAGAGAGAGCTTGGCAAACCATTCCACCTTAACACCCTCATGCACATCACAATAATTTCTGTGTCAAATCAGAGGAAGCATAACTGAAAACAAATTTAATACATAAGCAGAAATTAAACAACTGCGGGGAAAGAGTAACCCCCAGCACATGGTGCACTGCCTCCAGGGCATATTTGGTTTGTGTCCTCCCACCCCCAGAATTCCCTGGCCATGACAAATGAATTTTAAACCCTCCAAGAAACCAAGGAAATATGCATTGACATATACATGTATAACTATAAATTGTACATCTAAATATTTAAATTTATACACACCTACACATACATACCCAGAGATGCGTGTGTGCAAGTAAAACTACTGATGTGTATGAGACCGAACAAAGTAAATAGGGCAGTTTTATACCCAATTACATTACATTATTAAGTTATAATATCATAATAGAAATTATACAATTTACCATAATGCAGAATCGGTGGGAGCTCTGAGCATGTTTTCCTTCAACCAATCGATCCCATCTGGGGACGATGGAAGACAATGACCACACGAAGTGTGTTGTTTATGTTCAGTCTACTCCGTAATCTCGTTTTGGTTGCTGTCACTGCAGAAAACGCTGCCTCACAAAGATAGGATGTTGGAAATGGAAGCAGACTCTTCAGTGCTTTTCTGGCAACCTCAGGATATTCTACCTTGACTTTAATCCAAAATGTATGGAGATTTGAAGTTGTCTCAAACATACTTTTCAGGCCATCATCATTTGCAACCTCAAGCAGTTGATCTTCAAGCACAGACAAAGTTGATTCACCTGGCTTATTCTCAAATGGATCACGGATCCATTCCTTCCATTTTGTGGTTGGGAATAATGCTCAAACTCTATTGAAAGCTGAGATAGGTGATCATACACCAGCTGGGAAAAAGAAGGCCCTGGCTTGGTATCTTTAACAACCTCAGCTAACATTTGAAACATATCAAAAATCCCAATGTTCACTCGTTGGCCCCATAAATCAAGTTTGGCTTGGAATGCAGCCACTTTATCTGCCAACTTGAACAACGGGTATCTTCTGCCTCTGCCCCACGTGCTGCTACTCCACCACTGCCTCAGATTTCCCTCCTCAGGCTCCTCCAGCCTGGCTGGATACTGAGTCTGCAGAGTGAGTAAAGGTGGGTGCCCAATAGTGCCTGCATGCCTATTCATATTGTGAGGTTTCTGGGCTCATTTGGGATCCCCCCACCCAACGGGAACATCACACTGAAGTGCGTCCCAAAGTGTGATTGCCACGTCTATGGAAGATTGTTTGTCTGTTGCTCCGGCAACAGGTAAACAGTCTTCCACAGACATGATGATCGCACTTCGGGATGCTCTCGGTGTGTTGTCCTGTTGATGGAGGTCCCAAGAGAGTTTATAAACCTCACATTTTCTTGAATGAGTGCCGCATTAATAGGAATGTTTCTTGAATGAACCACATAAAAACTGTCTTCAAATGCAGCAGTTCGCATACTTTTGCAACCTTAGATTTTTTTTTTTTTTTTTTTTGCACATAACAGACATGTGAATTGTATTTGTCATTCCAACAGATTGCACATCACAATCATTAACACTGTTATCGTTTTTCGTGTCTGCCGTTTCTATAGGAGGGTGACAAGGAGTTAAATCCCAATGGATGTTTTTCAGATGTTGACGAGCAATAAGCAACAGGTATCACTGAAAACCACAGAAAACAAAAACGGCAAAAAAAAAAAAAACAGTACGAGTAAAGTTCGAAGAAAGAAAATTTTTTTACAATGTTTCTGTTTGGGGATCGTTGTGCACAGCTGAGTTGCGACAACAGAACTAACTGCTCTGTAGATGATTCATTCAAGCATTTCAAGGTCACTTTTTTGTAATGAAAGTATCTGCTGAATGTACTTTGTAACAACGAGATTTCTATAGACTCGTGTCATATGGGGAAACTGTTGGGACCATAAAAATACTCTCTCACCTTGGCCTCTCTCTGCACCGCTGCAAAGCCCCACCCGCCTAGTGTTCTGAAAAGTGTCATCAGTGAATGGGGCAGCCATTTTGCTGTAGCCCTTCACTGAGTGAGTCTCCGTTGCCGGAAGTTCTCTCGGGGCCCGGCTGCCAGACCGCCACAGGCCGCTAGTGGGCTGCAGACCAGGGGTTGGGGCACCCCTGCAATAGAACACTTCTGTGATGTTATGTTTGGGTCCATCCGACACCACTAGGTTGCACCTCCGACTGTCCAGGAACTCGGTGATGCCCTGGTCCAGATCTGGGAGGAGATCCCTCAGGACACCATCTGTCATCTCATTAGGAGCATTGTCAGGCATGCATACAAGCACATGGGGCCATACAAACTACTGAGTACGATTTTGAGTTGCTGCAATGAAATTTCGGCAAAATGGACTAGCCTGCCGCATCATTTTTTTCCATGTTCATTTTTTTTAATTCAGCCCTCTGTAGGTTGATGATTTTTATTTCCATCAAAGAATGTGGCATCCTTAAGTTCCTCACACATTACCCAGTCCATATCAGTATACGGTAGATATCCAGCAGGATCTTTTTCCCATTTTATGAAATCTTCCTTTAATTTTTTTGAGCAGTTTTATTATGCTGTCAATCACAAATGACAATGCTTGAAGAAAGCAGTGGTTCAGATTCTCATGCACAAAGGAATGAAAAGTAATATTCAGTATAAGTAAGTTCAAGAATATAAATACATTCTTGGAATCCAAAAAATTCAAGATTATCTTTGAGAGAAACAGAGAGGTGCCTGTATGGTTAGTAAATTACTGTGCACTTCTTTCTTTTGTTTATTTTTTTCATTTTAGTAATTGCTTGTGTTCTCAGAGCAAATCAAACGTGAATGCCACATAAAGGCAAACTGAAAATAGTGACATCTTGAAAATGTTGCACAATTGAATACTACATATTGAAGATGAGAAGTGCTGAATAACAAATGGCAAGTTTGATACCTTCCATACGGTGCAAGATCTGCAATTTTTTTATATAACAGATGCCTGTATTTTCATTATTACTTTGCCTAAACAAACAAGATGAACTTAAATACAGGACACTTGCATGGGCAATTTTACATCACAGCATCTTCTCTTTTTTTGAATTGAATCACCTTTAAACATCCGTGCAAATCAAGCAGAAGACGAGGATGATGCCTCAGGCAGTATTGATTATTTATGGCTTAGGAAATGGACATACATAAACCTCTAAAACTTTGAGAGAAGTCAACCATTATATTGACAGCCAGCCAATCAAATGTGTGTGTAACATCACATGTTCCAGAACCCCATGTATAATTTTAAAAGAAATATGGCTTGTCCGAGCGACTTCAGGAAAAGAGACAGAGAGACATTGCGACCGTTTTCATCTGATGGTCAGCAGAAGCATCTCATGAACAGCATCCATTGCTAAGTCAAAAGCTGCCCTAGGACAATTTCCAATCCTTGAATCTTTCTGTAAGCTTTCTAAAGACTATATATACAGTAGTGTGAAAAACTATTTGCCCCCTTCCTGATTTCTTATTATTTTGCATGTTTGTCACACAAAATGTTTCTAATCATCAAACACATTTAACCATTAGTCAAATATAACACAAGTAAACACAAAATGCAGTTTTTAAATGATGGTTTTTATTATTTAGGGAGAAAAAATCCAAACCTACATGGCCCTGTGTGAAAAAGTAATTGCCCCCTTGTTAAAAAATAACCTAACTGTAGTGTATCACACCTGAGTTCAATTTCCGTAGCCACCCCCAGGCCTGATTACTGCCACACCTGTTTCAATCAAGAAATCACTTAAATAGGAGCTGCCTGACACAGAGAAGTAGACCAAAAGCACCTCAAAAGCTAGACATCATGCCAAGATCCAAAGAAATTCAGGAACAAATGAGAACAGAAGTAATTGAGATCTATCAGTCTGGTAAAGGTTATAAAGCCATTTCTAAAGCTTTGGGACTCCATCGAACCACAGTGAGAGCCATTATCCACAAATGGCAAAAACATGGAACAGTGGTGAACCTTCCCAGGAGTGGCCGGCCGACCAAAATTACCCCAAGAGCGCAGAGACAACTCATCCGAGAGGTCACAAAGACCCCAGGACAACGTCTAAAGAACTGCAGGCCTCACTTGCCTCAATTAAGGTCAGTGTTCACGACTCCACCATAAGAAAGAGACTGGGCAAAAACGGCCTGCATGGCAGATTTCCAAGACGCAAACCACTGTTAAGCAAAAAGAACATTAGGGCTCATCTCAATTTTGCTAAGAAACATCTCAATGATTGCCAAGACTTTTGGGAAAATACCTTGTGGACTGATGAGACAAAAGTTGAACTTTTTGGAAGGCAAATGTCCCGTTACATCTGGTGTAAAAGGAACACAGAAAAAGAACATCATACCAACAGTAAAATATGGTGGTGGTAGTGTGATGGTCTGGGGTTGTTTTGCTGCTTCAGGACCTGGAATGCTTGCTGTGATAGATGGAACCATGAATTCTACTGTCTACCAAAAAATCCTGAAGGAGAATGTCCGGCCATCTGTTCGTCAACTCAAGCTGAAGCGATCTTGGGTGCTGCAACAGGACAATGACCCAAAACACACCAGCAAATCCACCTCTGAATGGCTGAAGAAAAACAAAATGAAGACTTTGGGCTGGCCTAGTCAAAGTCCTTACCTGAATCCAATTGAGATGCTCTGGCATGACCTTAAAAAGGCGGTTCATGCTAGAAAACCCTCAAATAAAGCTGAATTACAACAATTCTGCAAAGATGAGTCGGCCAAAATTCCTCCAGAGCACTGTAAAAGACTCATTGCAAGTTATCGCAAACGCTTGATTGCAGTTATTGCTGCTAATAGTGGCCCAACCAGTTATTAGGTTCAAGGGGCAATTACTTTTTCACACAGGGCCATGTAGGTTTGTTTTTTTCTCCCTAAATAATAAAACCATCATTTAAAAACTGCATTTTGTGTTTACTTGTGTTATATTTGACTAATGGTTAAATGTGTTTGATGATCAGAAACATTTTGTGTGACAAACATGCAAAAGAATAAGAAATCAGAAAGGGGGCAAATAGTTTTTCACACCACTGTATACACAGTATCTCCTACTGGTACTACTGATTATTTAATAAATACCACTTTCCTTTTAAATTTCTATACTTTGTCTTATATCTGGAGTGATTGAAATAGTAAAATGAAAATTAAGAACCCTGTATTGGGGAGTAGCCACATTACTTGCCGTAGGGTTTATCAAGGCTAAGAGGTCACTCCTCGAAAGAAAAGACAACTGTGGTAAAAGCAGAACATATTGTTTGGTTGGTAAGTGGCCTAACCAAAACATCTGTATTTTAATGGTGTTGTGATGACACCCTTTTGTTCATCAATGCTGCTTATAGTAAGTTCTAAAGTAGACACTGCTATAGAGTATTGCAAGGACATATTAAGACTCCATTGTCTATTTAAGATATTTATATCTAAGTTTCACCATGTCTACAGGATCCCTTTGTGTTTGTGTATCTGCATGTGTGTTAATCTTAAGGTGTAAGAGTAGATCAACTTAGTGAGATTTTGAAGTCTTACAGAACCTACAATAATACAGTTTTGTCTTGTTAGAGCCCTATTTGACTGAACATTAACCTTTTGTACACTTTATTGTGTAGACTTTATCTGAATGCTGCAAATCCCATTGACTTACCACTGTTTATAAGGTGGTGTACTTTATAACCTCCCCACCTTCCCTTCTACATCTATAACCTCAGGCAATTAGGTAGAGTAAAAGGACAAGCAGGAGTTAACTTATATATTTTAATAATGTATTATTGATAATATCTCTCTATTATAAAAGAAATTTTGGGAGGGAGATGAGACTTGATCTTCTCGGAAAACAATCTGATGTCCCGTGAGATACACTTTTTAATGTCCTGTGAGACAAGGCAGTGAAACAAAAGTACAGCTACTGTGCAGGCTTTGAAATGATTGATGCGCAGCTTGACAAGCAGAACACGCACCTTGGCAGCAGCACAAAGCCAGCAGCTGATCCGTCCGCATCTCCTTAGCGAGCGTTCAGCTCCCCCCCACAATGCGAGCAGGAGAGACGCGATGTGGCAGGAGTGTAGCGTGCCTCTGGGGGGTTTTGAGCGAGGCGAACGAGACTTGATCATCTTGGACAGACACTAGACATTACAACCTTAGGAAGCAAAACCCGTGAGAAGGTGACTTTTGAACGTCACACCCTACTTACAAACTATTTAAAAAAAGGTTACGGACATTTAACCTAGCAGTTGTTGGAATGCTTTTGGCAGACACACTTCATGTGCTCCCAGTTCTTAAAATAATGACAAGCAGAACATGCAGCTCGCCAGCAGATGATCCGACCACATCCCCTTACCGTGTGTTCAGACCTCCCAACCCTCTTCACAACGCAAGCGGCAGAGACGCAAAGTGTTAAAAGGACAGCTGCTGTACAGGCTTTTAAATGATCGACAAGCAGAGCACGCAGCACGCCAGCAGCAGCAGCAGACAACAGCTGATCAGACTGCATCTCCTTAGCGTGCGTTCAGCCCCCCTCCTTCACAATGCGAGCAGCGTTATATGTCCCGCCTGAAAAAGATTTAACCATGCCCGGGGCCGGAAATAAAGGACAAATATTGTTTTAACAAAAGTTTTAAAGTAAAAGTGAAAATAGTGCAAATGTAACAATTCCCATGAAAATAACAATCTCTTTAAACTGTATATCCGGTAAACTAAACCCGGGGGTGGGCAAGCGAAGCAAGCAGGGGGAAAAGCCCCCTAGTTCATAAAATAATAATAATGGAGCAAAGCACATGATAATACTGGCAACCATACAACCTGACTGCACACTTGTAGTTACTCAAATGTCTCTAGTCAAGTCATCATTTCTAGTCTGCTTTTTTCACGACAGGCCACATGCCTTGCCTGTCTTAATATGGCTGCCGTGTTGTACATCTCATTGTTCTCTTCATGGCCATGGTGTGCGAAGGCTAAAGCGACCAACTTTGCACATTCCTGTAGGTCATTGTGGATCAGAATGGCCTCTGATTAAAAACCAATCTCAAACAGCCATACTTCAAACCAGTGGGTGCACACCTGCTCTCAAGGAGTGGATACCATTTGTTTAGCGGAAGCTTTCCAACTTGGTCATTTTATAGCAGTATTTCATGGGTTGGTTTATAAAAATGCCCTACACAGAATCCCTCTTGTTAAACTGTTCTTAGGCACTTTCCCCAACCCTGCTTTAAATTCCTGAGTCAATCCTTAAGACCCGGTGTTGGTTAGTTAGACATGAAAGTATTGCTGTTCTCATGAGTGAAATAAAACATGCCTTTTGATGCGTTAATATTACATTCGCTTTGTCTTACTTACAAGTAAAGACAAAAATATTCATCACCTTATATGCAAAATAACAGGTGATTATGTAGCCAAGCATTTGTGACAGAAAACTGGAAGATGGAAGAAACAACAACATAATAGAAAAAAATGGCATTAACACTGCCTTGTTCCCTTGAGCCCCCAATTGATGGTATTCTTCCCCAGTGGCAAGCAGGGGCCTCCTGTATAAATGGTGCATATACACAAAAATGTCGTGTAAGCCTGTTTCCACGTTCAAATCGTGATGTATAAAACCTAAACTTGGCATAAAGCCACACACATTTCCACAGTACCTCATACCCTGGCGTACGCAAGTTCTGCGCTCAGTTTTGCAGACTGGTGGCACCCAACATCAAAGCAGTGCTACTGTTACAGTGTGGTTACCCTTTCTTTTTTAGATCCACATCCCCGATGCGGCTTTATAAATACACTGAAATTAACTGCATATTGTTTAATGCATCTGATTGTAATTAACCTATAACAATATAATGGTCCACGGAATGGTCAAACTATTCCAAATACCATAGCTGCTTTAGCGTTGTTGCTCTCACTGCACCTTCTTTCAGCTGCTCCTGTTAGGGGTTGCCACAGTGGATCATCATTTTCCATATTGTTCATGTCTCATGTAAGATGCTTGCTGTAAAGTGCGCGACCTTTGATGTAATACTTTATTGTAGCAGTACTGTATCTTTCAAACGTACTTAACTCCAATTCCTGTCCTTCCTTTTCTTTATAACCAATCGCCACACAATCAGCTCTGTAATAGACATTAAGCCATCTGTAAGCTTAGAGCCGCAATTCTTCAAAACGTTTAAGGAACATTGAAATATCATCGTAGTACGTGTTTAATTATTCTATCCATCTATCCTTCCAGTGTTGCGCCAGCACAAACAAGAATACAACGCAAGGCAGGAACAATCCGTGAACGGAGCGCAATCTCCTAGCTAGCGCTGCCGCACCGTGTGCTGGCATGTTTAATTATTAACAAAATAGATTATTTAAATGAAGTTAAAGTTTTATCTGTATTATATTATAAACATATTTTGCTGCATTTCATCTTAAAAATGATATTGTCATCATATTTAAATACGCGCTTTATAAAGTCGCTTAGGTTGTGCAATATTATGACTGTATCGCAAGTTTACAGTGAGGTGATTGTACTTATAAGTACAAACAGTTCTACAAGGAGCACTTGATGGACTGATTGATTGTGTTTATAGTTCTTGGGATGAAACTGTTTCTGAACCGCAAGGTCCATACAGAAGAGGCTTTGAAACGTTTGCCTTATGAGAGCAGTTCAATAGACAGCATGGCTGAGGCAGCGTGTGCTTGATGCTGTATACCGATAATTCTCTTTTTCAGCTTCTGTAGATCTTTGATTCCCCACTCAGATACAGTGATATAAATACTCTGAGTGGTGCAGTGAGAGTAATATGGAAAAAGATGATCCGTTGTGGCAACCCTTAACAGGAGAAGCTGGAAGAAGAAGAAGGTGCAGTGAGAGTAACAACGCTAAAGCACCTATTGTATTTAGAATAGTTTGACCATCCTGTGGACCATTATATTGTTACAGGTTAATTACAATCAGATGCATTAAACTAAGAAACAATACGCGGTTAACTTCAATGTATTTATAAAGCCGCGTCAGGGATGTGGATCTGAAAAAGAAAGGGTAAACACACAGGAACAGTAGCAAAATGTGCAGACGCTTTACGCCAAGTTTAGGTTTTATACATCACGATTTGAACATGGAAACTTTCTTATGCAACATTTTTGTGCATACGCACTCTTTATACATGAGGCCCCAGGTCTTTTAGAGCTTGTCAAATTGGAAGAGGGCACAAGTAATAATAATCATTGCTAACCACCAAAAAAAACAACATTCATTTTTCAGGACATTCTTCTATGGTGAATAACAATCCCAAAATGCTACAGTACTGCTATGTACGTTTTACAATCGGCGTATAAGTCGGGGAAGTGAATTGCACAGGACCACATGGTAAATCAGATTTGGAGATTTAACAGCCAGCCTTATGATTTAACATCCACTTTCATGGTCGCTGGTTTGGCAGCTGCTTTGCTGCTATACATGAAACCTTGTGTCCATCACTTAATGAAGGAATGGGACTTTTTCATGTAAAAATGAGAAAATGTAATATACATTCTGTAAGTTGGATTCATTTATAACCTCATTCTCAAACCCATTTCATTAAATTCAAGGGCAGGAGGTCATGGCCCTATCCCAGCAGTGCTCCGCACAAGCCAGGAAATGGCCTTGTAGATGGGCATCAGTCCAAGAAAGGGCTAATCCAGAATCTCCAATGAACATAACCAGAATATCCCTTATTTAATTTTATTTAGGGCTGTTGCTCAATTAAAAAATGTAATCACACAATTAAAATTTTTAGTGGAAAGTAACTGCATATTAATTGAAATTTTACACAAGTCCTTTACATGTTATTTTTCTATGAAACAGAAATAATAGTGATTACTTTCTAAAGCAAAACCACTTGCCAAGAGATATTAAATTATTTGCTAATGTATTGAACAGTGCTGTGTAACAGAAACAATTGGATAAAAAGTGGAACACCATTTATTTTTTAATGATTATGAGACATATCACAATGCAAATTAGTCTAGCACTTTAATTAGTTCTCTCAATCACGCTGCCTTTAAAATTATATGAAGATGGAAAATAAGACGTTATTGTTTTTCTCACTATTAGATTCAACTAAATGCGTAAGCAGACCAGTTAATTTACAACCTGGCGATGAGGTTCTACAGCAAGTGAAGGAGTAGAAATGTCTCGGGGTTTTGTCAACCATGGAGGACCGGCTAATGAATCAAAGCGGCAGTAGTATTTAAGCACGCGTTGTACTGGTTAGTCGTGTATGGAGGACTATTTTGGACAAAGTACGCAAATAAAAGTACTGTGAAAACGAGCATGATGTATTAGTATAAATAAATAAATGTTTCACTGAGTGTTTTTTTTTTGCTTAGTTAATTTTGTCCGTAGTATTCCTCAAAACACAATATGAAATGAATTTAAAACTCCAAACTTAGAGGGCGCTTACTAGCGCGTGCTGTGCTCTCACGATTTGTTTTTCATTCTTTTTGTATTTAGCGGCCTGACCTTCAATTGGCTAACAATCGGAATTGGTGTTAATGTGAAACTGCTCCAGGGACGTGAGTTTTCAAAGCCTATGTGTAATTAGGCTGTTTTAATTAATTTACTACCCGTTTTCTCCAGTTTCTGAGTTTTGAGTAGGCTGCCTGACTGTGAGTGAGTGTAAAATGAATTGATGTGTCATCCCGCATTGTGCCTATTTTAACCCCGTTAACAGACTAAGTAGATTCAATAACTGGTGGAAGCATACCCAGAAGACATACATTATTTTGCTTGCTTTATTTATTCTTCAATTTGGCAAAGATAAATATTTTCATAATGTATTTCTAATAAATAATATTTTTCTGTTTATATCAAAGCACTATTCATTTTGATGAAAGCACGGATTATATTTTATATCAACGTTATTATTATATTACGTTTTATCCAATGGCACTCACAACATTTCTGATACAATTGGTTACATTTCTTTTGATTTTCCAGTTGGTGCAGACAGTTCAAGTGACTTGCTAAAGATTACACAGTGTCAGTAGCGGGATTTGAACCCACAACCTCACGGTTTGAAGTCCAAACCTCTACACCACACTGTGTGCATAACCACACACTACTACATAGGGAATGCTATAATGAGAGAGTGGGTAAGTGCCCGATTGTCTAATTCATAAGGTTTAGCCATAAGCAGCGCTCAAAGAAGGCAATACATATATTACCCCTTAACTGACTAAACCCACTTTGTCTGGTATTGTACAATTTTTTTTAATTATGGTAGAATTTTGTAAGGTTATGGAATTGCAATAACTCAATTTTTGCTGTCCCATAGCTGGCATCTTTAGAACCAACCAACTTGCAACCCCAACGTCTTGGGGAATGATCATGTTGTTGTGGCTTCTACTTTGTGAACACTGTCCACATGGGTTGTCTTCTGAGTCTTCATCAATCGTAACATCGAAATCTTAACGAAATGCAACTCCGTTTTAACCTTAAAAACATCTCCTCTTACCAGCTGTACTCCCTTGGCTCTCATGTCATATTGTTAATCTTTACCTCTGTAAGTTCTTTTTTTATCATTATTTTGTTTTAATTTAAAAGCATGCATTGGAAAACTGTTCTGTTTTTTATTATCACGCGTGCATTTAAGAACCTCACTAGTAGTGGTGGATGTGAGATGCTGTATGCAGAATAAGCCACATTCCTAAACCGTCCCGCCGGTCTGCTAAATGTTAATGTACGATCCGAAATGCGGTGCAAAGACACCTTTCAGTTTCTGACCTTCTGCAAGCTTTCCAGAAGCCGAAGTCGGAAACAAAGTTGTCTGTCAACATTGTCGCCTGGAGGAGCTGCTTTCCTTACTACTGGTTCATCCACTCAAAGACCCGATGGTTTCTTTGTTAGTTACTTCTGATTTTGACGTACATTCCCAAAGCGCCTGTTTTTAAATAACTTTCAGCGACTTACTTCACCGGCGAAGAAGAAAAACATTTCTGAGATTGAAAAAAAAATCGGTGATTAATTTTTCCGATAATATTTGTCCTATAGAAACACGTGCGATCCAAAAAAGACTCCCCCTACACGGGCCAATCAGGGCGCGCGCTTTGGTCCCCGCCTCTCCACGGTCTTTGATTCAGTTTCCGGAGTTTCTGCAACCATGGCGGCCGCTGTGAGAATTGTGTGGAAAACTGTACCATCCACGGCATCTTCTCGTTATGCTGCGAGAGGCATTTCTCTTAACGGGGTGGGGATCCCTTTGCCCCAGTTTTCATTTAAACATAAGTCACTTGTTACGAGTCAAAAGCGCCTTGCATCTCATTTCACCTTCCAGCCTGACCCGCCACCTTCAGAATTTGGTAAGACAAGAGGGGGGAGCCGAAATATTTTGCAGTTACCTGAACAGATTGACCATACAGTCTATTTGAGTGATTGGTGTTGATCAATTTGAATATAGTTTTATGAACGAAAGAGTATAAGCAGTTGTAATGTTGCGTGTGGTACACGAACTGCTATTTGTGTAGCGACGCATTAACCCTGTCCTTGTATTCGTAAACGCATTTCTTCCCATCCTTGACCCGGCTGTACTGTAGAGGACACATTTTCATACGTGGACATATGTATTTAAATCATTAGTAGTATTGTTAATATTAATCTTCCATGTATTTTGATGTAATACAGATTTATGTTAAAGTGCTGTATTTGAAAACTACTGGTGAACATGTTTTATCTCGACACTGCCGTTCTACATGAGCAGGATGTTCTTTAACTTATTAAACTGTTTAACCTAGTTATGGCTAGATTGGCATGCACAGTATAAAGTGTTTTGGATGCTTTTCGTCATTGCTAATTCAATATAAAGATGCAGTAAACATTTGTGTGATTGACCTTGACTTCATGGATGGTAAAAGTAATTTGATTCAACTATATTCTTGTATTGCGTGCAGGCTTACAGTTCATAATCATAATGGTGTTTTACATTTCCGTAATGATCATTTAATGTTAAATATTGTGCTATTTAAATGTTTATTTTACAGTTGTCAAATGGAGAAATCTAGTCAATTCAATGGTGAGGAATGTGTAGCTGCACCTTTTGAGCCGTACTGTATTATGCACTTCATCAAGAAGATTTATTAAATTGTTGTATATTCCAGACTTAAGTACTGTTCTTCCTCAAGCAAGTATCTATTCATTCTTAGTTTTTCAAGTTGGCTTATTAAAGTAAGGTTTAGTGGAAGCATTGGACACAAAATCTATGGGGTTGGCACAGTCTCTATTAGTCTAAATTAGGCTTACCTCATAGGCATCAAGTAAACCAAACAGTCCTCTTTGCTACATGAGAGCAAACCCCATGCAGGCACAGGAAAAACATGCAAACTCATCCGAGATGGTGATAAGGATTCATATTGAATCTCCAGGGAGGCAGTTATGACCCTATTACCCTAATCCAGTTTACTGAATACATTTTTCTGGGAGAAACAATAAAAGATTGATATTATTATTCTTTATTTATCTGTCCAAGGTGAATTACAAATAAGATCATTTAGGAAATATCTGATTGTTTAGCAGAAAAAGTACCAAGTTATAAAGCAGAAAATAGTTTAGTTTAGTGTTTTAGTAACACTTAGTACTACAGTTAGTCACAAGGCTAGATTAAAACTACCAGGCTGACAAAAACACAGATTTTTGCTATAAGGTCTTAAATCATAAATATTAAGAATTCTCATTTCTGTTTGGAGACCACCTTTTATCAATGTTACCTAAGAAGACTAAAATTTAGTTTCAGACACGATTGTACTGGAGTGATTTCTGTGTTATATTCTGTGGGTGATGGTTTTTATGACACCTTTTTTTTCTCAATATCGCTTCATTTTAAATATCTTCTGCACATGCATTATTTTTACTTCTAGTTTGTGGTAAGTTTTATTCACAGGAAATGGAAGTAATATGTTTTTTTAGTACTTGTTTTTAGATCAAGTTGTGTATGTTTATTTTGGTTTTTTAGTTGGAGCACAAGCAGATGTATGACTTGTTCATGGTCACGTAGTGTCATTTGAGCACACAACCTCAAGGTTTAAGGTCTTAACCACTACACCACGCTACGTAATAAAAATCATCTGTGTTTTTACTGTTAGACATAGCATACTTTGTTGCCATAAGAATGACTGTTGCATCAAATTTCTCATACAATTGAAGTTTCATTTTAAACATAATGACCATTAATCATAATTTCGTAGTAGCTTCTGAATTTTAAAATGGGTAGATGTATTCATTAAATTAGCACTGGAGACTCTTAAGGTTCAGTTGTTAAGTTCATGTGTATCATATTCATAAGTAGTACTTTTATGATAGTTTTTAGACCTGGTCTGGATTTTGACCTGAGCTTACAGAGGAACATAGGACAAAGGTGTCCGCGGATCAATGAAACTCAGTTGTGGCTGATAAAGTGAAAGCCCATTGGATTTGTCTAATGACTTTCTTGGTTAAATAGATAGCAGTGCTTTTTAAATTGTGTACATGTATATCTCTCAATTATATAAAAAAATCTTGGGTCGAGATGTGACCTTCTCGGAAAGACACTTTGACGTCCCGTGAGAACAACCAATTAAAAACAAGATCACAGACATCTAACCTCTCGGTTGTTGGAATGCTTTTGGCAGACACACTTCATGTGCTCTCAGCTCTTAAAAATGTTATACATTCTAGATGGCACATCAATAACTAAGTGAAGAAGAAAGAGCAGCCCGTCAAAAAGACACCCAAAAACGTTGGAGAGAAAAGAAGGCAAAATTGAATGCAAAAAAGAACAATAATAATCTACGTGCACATTCTGAAAATAAGGAATCTAATAATCAGCACAGACGAAGGGGAATTGAAATCTCGTAGGTCCAATCGGGGTCAGAAGTAAAAGACTTAATAAAGATGTTCAAAAACGTTGCCGGGATACACATGCAGAGCAGGTTAGAGATTATGAAAGCTGTGGAATTCGAAAGGCTCAAAAAAAGTTGGCGCGATACGCATGCAGAGGAAGTTAAAGAATATGAGAGTAGTAAAATTCGAAAGTATCAAAAAAAAAAAGGAAGATTGCATTAGCACAAACAAACGGAAATTGTTACTCGGTTAAATAACAGAACAGCAAAAAGAGAATGAATATGTGGACATAGGTGATATGTCAGAATTTGTAGATATTGTAAGGCTTTAAAGTTTAAGTCAGAGACTTGTAGATTGTCTAATTCGTGTTGCCTCCCGATGAAGAGGTGTATCTGCAAGAATTAAAGGATTTGTCGTTTGTTGAAAGTGAAATCCACAAACACTACAGGCAAAATATCAGAGTCTACAGTAATCTTTTCGCGTTCACATTATTCATTGTTTAAAACGTAGATTTACACAATAATGGATCATATGCTGTGAGAACCTGTGGTCCCGCAACAATTAAAGCCATGACAAGTTTTATTTCGAAGAAACCGCAATTCGGTCAGGTATATATTTATGATCACAGAGATGAGATGCAACAAAGAATCGAAAGAGTATGTAACAATTCCCATGAAAATAACAATCTCTTTAAATTGTATATCCGGTTAACCAAACCTGGGGGTGGGTGAGCAAAGTGAGCAGGTGGCGGCGCCACCTAGCATTTTAAAAATGTATCTGCATGGTTCTGAGAAGGCAGTAAATGTATGATGATTTTCTTTCTAACTTGGTCCTTAACATTAACTTTGGATTTGCTTGTTTTTTTATGTATACAGTAAAACTAACTCACTAAAGAGAGTACAAGGTGACATTTTTTGTGCACCATATTTCTTTTTTGTATACACTGCCATTAGGTACATTACATAATTGCAGTCTCACTCTTATTATTTTAAGCTTTCCTTTGAGAGGGAGAGAACAAATTTGAGACTGTTTTCTACATGTGACAAACAAAACTTAATCTTGCATTCATTACTGCTGTTTTTGTTGTTATAGATGAATGAATAGATGGCATTTCTAGGGAAGGCTTGGGTAAAACTATTCTTATTTAAGTAGCAGATAGAGTTCAGTAGGCCAGTGCATGTAATATTTGGCTTCCTTTTCCAGTACCCATTTGCATTTTTCCCAAAGTTGCTCCATTTTCTTCCAACATCCTAAAGATGTATGTGTTAGGTTAAATTGTGATTCAAAGTTAACACAAGGATAAGTGAATGTGCCCGGCGATGGACTTTTCCCCAGTTTAAGTTTAGTTCTCATCTTAATTCTTCCAGAGTAGACACTCACCTCTTGTGACCCAGAGCTGGATAAACTGGTTTGAAAATGGATGGGATCAAGCACACTAAAGAAGCAGCAGAATCAATTCAGAAAAAGCTGAGCAGTCATTAAAACAAGGGGCCTCGCGTATAATGCCATACGCAGAACTCGCACTATAACATGGCATAAGCACAAAAGCGGGAACGTGCATATGCACAGAAAAATCCAGATGCATAAATCTGTGCGTACGCAAACTTCCACGTTCTTCCGCTCCATAAATCCCGCTCAGTGTGAAAAGTAATGCACATGCACACGCCTGCTGTCCCGCTCCAACTCCTCCCAGAATTACGCCTCTTTGAATATGCAAATCAATATAAATAGCCCTTAAGCTCAGCCTTTTGTGAAAAGACAATGGGAAAAGCACGGGGGAAAATAAAATTTCAGCGAATACCAAGTGGAGGCAAAGAAAAAGTACTATTTATTAGTTTAAACAGTGATATAAACAACAAAAGGGAGCTGATCGAGTGAAAGAGTGTCGGAGAAACTCGAAAGCTCAAGTTCACAAAGTCGCACACTGCCCGAAATAAAAAAAGAAGTTGTCGCGATGAAAATGCGAGTCGTAGCCCACACGTCTGAGTGTCATATGAAAGCTTATTAGGGTACAGACAAAAAAAATAGGCACACAGTGGGGAAAAAAGCACAATGTCAATTTTAATCTCGAGATTTCCACTTTAATCACGTAGTTTATGTAGTCATTAAAGTAGAGCATCATAAACTTCATCTCAAAATCGTTTAATTTACTAGTTTCTCAAATCCCATTGTAACTAAAGTAGCACGTTAAATGCTTTGTTTTGTATTTGATCTTCTATGTGCTCTATGTGTGTGAATCACAACGTGCTTCTGGGCTTTCTCTTCCTCCAACAGGACACAGAATCCATTACATTTGTTATATTACAGCTCTCTGAATAATTAAAATACTGACATGTATGCGTGATATCATGTTCATGATGACAGGAGTTAAAGCATGTTATTAAACATGGGAACACAATGGCGCAGTGATTGTTCATGTCTCATGCAAGATGCTTGCTGTACCGTGCGCGACCATCGATGAAATACTTTATATTAGCAGTACTGTATCTTTCAAATGTACTAACCTCCAATTCCTGTCCTTCCTTTTCTTTCTCCAAGTAACCAATCACCACACAATCAGCTCTGTAATAGATGTTAAGCCATCTGTAAGCTTAGAACGCCGATTCTTCAAAACTTTTAAGTTACCATTGAAATATTATCATAGTACATGTTTAATTATTCTATCCATCTATCCTTCCAGTGTTGCGCCAGCACAAACAAGAATAAAGCGCAAGGCAGGAACAATCCATGAACGGAGCGTTATCTCCTAGCTAGCACTATGGCACCATGTCCTGGCATGTTTAATTATTAACAATATAGATTATTTAAATGAAGTTAAAGTTTTATCTGTATAATATTATTAACATATTTTGCTGCATTTTATCTCAGAAAGATATTGTCATCATATGTAAATATGCACTTTATAAAGTCGCTCAGGTTGTGCAATATTATAACTGTATCGCAAGTTTACAGTGAGGTAATCTATACTAATAAAAGGCAAAGCCCTGACTGACTGACTGACTGACTGACTGACTGACTCATCACTAATTCTCCTACTTCCCGTGTGGGTGGAAGGCTGAAATTTGGCAGGCTCATTCCTTACAGCTTCCTTACAAAAGTTGGGCAGGTTTCATTTCGAAATTCTACGCGTAATGGTCATAACTGGAAGGTATTTTCTCCATTTACTGTAATGGAGTTCAGCTAGAAAGCCGTGGGGGGCGGAGTTTCGTGTGACATCATCACGCCTCCCACGTAATCACGTGAACTGACTGTCAACGCACTACGTAGAAAACCAGGAAGAGCTCCAAAACGCGCTTAAGAAAACATGCATTATATAATTGAGAAGGCATCGAAACAATAAGAAGCGAGCGAGTGACATATACTACCATATTAATGAGTGCTGCTACTTCGGAAAGAAAGGTGTAAACCTAAACTTTAAATTAAGGTAATAGACAGGGTGCCGCTGGTGTTTCTCATGCTTACAGGTAATGCGGGATACAAGTTTAATGAGAGGACGCAGGATATAAACGAGAGTTTTGATCACTTTGTAACTAAGTTAAAATTGCAGGTGAAGGGGTGTGCTTATGCAAATTCCGAGAGACTGTGTTTGTGGGGGATTGACAGTTAACACGGTTGGGGGAGTCACGTCATCATATCCCCTCCCATTTACCTCATTTCGCTCTGAGCTGAGCTCCGCGGCTAACGGCATCTTCCGAAGCAACTTCATCAGACTGCCATCAAATACTCACAGAAAACTCCACAAGTTAATACACACGGTGTCTCTAGAGTTTCTCCACACTCAATGTATTCCTCGCGTCCCCTTTATCCCCTCTGATCTCCCATTTCAATTCAGATACCTCCAATTTCCAGTAAGGCTCAGATGCGCGATGACAAGTAATAAGTCTCAAGGACAGACCCTACAAAACGATGCCATTGATTTCAGGCAAGATTGCTTTTCTCCTGGACAACTATACTTGCATTCTCAAAAGTGAGCTCATGCAGCTTCGTCATATTACAACCGGAGTGCAGCCAGAAACTTTTAAGTACCGGGTCTTAGATAACATTAAATTAAGCCGTAGACATCGCAACATCACACAAGATAGCAGCTCACGAGAACTTACTGAACGCAGTACGAGTGATCACTTCCATGCATCAAACCTGTTCAAAAAACGCATTACACAATTTACAAGGTGATGGCTTTCTATGGCGTTCGTTTATAAAGCAGCGGAGAGGCTGTGTGAAGGCAGCTACACAGAAAAAGCAGAGCGCCACACTCTGAATGTATTGCTGGCATCACCGTTATACCCTCTGATCTCCCATTTGAATTGAAATGCCTCAAATTTCCTGTAAGGCTCTGCTTCGCGATGACAATTAATAAGTCTCAGGGACACACCCTACAAAAGGTTGCTATTGATTTGAGGCAACATTGCTTTCCTCCTGGACAAAACTATATGTTGCATTCTCAAAAGTTATATATATATAACCAAATAAACGACCCACACACCATAGCGCAACATGAGAGGCTTCACCTTTAGCGCTGACGTCTTAGGTTCAATTCGCGAGAGTGAGTGCAGTGCGTGTGTACTGCCTGATGAGCCCAGAATTTTGCATTATTTGATAGTAAACCTATTTCAATATATTCAATATATATATATCAGCACTTAATGATTCATTTTACTCTCGCAACCCCTGTTTGGGAAGAAGTATGAAAAAAATATGAGGTTAACGCAGAAAACCAGATCACCAATTTAAGCTTTAGGAATCATAGACATTCGACATCAATGATTGTTTTGGTAAAGCCATACTCGGTGTAATCCTCCTTCCATGTTATAATATTTCCGCGACTAGCCAAGATTAAATGAACGGAAAAAGTAAGAGCGGCGAGGGTGACGAGGCAGGCAGGCGACAGCTCAATAGCTCGAATTTGGATATACTACAGTAGGTTCTATTTAGTCGCCAGAAATATCTTTGGTAGGAATGGAAGTTGGATTTAGTCTTTAAATTTCTATGGTGAAGAAAAATTTGTGCAATGATGATTAAATTTAACTTTCATTCCTACTAAACATATTTCTGTCGACCAAATAAAAATTACTTATATTTAAAATTTAAATAGAAATACGATAGTTCATAATACCCACGCAGCACTAAGTGCACGTAAGATTACGAGTCATCCGTTTTAACAAGCAGCATATTGCACTGATACGAAATTGCCTGCCAATTTAATTATTTAGGAATGGATAGATAAATTAAGATTTTGTACAAATAATGTTTTAAAATTTTCTTCCTCAATGGATTCTGGCACCCCCAGCAGCAGCTTCTCACACCCCAAAGGAGATATGTGTTTGTGTGTATGTATATATATATATATATATATATATATATATATATATATATATATATATATAGATATAGATATAGATATAGATAGATAGATACAGTGGTGTGAAAAACTATTTGCCTCCTTCCTGATTTCTTCTTCTTTTGCATGTTTGTCACACAAAATGTTTCTGATCATCAAACACATTTAACCATTAGTCAAATATAACACAAGTAAACACAAAATGCAGTTTTTAAATGATGGTTTTATTATTTAGGGAGAAAAAATCCAAACCTACATGGCCCTGTGTGAAAAGTAATTGACCCCTTGTTCAAAAATAACCTAACTGTGGTGTATCACACCTGAGTTCAATTTCCGTAGCCACCCCCAGGCCTGATTACTGCCACACCTGTTTCAATCAAGAAATCACTTCAATAGGAGCTGCCTGACACAGAGAAGTAGACCAAAAGCACCTCAAAAGCTAGACATCATGCCAAGATCCAAAGAAATTCAGGAACAAATGAGAACAGAAGTAATTGAGATCTATCAGTCTGGTAAAGGTTATAAAGCCATTTCTAAAGCTTTGGGACTCCAGCGAACCACAGTGAGAGCCATTATCCACAAATGGCAAAAACATGAACCAGTGGTGAACCTTCCCAGGAGTGGCCGGCCGACCAAAATTACCCCAAGAGCGCAGAGACGACTCATCCGAGAGGTCACAAAAGACCCCAGGATAATGTCTAAAGAACTGCAGGCCTCACTTGCCTCAATTAAGGTCAGTGTTCACGACTCCACCATAAGAAAAAGACTGGGCAAAACGGCCTGCATGGCAGATTTCCAAGACGCAAACCACTGTTAAGAAAAAGAACATTAGG
Organism: Polypterus senegalus; assembly: GCF_016835505.1. Taxonomy (NCBI): domain Eukaryota; kingdom Metazoa; phylum Chordata; class Cladistia; order Polypteriformes; family Polypteridae; genus Polypterus; species Polypterus senegalus. The sequence continues at coordinate 113,442,883 of NC_053156.1, forward strand.
GCTCGTCTCAATTTTGCTAAGAAACATCTCAATGATTGCCAAGACTTTTGGGAAAATACCTTGTGGACTGATGAGACAAAAGTTGAACTTTTGGAAGGCAAATGTCCCGCTACATCTGGCGTAAAAGGAACACAGCATTTCAGAAAAGAACATCATACCAACAGTAAAATATGGTGGTGGTAGTGTGATGGTCTGGGGTTGTTTTGCTGCTTCAGGACCTGGAAGGCTTGCTGTGATAGATGGAACCATGAATTCTACTGTCTACCAAAAAATCCTGAAGGAGAATGTCCGGCCATCTGTTCGACAACTCAAGCTGAAGCGATCTTGGGTGCTGCAACAGGACAATGACCCAAAACACACCAGCAAATCCACCTCTGAATGGCTGAAGAAAAACAAAATGAAGACTTTGGAGTGGCCTAGTCAAAGTCCTGACCTGAATCCAATTGAGATGCTATGGCATGACCTTAAAAAGGCGCTTCATGCTAGAAAACCCTCAAATAAAGCTGAATTACAACAATTCTGCAAAGATGAGTGGGCCAAAATTCCTCCAGAGCGCTGTAAAAGACTCATTGCAAGTTATCGCAAACGCTTGATTGCAGTTATTGCTGCTAAGGGTGGCCCAACCAGTTATTAGGTTCAGGGGGCAATTACTTTTTCACACAGGGCCATGTAGGTTTGGATTTTTTTTCTCCCTAAATAATAAAAACCATCATTTAAATACTGCATTTTGTGTTTACTTGTGTTATATTTGACTAATGGTTAAATGTGTTTGATGATCAGAAACATTTTGTGTGACAAACATGCAAAAGAATAAGAAATCAGGAAGGGGGCAAATAGTTTTCCACACCACTGTAGATAGATATAGATATAGATATAGATATACATATATAGACTCATGACACTACTCATGACAATGACAAAACAATTACAAAAATGTTTCCTTTTCTTTTTCATTATTTCTTTAACACACTACTTCTCTGCTGCAAAGCGCGGGTATTTTGCTATATATGCATATGTATATATATATATATATATATGTATATGCATATATATGTATATATACTGTATATATGTGTGTGTGTCTGTGTATGTGTGTGTGTCTGTGTCTATATATATGACAGCAACACTCATATCAGTGACAAAACAATTACATTAATCATCTTACGTTATTTTTAAAATGCTTCCTTTTCTTTTTCATTACTTCTATAACACACTACTTCTCCGCTGCGAAGCGCGGGTATTCTGCTAGTTGTACTTATAAGTACAAACAGTTCTACAAGGAGCACTTGATGAACTGATTGATTGTGTTTATAGTTCTTGGGATGAAACTGTTTCTGAACCGCGAGGTCCGTACAGGCTTTGCAACGTTTGCCATGTGAGAGCAGGTCAATAGACAGCATGGCTGAGGCAGCGTCTCTTTCTCAGCTTCTGTAGATCTTTGATTCCCCACTCAGATACAGTGATATAAATACTCTGAGTGGTTCAGTAAGAGTAATATGGAAAAAGATAATCTGCTGTGGCAACCCCTAACGGGAGCAGCTGAAAGAAGAAGGTGCAGTGAGAGTAACAACGCTAAAGCAGCTATTGTATTTAGAATAGTTTGACCATTCCGTGGTCCATTATATTGTTACAGGTTAATTACAATCAGATGCATTAAACTATTAAAATAATATGCGGTTAATTTCAGTGTATTTATAAAGCCGCGTCAGGGATGTGGATCTGAAAAAGAAAGGGTAAACACACAGGAACAGTACCACTGCTTTGACGCTGGGTGCCGCTAGTCTGCAAAACCGAGGGGAGAACTTCTGTACGCCAGGGTATGAGGTACCATGGAAATGTGCGTGGCTTTACGCCAAGTTTGGGTATTATACATCGCGATTTGAGTATGGAAACGTTCGTACGCACCGTTTATACATGAGCCCCCAGAATATTTCCATGGGAGATACAGTTTAGTGTGATAAGAGTAAAGTGATACATACAGGTAACACTGACATTAACAAAGTGTACCCATCATGTTGGCATAGTGCAGATGTGATTTTTTTTTTCTTCTTTAAATGCATAACAAACTTATATACAGTTCAATATGTTTTTATTCCACCAGTTTAACATTTTAGTGAGATTACATTTGTAGAACATTGTACAATTTACATAACCATACTTCAAGAATCATAGCAGAACACAGAATTAGCAATGTACTTTCTGACTAGGTTAGATACTTGAGGATCTGTAAGAGGTGGCAAACATTTGCCAAAAAAAAAAACCAGACTCAGGTCAACATCTTATAAATTGGAATATAATTCTCCCACTGCAGTTAAAATGGGCACCTGTTTTACAATTGTAATACAGACAGAAATACATTGGAATATTAAATGTTCAATATTACTGCAATTCTTGTGAAATAATTGCGACTGTCATTTAGGACTCTGAGGTAGGCCAGATGTCTTTCAAAGCTATGATATGATTTGTCTTTGGAAAGTCATTTATGTAGCTGTAGCTATCTCCCCACATTGGTGTTGTACCCGCTTAATGACGGTTTTCATTGGCTCTGCATGGCGCATTAGTTCAGTAAAGCTTTTACTTTTAATAAAGGTAAGAGACATCATTTTCCATTTTCAATTTTGGTATCTCTTTTTTTGTTCTGCTCATGCATAATGACATTTTAAAGCTTGTATACCAAATGGAGGTATTACAGTTTGTATTTTTCTGTCTTTGGGGTGAGAGGTTTTTCAAATAAACATTGAGCTGTTTGAACTGTTCTACTAAAGTTTTGCATTAGAACTTCTGCAAATGTTGTGTTGCTTTCTGTGTCAGATATTGCTAGATGTGACCTTTGACACCATACTTGTCTCTGATTTTCTCTAATGCAGTATTTATGTGGTAATTTCATTATTAAAATACTGGCTTCCACAAGTTATCTGTATATTTGACCACCTATGCTAAGCCCTGACTAGAAGCGATGCAAGCCATGCACTAAAGGACTTGTCCTTCTTTGACAATAAAGGAAGTTTTGAATTGTTCAAGTCTGGGTCTTCAAAATCTTGTAAAGAATCGATATATTTGATCCAGTAGAGTTCGCTTACTTAAAACAGTGGTAAAAATTAAGCAGAGATGCATTTTAGTCAGAAAGTACATGTTCATGCAATAGTCATGTAGTTAAAGCAAATACTTTAATAACTTTAAAATATGGATACTCTCATAATGTGACTATTGGTTATCTAAATAAGGAAGCATTGTTTACTTTTAACTCCAAAATGTGTGTATATCAAAATCCAAACTCTACAATACAGTTTCATTAGAAAGTGTTTTACAACTTCTCAAAATCTTTTTTTGTTGCAGAACTATCGAGTAATGGTTTTATATTGGAAATGTCTTGCTAGGTACAGCATTGATGCTTGTTAATTTGTAATTCTCAGTCCGTGTGAAAGGTCATCTAAAATCTTTTAACTGTGATTCGCCAGCAACTTCTTTTTGTTTAGGCAAATAAAAAATGGAGGTAAGGGCACAGTAGTTTTCTTCTACTTTTTGCTGTCCTAAATAATATTTTATTTGTAAAAAAATACCTGAATGCCTATGTTAAATCTTCTCAGTTTGTTTTCATAATAAACCCTTTTTGAAATGAAATGTGATTTTTTTGGATTGACTACTGTGATATATAATATGAGTATATCCATCCATTCATCATCCACCCCGCTATATCCTAACACAGGGTCATGGGGGGGTCTGCTGGAGCCAATCCCAGCCAACACATGACGCAAGGCAGGAAGCAAACCCCGGGCAAAGCGCCAGCCCATCGCAGGGCACACACACGCACACACCAGGGACAATTTAGGATCACCAATGCACCTAACCTGCATGTCTTTGGACTGTGGGAAGAAACCGGAGCACCCAGAAGAAACCCACGCAGACACAGGGAGAGCATGCAAACTCCACACAGGGAGGACCCAAGAAGCGAACCCAGGTCTCCTTACTGTGAGGCAGCAGCACTACCCACTGTGCCGCCCTATAATATGTGTATATATGTATATATATATATGTTTATAATAGAAGAATGTTAACATGCCTTTTTGGTTATGTTCTGACTTATGTAGATATTAATAAACTGTTAACCATAGTAATACAGTAATGACTAGGTAGTAGGTGCTTGTTACATTATGTTTTGATATTTTTGGAAAAGGTTTACCTTTGTCCACTCAATAATCTATTCAAGTAAATAGTATAATTTCTGTGTTTTGTTACAGGGTCAACCCAAAAGATGAATCTGTTTCAGGCTGTGTCAAGTGCTATGGATAACACTTTAGCCAATGACCCAACTGCAGGTGGGCTTTTTTAATTTTTTTTTTTTAATTTAGAAAAATAATACATTTTTAACATTTTCAGTACATGTTACTTTCTGTTTACATTTGTAATTAATGTTAAGTAGGTATATATTAGCTGTGGTGTTAAATCAGATTTTTATTTATTGTTAATTATTGCCATTTGAAGATATCAGGGCATTTCAGATACAGCTTACACAACTACTGCTACCTATAATATTTCATTCAAAGATGCATTTGTTAGGTGGTGGTAGTTTTTTAATGTCAATCTTGTCAATAATGTAAATTCTCTGTAAGATATGGTGTAATAAGTAAAACATTCATTTTAATGTATGCAGAAATTGATGTTAGTTCTTTGAAAATACCACAGATGTTTATAGTGGTTGCTACTAGAGAAAATTAGTTTTAAAGCATGGCTAATGTTAGCAGTAGCAAATAATAAATATTGCATTTATCAGCATGTGTGAATCTTCTGGTCTGTATCAGGATAAATAAAAACACGCAAGTCTTGCCTATTGATTTTTTTTGTCTAAATTTAGTTGTGCTATGAATCTGCTAAATCTTAAGGTTTCGTCGTGTTTATACCTAGGTCAGCTTTTAGAAGTTAGTGTGGCGTACTGGCTAAAGCAGTTGAATGTGGACATAAAAATTAAATGACTTGTACAGGGTCACTGGCATACAGTGTTAACTTTAAAAAAGTCTTCTAACCTCCCTGAGCTCAAAATGTGGTTTAGCACTGTATGTCATGTACTTTGTCAGTTCTCACAGTTTCTTCATGCTACATTTTAACCTTGTGAGTTTTAACCTTGAGGTGTCCATTTTTACTGATCCTTCGATACATTATATAATGCTTGTTTATCAATAAGTGTATTTTTTTTTACTCAGAATTTTTCCTCTTGTGTCACTTCCTTTGTACAAGTGTACATCTGTTTCACTTTGTTTTGTGTACAAATAAAAGCTTAGGTCCATTTTTGCCCAGTTCTGGAATGAAGTTTAGTTTAATTGCATGACTACACTTCTCATCCATCTTCTTCATCATTCCTTTCTGTTATCATCTGTTCTTTATAATATCCTGAATGTCATTTGCTAACTCTGGCATTATTTCTCAGTACACTTCCTACTATAATTATGTAAAACCCCTGTACTAAGTGCTGTTGTCTTTTCCGTTTCCCTTTAAATTCTTTTGTCTTCTTATACACTTGCTCATTTGCTCTTTGGTTTTCCTTTCCTTGATAACTTCAATGCAGATCTGTTTCCTACCTACAAACACTTTATGACATCACCACCTATATATTTTCTCAATATATTTTAACTGTATGCTAAATTGGAATATAGTGAAACCATGACCTTTTAAATTGTATTCTCATTTTATTTTTTTGGGAGGCACGTTTTTGTTCATTTTTCCTTCTAAACTTTGTGCAGATCCCTAAACCTCAGACATAATGCAGATACAAGTCCCAGGTTCAAAAGACCTATTTATCATAATACCTTAACAGGCTGCTTCAAGGGTTCAATAAAAAAATGAACAAAACTATTTTTCTCTCCTTCTACTCCACCCCGGAAAGCTTTGTCCAACACTTACCAACTCCATACTTGCCTTTTGAGGTGAGGCACCTTCTTTCATATTGGATCAGGGAGTACTTCTGGTGCCATAGCATTGCGCGGCGGAAACGCTTCCTGGTCCTGTGGAAGCTCCACAAAACAGGGAGGTCTTCTTCCAGCAGTGTATTTTGGCAGCCCCCAAGGACCTGGACAGGGTTGCCCTTCTGAATTAAGAATCTCATGGAACCCTGCGGGTGTCAAAACTGGAACTGTACCAGAGGAGCACTGCCACCTCTTGAAGTGGGAGATGGACTGCATTAGGCATACAGTTTCTCCCAGTACATTCATTTTTTTTTTCTTACTGATGGGTTAAAACCAGGAACCATCCCAACTGGGATTCATTACGCAATTTTATCCCATGAATGAATCCCTGTTTTTCTTGCCAATTCTTTTCCCTGGTCAACATCTTTCAGCTCTGCCATTTTGTGAGTACTGCTTCCATCATCTATTTCAAGAGTGAAAGTTAAAAGAAGATGTGAAATTAAAATTCAGACTTCAGCACATTGTGTCTGTGTACTGCTTTGTATTTGAATTTTATTACTAACTAAATATGCACACTAATAGACAAGTTAGGATTGCCAGTCAAGTTCAAGGGATATATATATACAAATACAGTTTACTTCCCCAGATCCTGTGGTCTCTTTTGGTTTACAAAGTTTCTCTGTCCACCTATGAGAGTGCAGTAGTCTAGCACTCCAAGAATGGTGGAGAAGGGTCTTGGAGGAGAAAGAGGTGCGAGTCTCTGGGATGTTGTGGGTGAAAACTTTTGGTGGACTCATGAACATGAACATTAGCCAATGTGAGAGAGGCCTTCAGTTGTTTAGAAGTTATCCTGGGGTCCTTTGTGACCTCGCCGACTATTACACGCCTTGCTCTTGGAGTGATCTTTGTTGGTCGACTACTCCTGGGGAGGGTAACAATGGTCTTGAATTTCCTCCATTTGTACACAGTCTGTCTAAATGTGGATTGTTGGAGTCTAATTCTTTAGAGATGGTTTTGTAACCTTTTCCAAGCTGATGAGCATCAACAACTCTTTTTCTGAGGTCGTCATAAATCTCCTCTGTTCGTGCCATGATACACTTCCACAAACATGTGTTGTGAAGAGTAGACTTTGATAGATCCCTGTTCTTTAAATAATACAGGGTGGCCACTCACACCCGATTGTCATCCCATTGATTGAAAACACCTGACTCGAATTTCACATTCAAACTAACTGCTAATCCTAGAGGTTCACATACTTTTGCCACTCACAATTATGTTATATTCGATCATTTTCCTCAACAAATAAATGACCAAGTATAATTTGTCTCATATGTTTAACTGGCTTCTCTTTATCTACTTTTAGGACTTAAGTGAAAATCTGATGATGTTTTAGTTCATATTTATGCAGAAATATAGAAAATTCTAAAGGGTTCACAAACTTTCAACCACAACTGTACTTTCCAGACATTAGTACAAGAATCATCTTTGCTCCATTTTTATTTTCATCCGTTATATTTTGGAAAGCTTTGGCATGTACAAGCTAAGGGGCTTTGCACTTTTTGTTTGTCTTGTGAACATCTCTCCTAGCAAGGACCCTTCTCTGCCATCTACCTGTATAAAGCCTGATGTAACCCTCTGCCTTGTGGAATGAACTATACTACTTCAAAAAACAGTTGAAACAAATTTTAAAAAGTAGTACTTGCATCCTTAAAAAAGGGCATCTCTCACAACCTGGATATTTCCCAAAAGGAGAAAAGAATACAGGGAGTATATCATTTCAGAACAAAAAAGCTTGAGTGTAATAAACACAAAAAAAGTGTCACTGTTCATTTCCTTTACCTTTTATGCTAATATACTGTATATCAAAATGTAATAAATAATTTATGTTTACATTTAATTTATAAACATTTTTGTTTTATTGTATTTAACAGTGATTTTTGGGGAAGATGTTGCATTTGGAGGGGTCTTTAGATGTACTGTTGGTCTGAGGGACAAATATGGTAAGTCATACTAAATACAAAATAATCATACCAAATTTGATTGTAGAATTAAGGTTACCATTTTAGCTTTTAATGTATGGATATTTTTTTGTTCTAAAGCTAATTACATAAGTGAAGGCTTTTAGAGCAGACATCACAAAATATTTAGGTATATTAGATGTTCAAGTTAAGGACACGAGGAAAACGGCATTCAAGGAGAATAAATAGTCACTTTGTAAAAATCTAATGAAATAGTTAGATGGAGTTTCTTTATTCATCCATCCATCCATCCTCTTCCGCTTATCCGAGGTCGGGTCATGTGGGCAGCAGCTTGAGCAGATATGCCCAGACTTCCCTCTCCCTGGCCACTTCTTCTAGCTCTTCCAGGAGAATCCCGAGACAGTCCCTCCAGCGTGTCCTGGGTCTTTCTTGGGGCCTCCTCCCGGTTGGATGTGCCCGGAACACCTCACCAGGGAGGCGTCCAGGAGGCATTCTGATCAGATGCCCGAGCCACCTCATCTGACTCCTCTCGATGCGGAGAAGCAGCGGCTCTACTCTGAGCCCCTCCCAGATGACTGAGCTTCTCACCCTATCTTTAAGGGAAAGCACAAGCACTCTGCGAAGGAAACTCATTTTAGCCGCTTGTATTCGCGATCTCGTTCTTTCGGTCACTACCCATAGCTCATGACCGTAGGTGAGGGTAGGAACATCAAATGTAAGTGAAAAATAACCTCTCAAGAGTGACATCCTAACACCTACAATAATCATTGATGTGGTTATCTTCTTTGCTTATAGTGAATTGTTGCCTTTATAATGGATTTTTTCAGTTTTTTCTATTAGCAATTCTACACTAGATCGACTGGTAAATTGAGAGCTTTGCCTTATGGCTCAGCTCCTTTTTCACCATGACAGACCGATGCAGAGCCCGCATTACTGCAGATGCTGCACCGATCTGCCTGTCGATCTCATACTCCATTCTTCCTTCACTCGTGAACAAGACCCTGAGATACTTGAACTCCTCCACTTGGGGCAGGATCTTGCCTTCAACCCTGAGAGGGCACTCCACCCTTTTCCGGCTGAGGACCATAGTCTCGGATTTGGAGGTGCTGATTCCCATCCCAGCCACTTCACACTCAGCTGTGAACCGATTCAGAGAGAGTTGAAGGTCACGGCCTGATGAAGCAAACAGGACAACATCATCTGCAAAAAGCAGTGACTCCATCCTGAGTCCACCAAACTGGACCCCCTCAACACCCTGGCTGCGCCTAGAAATTCTGTCCATAAAAGTTATGAACAGAATCGGTGACAAAGGGCAGCCCTGGCGGAGTCCAAGTCTCACTGGAAATGGGTTTGGCTGACTGCCGGCAATGCGGACCAAGCTCTGACACCGGTTGTACAGGGACTGAACAGCCCTTATCGGGGGGTTCGGTACCCCATATTCCCAGAGCACCCCCCACAGGATTCCCCGAGGGACACGGTCGAACGCCTTTTCCAAGTCCACAAATCACATGTAGACTGGTTGGGCAATCTCCCATGCACCCTCCAGGACTCTGCTAAGGGTGTAGAGCTAGTCCACTGTTCCGCGACCAGGACGAAAACCACACTGTTCTTCCTGAATCCGAGGTTCGACTGCCCAACGGACCCTCCTCTCCAGAACCCCCAAATAGACTTTTCCAGGGAGGCTGAGAAGTGTGATCCCTCTGTAGTTGGAACACACCCTCCTGTCCCCCTACTTAAAGAGGGGGACCACCACCCTGGTCTGCCAATCCAGAGGCACTGTCATCGATGTCCATGCAATGTTGCAGAGACGTGTCAACCAAGACAGTTCTACAACATCCAGAGCCTTCAGGAACTCCGGGCATATCTCATCCATCCCTGGGGCCCTGCCACCAAGGAGTTTTTAGACCACCTCGTTGACCTCTGTCCCAGAGATGGGGGAGCCCACTTCCAAGTTCCCAGGCTCTGCTTCCTCATTGGAAGGCATGTTGGTAGGATTGAGGAGGTCTTCGAAGTACTCCCCCAACCGACCCACAACGTCCCAAGTAGTGGTTAGCAGCGCACCATCCCCACCATATATAGTGTTGACACTGCACTGCTTCCCCCTCCTGAGACGCTGGACAGTGGACCAGAATCTCCTCAAAGCCATCCGAAAGTCATTCTCCATGGCCTCCCCAAACTCCTCCCATGCCCGAGATTTTCCCTCAGCAACAACTGAAGCTGCATTCCGCTTGGACTGCTGGTACCTATTAGCTGCCTCCAGAGTCCCACAGGAGAAAAGGGTCCGGTAGGACTCCTTCTACATCTTGACGGCATCCCTCACCGCTGGTGTCCACCAATGGGTTCGGGGATTGCCGCCACGACAGGAACCGACAAACTTACGGCCACAGCTCCGGTCATCCGCCTCAACAATAGAGGCACAGAACATGGCCCATTCGGACTCAATGTCCCTCACCTCCCTCGGGACGTGGTCAAAGTTCTGCCGGAGGTGGGAGTTGAAGCTACTTCTGACAGGGGACTCTGCCAGACGTTTCCAGCAGACCCTCACAACACATTTGGGTCTACCAGGCCTGACCAGCATCCTCCCCCACCATCGAAGCCAACTCGCCACCAGGTGGTGATCATTTGACAGCTCCGCCCCTCTCTTCACCCGAGTGTCCAAGACATGTGGCCGCAAGTCCAATGACACGACCACAAAGTCGATCATTGAACTGAGGTCTAGGGTGTCCTGGTGCCAAGTGCAAATATGAACACCCCTTTGTCTGAACATGGTGTTTGTTATGGACAATTTCTTATTTATTCAGTGTTCAGGTGATTTTCAGGGTCAGATGAGCTTTTAAACTGGATTTGTTTTGTTCTTGGTTTAGTTATTAAAATATTGATAAAGCCTTTTATTTTTGTAAGAATTTATTAACTGAACCTTTGGTGTTCTACCAGTTTGCTCCGCTAAATGGTGGAATTCTATGCGAATCAATCTATTATTTTTATATACACTGTATGTTGTTTAGGCAAACAATTCTTTAGAACTGCCTTTGTTGATTTATTAACAAAATGAAACAATTTGTGTTACATTTAATATAATTGTTGTACAGTATGTACATGTTCATCATATTGAAATAACAAATTATTTAATGTTTTTGTGATTAAATTCCATCCATCCATTATCCAACCCGCTATATCCTAACTATAGGGTCACAGGGGTTTTGAAAATTCTATGATGGCCGTAAGCTAGAATTGTATTAACTTTGTTTTAATCATACAGACTACACTACACCCATATTTTGAAAAAGATAAGCGACAAAAAAAGTGATGAGATAAGCAGGTACATAGATAGATAGAAACTTTATTAATCCTGGAGGAAAGTACAGGGTTACAGCAGTTGACAAAAAGGCACAAATGTACATATGAAAGGAATTATATTAATCTTAAATATATAACAAGGTACAAATATACACACACAACAAGAATTATCTGTAAATAAATAAGTGATGTATAGGTGTTTACTGAGTGTAAAGTAATTAGAATTACACATACTTCTAAGTTAAAATTTTAAATGACAGGATATCAGTTATGGGCTTATTGTATTGCATATAACATCATTGTCTGTTAAGATGTCTGATAGACCAACTCGGAACGGTACTGGCAACAGGGATCAATACCCACTTGGCTGAGTGCTGACCCATCAGAGCCTGATGGGTGAAGATAGAAATGGTCTTACATTGCTCGCCTTGGAGCAGTTGTCTCAAGACTGTTACTAATTTTGCTCTTGTGTTTAGGCAAAACCTCATACAAAGGTAGAGAGTCATTGTATTGGATAGTAAGCTGCTTCCTTCTACTTTCCCCAGTAAGTCCAGCCTGACTCCCAAGATTAAACTAGTCTTTTAAATTAGTTTTAGTCTGTTAACATCACTGCACTAATGCTATTTTCCCAGCACACTACTGACTAGAAAGATACACTGGCCACTACAAGCTGATAGAAGACATGTAAGAATGGCTTGTATATATCAAACATCATTAAAATAGAGGCAACTCTCACCTTTCTTCTATAACAGCCTCTGTGTTGGTGCTTCTCTCAAGCCTGTCGTTCAAAAGCACCACAAGGTATTTGTTTGGGCTGCCGTAATTAATCAATGTATTTGACTAATCAACTAAAAATTTTAACCAAATTGTATTTTCTTAATGAAATAGTCAACCCTTTTCCTCATCCCCATTGCCTGCCTTCTGTGACTCTCTGGGCTGTTTCTGAGTAGGCTAATCATAGCAGCAGAAATACCACTTTCAGCAGGAGAAAGTATGTCCAAATATCGGGCAAAATTCTCCTCTGTATGGGAGTATTTTAACTGAAAATCTGAGAAAATGGTTATTCATTGTGAGAAGGAAAAAAAAAGATTTAGTTTCATAAGAGCACTCACTTAATGCATAAACACCTGAAGAGGAAGCACGCTGGATTTTAGCACAGGACAAGCCAACAATATCCTAAATACTCTACTTACAGTTACTTAGCTGTTTGACAATAATTCTCCTTGTTTTGTGAAGCTGGTTGACTTGAGATACTCATTCTAATGGCAAAAACATTAGAGCCACAGAATGTCTTTTGACAGAACAGATCAATTGGCAACTGACAAGTGCATTTAGCAGACACCATTTTTACTTGCAAATGCACTGAAGCAAAATTTTTCAATGCTTAAGCTAGCTAACTATGATAGGCTAGTCATTTAAATGCACATGGTATCTTTATTTTGAGAAGAGCTGCATTTTCACCCTTTCCCAGATACATATGCCAGGGCCCACAATGTATAACTATTCATCTGTCACCTTGTGGATCTGAAAGAAAGCTACTTGTCTAACATACAGTGGGTACGGAAAATATTCAGACCCCCTTCAATTTTTCACTCTTTGTTATATTGCAGCCATTTACTAAAATCATCAATTAATTTTTTCCCTCATTAATGTACACACAGCACCCCATATTGACAGACAAAAAAAAGAATTTTTGAAATTATTGCAGATTTATTAAGAAAAAAAACAAACTGAAATATATTTGTTTTTTTGCGGTGTGACGTTGGATAATACGGAATGTTGGATAAGCGAGACTCTATTGTATGTTTTATGTGACGCAGTTGATCCAGATTGAAAGAGGGTTTGCAGCACCCCTCACATTTTTGTAAATATTTTATTCTGTCTTTTCATGGGACAGCACTGAAGATATGACACTTTGACACAATATAAAGTAGTCAGTGTACAGCTTGTATAACAGTGTAAATTTGCTGTCCCCTCATAATAACTAGACACACAGCCATTAATTTCTAAGCCACTAGTAACAAAAGTGAGTACACCCCTAAGTGAAAAATGTCCGAATTGTGCCCAATTAGCCATTTTCCTTCCCTGGTGTCATGTGACTCATTAGTGTTACAAGGTCTCAGGTGTGTTAAATTTGGTGTTATCTCTCTCACACTCTCTCATACTGGTCACTGGAAGTTCAACATGGCACCTCATGGCAAAGAACACTCTGAGGATCTGAAAAAAGATGGCGTAGGCTATAAGAAGATTGCCAACACCCTGAAACTGAGCTACAGCATGGTGGCCAAGACCATACAGCGACAGGTTTAACAGGACAGGATCCACTCAGAATAGGCCTCACCATGGTTAACCAAAGTTGAGTGCACATGCTCAGCGTCATATCCAGAGCTTGTCTTTTGAAAATAGACATATGAGTGCTGGCAGCATTGCTGCAGATGTCAGCCTGTCGGTGCCCAGAACATACGCCCGCCGCACACTGTATCAAAGTGGCCTGCGTGGCTGTTATCCCAGAAGGAAGCCTCTTCTAAAGATGATGCACAAGAAAGACCGCAAACAGTTTGCTGAAGACAAGCAGACTAAGGACATGGATTACTGGAACCATGTCCTGTGGTCTGATGAGATCAAGATAAACTTATTTGGGTAAGATGGTGTCAAGCATGTGTGGCGGCAACCAGGTGAGTAGTACAAAGACAAGTGTGTCTTGCCTACAGTCAAGCATGGTAGTGGGAGTGTCATGGTTTTGGGCTGCATGAGTGCTGCTGGCACTGGGGAGCTACAGTTCATTGAGGGAACCATGAATGCCAACATGTACTGTGACATACTGAAGCAGAGCATGATCCCCTCCCTTCGAAAACTGGGCCGCAGGGCAGTATTCCAACATGATATCCTCCAAGACGACCACAGCCTTGCTAAAGAAACTGAGGATAAAGGTGCTGGACTGGCCAAGCAGGTCTCCAGACCTAAAAACCCTATTGAGCATCTGAGGGGCATCCTCAAATGGAAGGTGGAGGAGCGCAAGGTCTCTAGCATCCACCAGCTCTGTGATGCCGTCATGGAAGAGTGGCAACCCGTGAAGCTCTAGTGAGCTCCATGCCCAAGAGAGTTAAGGCAGTGCTGGAAAATAATGGTGGCCACAAAAAATATAGACACTTTGGGCACAATTTGGAAATTTTTCATTTAGGGGTGTACTCACTTTTGTTGCCAGCGGTTTAGACATTAATGGCTGTGTGTTGAGTTATTTTGAGGGGACAGCAAATTTACACTGTTATACAAGCTGTACACTGACTACTTTACATTGTATCAAAATGTCATATCTTCAGTGTTGTCCCATGAAAAGATATAACAAAATATTTACAAAAATGTGAGGGGTGTACTCACTTTTGTGCGATACTGTACATGTCAATCTGCAGTAGAACTACTTCTGGAATGGTTCTGCGTTCATGGTAACTGCACCCATTCAGGCTCTTTTTGCATTTAGTCTATGTTTGACACATTTTTTTTTCTAAAGTGTACTTTGAATTGACAAATGTGTAATGTATTTGTGTTCCATTTTCAAACTACATATTTCTTAACTTGTGGCCCTAGTCTGTAGAAAATATGCAAAATGTGCCACATATAAATTAGTGCAATAATAGTTGAAACAGTTTCAGTAAAATGCTATGTAGAATTTTAGTACTTGGCTCTTTTGAAGTCATAGTGGCAGTCTGCAGTTTTTTTCTCCACTAGATGGCGAAATCCCACCATCACTATGCCTATTAGAGTGCACAAGTTTGCTAGTACTTTTTTCAAATTGAAGGATTTGGACAGCAATGACCTATCCTAGCAGTATTATCCCTCCGAAAGAAACCATTGACTGTGCTGGATACTGTGAGTATTGATGCAAAGAGTGAAGAGCATGCAATGCTGAACAAAGTTCCCTCATAAAACTGGTATATCTTGTGAAGTTTAAAGGTGAAAAGAAGTGTTTTTGTCATCCAGTACCATAAAAATTAGGAAACTGTACTTACCACATTTAAAACAAAAATGAAAAGTTCCTAATGGAATTTAATTACCTTGCAGAATTTTTATAAATGTCAAATTTCAGTCATCAGTGTCTGATTGTTGTGTTTTTAATAATGTTAAGATTTGTAGATGACACATGCAGGAAAAAGCATATATTGGAAATAGGCATGGACTACAATAAAACACTTCTTCAGTCATTTGCAGCAGTAGTGGTTTAAATTTGATTTGTCTGTGTTTTATATAATAGATTCCATTTTTATTTGATAAAATAAAAAAAAAACTTTTATTATGAAGCATTACAGGAATATTCTACCTAATAAATGATCTGTTGCTTACCTTGCATTATTTGTAGTGATGGCCAGGAAAAAAAAAATTACATGTCTTTGTGAAGAACAGAAACACAACATTATTCTTAATACAGTGGTCATGAATGGGGGCCTAGCCTATACAACAGCATACATTATCAAAATGTCAGGTTTATTTAGTCATATGACAACAACATCCCAAACAAGTATATTTTTATTTAAATATTGTTAAATAAACCGTTTCTGAAAAATCCTGTTGTTCAGAACAGTCATATGCTTACAAATGAGATATCTATAATTCTGGCAAAACTAGGCAACACATTTCAGTTGCATTCATTTTTTTGGAGGGGGCAGATGTATATGAGTTGGCCTAGTGAAATTCAGCCTGGCAGCCCTAGTAACTGTAACTAATTGCCATTAGTTCTACAAAGCTCTTACCTTCAACAAAGCTGCTAAGAAATGTATTCTTTGCTGACTTTTTTCAATTTGATTCCAAACTGAATTAGTTGGACTGTAGAACAAAATTTTTGCATTTCAGATTTTGCACACAGCAAAAGTGTTACATCAAAATATTACCAGAATATACTTTTCTCAAAACATATTTACTCACAGACTTCCCACAGTGAAGTTTGCATATAGAATACCAGATTAGTTGTTAAAGTGTTTGAATGTTGTCATCTTGAAAAGTTATTGTACTTGATTATTTGTGCACTGGGGCTGGGAGATATGGAATTAAATTGATAATTGTGGTTATCCATTCATCCATCCATTATCCAACCTGCTATATCCCAATTACAGGGTCACGGAGGGTCTGCTGGAGCTAATCCCAGCCAACACAGGGCGCAAGGCAGAAAACAAACCCCGGGCAGGGCACACCCACACACCCACACCCGGGGACAATTGAGAATCGCCAATGCACCTAACCTGCATGTCTTTGGACTGTGGGAGGAAACCGGAGCACCCTGAGGAAACCCACGCAGACACGGGGAGAACATGCAGACTCCACACAGGGAGGACCTGGGAAGTGAACCCGGGTCTCCTAACTGCGAGGCAACAGTGCTACCACTGTGCCACCGTGCCGCCCATAATTTTGATTATTTTGAACAAAACTGCAATATTTGCTATAGTTCAATTTGTTCTGAAAACACTGTCAAAATTGAAGATCAGCCCCAAATTACCATAAATCTGGTATGTTTTCTCAGATTGATAATATGAAATATTAGAAAAAGAAACTTTTTTCCCCCAAAATGTAACCATTTCATGAACAGCCATGCCTCAAAGAAAATTCTCAAATAGCAATTTTTTTTCTCAACTATTTTATGTTGCCTTTACTTAATTTTGAATTTTTATTGTATGTATTGGCATCAGTGTCTGTAATTCAGTCAACATTGCTCTCTCTCTCTCTCTCTCTCTCTCTCTCTCTGCTTGGCTGTTTTATATAAGGAAAAACATGAATTATTATTCATTAACTTTCAAATCATATATTGTAATGCATGTACCGTATATGTGCATATTGTACATGTATTTTTTGACTTGCATCATTTGTAATGGTTCTAAATTATGTATTTGCAAATATGTGCCTTTTCTGACTCTGGTCAGAGAGTCACAGAATAGAGCACAGAGGACAACTATATATGTTGTCCTTTTTAATGCTTTTTTTCTAAACACAAAGAAATTTTCAGTCTAATTACATTTATTTGTGTGACTGATCTTAAGTAAATGGTGAAACAGAAAAGTTACATTACACGAAACAATGTGTAAATTACATTATCTTTACAGTGATTTTGATGGCTAAAGATACAACAGTTTTCAAAAAGTTATCAACCAATTCATGAAACAGAATTGCAAGACAAATTTTAATTAACAGAATCTGAAGAAGGCATAAGAAGAAACTGTATCACAAACACTACCACATACTGGGTTTGAAGATGTGAATGAAGCTAGAAATGCTTGCTAGAAAGGTAATATGGTTTATAACTACAGATAAATATGGTAAACATTGTATAGATATTAGCTAATCTTTTACAATAGTAGTGTGTTTTTTTTTATTCTGTATAAACTTGTTTTTGATCATTGGCACACACAACTTTCTTAGAGCGGCAAGACACAAAGTATGATGAGTACACAAGGACAGAACATAACACTAAATGGGATTAGATGAGACAACACTGTAACTTAGTCATTCAAGACAGACTTCCATACAGTCATTAGGAAGCTCATTTTACCTTTTGAACAAAATGCAAACTTAGTATGAAAATGATGTCCCCGTTGATGCAGTTAATAACTGATACATGAACTTTGAAGAAAGAAAAAAGTCATGAAATGAAAGTACAAGGGCTTGCCCTCTGTGCAGCCATCTCACTTCTGGTGTGATGTAAATTACTATGCATTAATGGCTGATGTAGTTATTTGATACTAAAAAAAGAGTGTTTTCTGGGATGAGGTTAGGCAGAAGTGGGTTTTGATGTGCAGTAGTCACTGCAGTTTTTAAACTCCAGATCCCAAACTCCCCTGCTCATACACTATGCATCAGAATATTAAACATTTGATGGAACTTTGCTTCGCTGGGACCAATTTTGCCAGCGAGACAGAAGAGCACATGCCAGGATGGCTTTTTCATATGTGGAAACATATTTTATCTTTAGATATTCTGCTGCTTGAACTGTTATCCTGGGAAAATCAAGCCATTTGCAAAGTGTTAACCCCACCTTTACTAAACAATTTCTTTTCTGATCCTCACTCTATTTTTTTTTTTTAAAACAACACCACCAGGCTACTTTGGCAAAGCTGATGTAGGCACATTTAGAAAGAGCACTGGGGATTTGAGATTTTATTTAACGATCAGAAGAAGTTGTGCTGAACACTGAGATAAAAATCAAACATTCAATGTACTGCATATACCTGAACTATACTAGGCAGTAATGGTAAACATTTAGGAAGTATTTCACGTTCTTATTTAGTGGAGTGCACTGCTAGATGATCTTAGGCAACCTGGTGGAGGGATGTTTCAGTCATATCTCAAACAGGTAATACAGTAGAATTAGGCCATCAATAAGATGTATTCTTCTTGAGTCTGTACGTGTATTTCAGCTAAAAAGTTATTGCATACTTATTTTGACTAAAATGATTTAAACTCAATTTTAGACAGAATCTAAACTCATAGGTCTTATATTTCGAGAACTCCCCACACCATCTTAGAGGAAAAAAATGTTTGCTTATCTGTCAGGTAGTATTGGATTTACAATTACTCCCAGTCCCTTAATAGAATTATTTCAAATAACACCAGATGGAATAACATTATGCAACAAAAAGTCTATTATGATATCCTCTGCTGCATTGCTCGCTTTTTGGCTCCTCTTACTCAATTGGAAAAATTCTATCCCACCCTTCATAACTTACACAAGCAAAGGTTAAAAGCTTTCTCTGAAGGTGGGAAGTATTCATTGATGTTCTAAAGTCAACATTCTGTGCCTCTGCTTAACCTCCTTTCACTTTAAATATATAAGGAGGTAACTGGTATTGGGTGCCACGCTTGTAAAGCTGTTTAAATTAGGAGGGGAAGAGGTATTAACTTTGATGTAGATTACTTTTAAACATACATGTCTGGAATATTGTGTTGATTGCATTTTAGACTGAACTGTATTATAGTTTATTATAATGTGGTTTATGAGTTCAATAAAATTTAAAAAATAATTCACATTTTGTAGCTAATGCCCATGCTTTCATTACTTTATAGTTTTTCATATTAAGCCAAAGTGCTCTTTTAAGAAAGGTTGACTAAGAAAACACAAGTAGCTTAAACTTCTGCTACAAATCAGAAGCTGCTGATAATGAAGATTTTGGCAGTAGAACAATAATAGTAAGGTACTTGATTTCACTAGTTACATAATCAGCAGGCCTCGTTTTGCCCAGCAAAAAATGTTTATAAGCTTTGTTTTTCTGATTACCAGTTGCAGGTAATTTTGGCTGCACGTGTTTTACAGGTTTGTGCTAAATTTCGTCCAATTAAAATAGAGGTCTTCTTGTATTGAAAAGAAAAAAAAGTATAATCATATGGTGGAAAAAAAAGACTGTGTTCCATCTGTAAATAAAATGGAAAAGTCATATTTTCTTCAAATAAATTATAGACCACACCATCAGAAGTGGAAGAATCCATGTTGTTTAACATCAAATGAGCCATATATATTATTTTATCTTTTTGTAGCATGCTTGGCAGGTGGCTGGCATCTTCTAGGATTGTTCACTAATTTTGTGATGTTGTGTTAATATAATTTTCATTTTATATTAAAATAATTTCAAGTGTTTGTTATGTATACATGAGCAAGTATGGTTTATTTTCTTTTTGATGACTATTATGTAATGATCTTTTTTTGTTGCAGTAAGAATAATTATAGATACAATCTATACATACTGTATAAAACTGAATTTGTCTGCCTGATAGAGCATCATACGATAACCACTGACCTATTTCTGCAAAACGTTGCTATAATTTCAGTTAGATTATAATTTAAAATTTAAGATAATACAATTTTACAATTTATAAGTTATCACTGAAACTTTTAACCACAATATCCCTAGAGCACAACTCTCTCATATGTGATTCTTAGTTTCAAAAGAAATGATTCCCTAGCAACATTTTAACCTTAATATTTGAGATTTTTTTTTAATATTTAGGTATGTTGAAAAAGAACATGATTTTTATGTTTGCTGATCAACAACTCTTTTATTGTATTAAATATTTGTTCACTTTTTTCCTGAATGCTCAATCATGGGGATCCACCAGGAGTGTTGTGCATGGAGGAGGAAGGAAGTGTGTGCTGCTTTGTGTCTTAGCTGTGGAGCTGTATGTTATGACCGTAGTGCATTCCACTTGCTCCATAATATTTCAGTATTAATACAATATTATTTTTGTACAAAATTTTCTTTTGCAAAATTACTTCTATTTCTCTAAGTCTTGCATTTACTTTCACCGTAGAATTTCAGAAGAGCTTAATAAGCTCAGAAACAATAGATGCTAGATAATACCCAAAAATACATCTTTCTGCCACAATGAAAAGGCCATAAGTGTTAGACTTGCTGTATATGTGTGTAATATATTATAGACAAGCTAGTATACAAAAAATAAAATGTACAATATGGAAAATATGCATATGTTGGGAAGCATTTTTATAAATTTTGTAATATTTCATCTTTGCACATTAATAGAAACACTTCTAAAATATTCAAAATTGCCAGTTCTACTCTATTTTTATATTTTCTGTTTGAAGTTAAGAAGGTTTTGGGTCACGTGTTGCTGACATTTACATTTAATACTCTTAAGACCTGGCAATTCTTACTAATTTTTTTTTTATTATAGGTTCATTTTTTTTAGATTGTATTGCTATTATTTAATGTTGATTTTTAACTTAATATTGTACTTCACAATACATTGCAGAAAATTAAGGTAAATTAAGTGTACAAAAATGTACAAAAGTTGAAATTTGAAAACCCAATTGAAACTGTACATGCCTTGAAAGAGTTGTTTGAAAGAGCAGTTGCCTTTTGGTATTACAGATCTCATAGGAACATTTGAAAACCAATACCTAGTACAAATTTTCTGGAAGCAGGAATTTTTTTCTTTAGGGATCAGCAGAATAGAAACATTAGGACACACAATTCCACTCATCTCATGTTTCCTTCAGTCAAAAACGTTAAATCAGAGATCACATGAAATTCAAGCCCAAGCTGAGTGACATGTTCCTTTGGTTTTCTAAAGTCTTTTGGCATCAACTGTGTGACTGCACACATTTGTAAATTTGAACATCATTTTATTCATGGTTACTGAGAAAGTCGAAAGTTGATTCAACAGAACCACTTTTAGTTGATTTTTTTATGTTCAGTTTCACTATTTTAAACAAATAAGGAGTAATTAAAATTCCTGCTTATTTGTAAATAGTATTTCAAATTCACATTAACTAAAACTAATCTCTGACAATGTTTTATGTAAATGAGCATGGGTGCTGGTTCACATCTGCTTATCTTTATCAAAATGTAAGATAAACTTTTCAGATGTGACAGATATTCCACACTTTTGTTAAGGTATAACAATGTCTGTTCCCATAATTGCCCAATAATATGTATGATTTTTAATTAATTTCTCAGCATTTCATATTTTTTTATTCATTTCTCAAGAGGGTCTTATTTTAGAAAATTTTCCTAATTGAACTAATGTCTTAGTAATATTGGTGTAATCAATTTGATGGCAATTAAAAAAATAAACCCAAGCTCAACACCCTGGAGTAAATCCAGTAAAATATATCATTAACCATTTTGAGTACCACAGTTTGTTTTAGGGGCATTAGCATAACACTGACCAGTAATAAAATGCATGATTGACTGCATTAATTGCTAATTTTGTGCTTTTTGTTCTTTTTTTTGTCTGTTTCACATATTGAAACTGTCAGTAGATGGCATGCATTCACTGTGCTAAATTATAATTAGTAAATACCCTTTGAAACAGACACTAAAATTTCAGTTGTAATTTTTATAAAAGTTCTATAACAAATAAAATAAATTCATATGTGGAATAAAGCCAATTTCCAATGTACAAAGCAAGACAAGACTGTTCACTGGGCTTACTTCCAACTTCTCTCTCCTAATGTTTGCTGATAAATTACAAAGGTTGTAAATATATGATGCTGGTGAAAAAGATATTCAAAAGATTTTTTCTTATAATATTCCTTTCACTGGTAAAATAAAGTGTGTGCTGTTTTGAAGTGCAATTGATATAATTTAAATATGAGATACAGGATTATTTATCTGTAATAATTAGAAATATAAAGCAAAAATGCAATTATTAAGTTTGCTTATAACAAAATCATCAGTTCTGATCACCAGCAATAGAGAGACTGTCTACAGAGAAGTGATTTGACTTCTGAAAAAGTTGTGCCAGGATTACAAATGTCTCTCTTACTGTTACCAATCAGCTTGTCATAGACTTCAAAATGCTGAAAGAACACCTCACCTCAATCTATACTGGAGGGGATGCCATAGAGAGGTGTGGTAGTTTTAAATGTAATGGAGTTATCACCAGTGGTGCATTTAGCTATTTTGAAGGGATGTGGAAAGTTTGGTTTTTAGACCCCATTCTCCTTCTACCTTGGCTATAGGGAAGAAGGCTGACTAATGCCTATACTTATTTTGACATCTAAGGAAAGCCCAAATGTTTTCATGTATTCTCACCAACCTCTACAGGTACATAGTAGAGTCATATCATTAGTTACATATCTTCTTTGTATATCACCTGCTCAGCTTGGAAACCACAAATCATGACAGAAGATGATGAAAATGCACAGAATAATGCTGTTGTACAGCTGCTTTGTTTCTAAATATGGTCCCATAGAAAAGCAAATATTTAATATTAAAGACCTCAACCAACTTGCAAAGTTACTTTTCTGTTCCTTTCTAGCAAACAATGCACTTTGACCAGTAGATTTAGTGAAAGTTTTTATCAGTAGGCCATATGGTTACTTGGCAATCATGCTGTGTATGTATTATATCCTATTGTGTTTTGGGCTCTACATTGCACAAGTTAATAAATTATTCTTTTCCAAACACACATTATTTTTTAACTTGTTGGTACAGTTATGATATCTTTCACCATAGGTTAAAATACAGAAGAAATTTCTGTCTTCTCAGATTTATAAAATTCAAAATGTGTCGTCTTCAGAGCTGCTGTCCTGGAGAAGGTCAGAAATGCTACCTTCCAGAGGGATCTTAAAAGACAGAAGCACCCCACCCAGAAAAAAAATCTGGCAGTAGGGGATAAAAGGACTTATGAAGACGTTTTTATTGTTGTGAGATATAATTTGCACTTTAACATAATTGACATTCAGCTGTTTCTGTATCTTTTTGACTTGCATTTATAAAGAAAGTGTATTTTCTTTATAACCAAACCTTCCCATGAATGTGAAAGGTCTGCTTTCTCCACCGTGTGTGTCCTTTAAACACTGATGAAGTAGGACATCATGACCACCTACCAGGTATTTTGTTGCTCCTCTCTGTGCTGCCAAAACATCTATGATCCACCGAGACATGAACTCTACAAGACGTCTGACAGTGCCCTGCGATGTCTTGCACCAAGATGTTGGCAGCAGATCCTCTGACTCCTGTAAATTACAATGTGGAGCCTCTGTGTGTTGGACTTACTCCAAAAAATATTCAACTGAATTGAAATATAGGGAATTTACAGACCCTGCCAACACTTTGACCTCTTCATCATCGTCCTCAAACCATTCCTGAACAATTCATACATTATGGCAGGGTCCTTCCGTTTGGGGAAAACTGTTGCAAAAAGGAGCTGTATTTGTTCTGCAGTGATGTTTATATAAGTTGTACACGCCAAATTAACATCAATATGAATGCTCAGACCCATCTCCTTGCACCAGCTCATCTTCTCATAGTGTTTCCTCAGATTCATTGAGGAGTTTGTCTTGAATGTTGTGTCAAATGTGTAACCAGATCATTTGTAAAGGAATGGAGTGGTGTGGGAAATTCATTTTGAGTTTTTGAGTTATGAATATGTTTTCAGAGTTTTTTTTTTTACAGAGATCTCTGTGATAAGTACATTGTAACAGTTGATGCAAAAGGTTGTGAAAGCCAGGGCCAAGTGGTTAGCATTTTGCTTGGTTAAAAATAGGAAAAATCGCACAGTATGCTAGAGGTGGGGAAAAAAGCATTTTCTAATGAGTGACTTTATATGAGCCTTGAATCTTTCTGAATTACCAAAACTGACAGCTGGGCATAAGTTGTTGTGGAGACTAACACCAGTGTATGTCATGAAATACACTTTGTTTATAATGGAGAGTTTTAAACTTGTATCTAGAGATGTCACTGGAACTGATACTTAAGTACTAATATGGTACCAAAGTTCCGAAAGCATAACAGTATTGAGAGAGTCCAGTGCTAATGCTTGACTACAAATAGACAAATTACATAGGAAGGCACAATGATACATAAGAAAAACAGCAGTAAAAACTACACATAAAAATGGCTTACAATGGTGATGCTACAACAGCACATGTCAAAGAATTTTTGAAAATGCTTTGTGTTCACAAATGAGTGCGGGAATCATATTTGTTATTAATCAAAAAAATGATTTGAAAGTAGTCATTTTCAGAAACTGAATCTGAAAGGACACATTGACCAAATGAGAGATGAAAACTGATCTCTGTTAATAGCACTTTAAGGCAATAATGGTAGTTTCAGACTATGAAGAAGAAGCTGTAGAGTTCTGTGATGTAGGCAGGATTAGTTAGAGGAAAGATTTAAAGAGTATAGTCTAAATCTGCAGCTAACAGTCATGGAGTGTATTCGATGGAAGGATTTGGGAAGATGACTTTAGTGTTGGTGAATTGTGTAATGGCACAAAGCATGAAAGCCAACTGTTGTTGTTTGTGTATTATCAAAAGCATACAAACTGTCTTGTAGCTATTGTGGTAGATAGGGGGCGCTCTCGCTCCCTTGAACCCCTGTCCACGACTCCAGACACCAGGTAAAAGTCCAAATTCTGACTTTATTAAATCTCCACAGTGTACAAAACACCCTCTTCCTCCACTATACTCATGTAAATTACTAAGAAAACACAATAATAACTACAAATACAATCCTCCAGCTCCCAGACGCGTTGCCACCCTTCCACCCAGCTCAGCTCGCCGTCTGGGAGCTCCCATAGTCCTTTTATATCTCCTGACCCGGAAGTGTTCCTAATCCCCAGTCCATGTGACTCTCAATCACTTCCGGGTCAGGTACAAGTTCTTTTCTTCAACCCGGAAGCCCGTCGCTCTTCCTATGATGAACTTCCGGGTCATAGGACACAAATGAGTTTTCGGTCCTCCCTGCAGCACCCTCTTGCGGCCCCCGAGGTATCCAGCAGGGCTGAGGATAAAAAACTACAGCATCCATGATTCCCTGCTGGTCTTCGGGGCACCTCCATACTGCAGGGAGGGCTCCATCTGGGGGTATTGGCCGGGATGATAAGCTGGCCAAATATCACACTATGTAATAAAGCCCTCTGATGGACTGTCATCCAGTCTAAAGCCAATGTCTTATTACACAGCTTCTATTCAGAGGAGACGTCAGACTGTATGACTTCAGTTGGAGATTTTGTCTCCAGAGGATGTCAAATTACATGACTAGAAATTGTGCCGAATTTATATGACTTAGATGATGCATGATGACTTTCCAGTATAGCTTCACTTTTCCAAAAAATTTCAAATTTGTCCTTTTTTCTGTTTTTTTTTTTTTTCCCTGTCATGGCATGTGAAACTTGTAGGTCTCCAATCTGTGTGTTAGGTCCAAAAGAGCCATGTTCCTTATAGCTGCATTATAAGCATTGTACATCTGGCTAAGCAGGCATTGCATACACGGAGCCCGTCTGTACAATTTAAAACATTTTCAGACCTGTATGAATTGCAGACTGGTTGGACTGAGTTGCTGGGTGTGTCAAACCATGAGACTGCAAGTCACAGATGCACAGTGCAACTGCCTCAGACTCACTAAGATAATGTAAATGAAAATTGATGGAAAATTTGTGTAATATTACCTGTCTTTTAAATGATGTCCTATGTTACATGTGTTGCTGTTGGTAGGACATCTAGTAAAGAGACAGAATGGGTAGTTTTTGTTTTCATTATAGGTTTAACAAAATAATCCTTATTCAGAAGTGGCTAGGTATATTTTAAACATAAATGTAACAGTATTACTGACTTAACAGTAAACATAGTAACAGTGAGACACAACAGAGCAATTTTATCTAATGAGCAAATATCTACAGGGCACAAGCACTCACTAATCACAGACCAATTTGAGTTAATCAGTCTTCAGTTATGTGTATGTCATTAGAATGTGGGAGAATCCCAGTGAGAAATTGCATTGTTCACTTGACACAGGCAGTGCCTGGATCGTGATCGGAATACCTGACACTGGAGAACTGTAGATACAAAGATAAATTTGGGGACAACCATCAATCCAAATTGCAGTGGATATAGATGAGTTGAAGCTAAACTGCAGTGGGTACTGGTGGGTTTGGATTTGATTTACATCACCTTTGCAAAACTATAGTCACCTTTATATAATGGAGCATTATTTTCTAGCAGTGTTATTCCATTTAAGAAAAACTAAAACAAAATATGTCGTGTTAAAAAAAATTGCCGTTTGTTTAACTAAAACTTCTGCAACTGAGAACAAAATGAAAATGAGGGAAAAAAACTGAAAACAAAATTTTGATTATTTTAATTTTGATTTTAAGCACGTGATCATGCATGCCTGCGAATGGAAGTTGGTCACTAGTGTTTATTGATGATGTGACTACAGGCAGAAGTAGCGAGATTCTGAAATGTATAGGGCTATACTATCTGCTCAGATTCAGCCAAATGCTGCATAACTGATAGCACAGTGCTTCACAGTACAGATGGACAATGAGCCAAAGCATATTGTGAAAGCAAACCAAGTACTTTTCAATGCAAAGAAGCGGAATATTCTTCAGTGGCCAAGTCATTCAACTGACCTCAATTGAATTCAACATGCATTTCACTTGCTGAAAACATAATCGATGGCAGAAAGTCCAACAGACCAGCAGCAGCTGAAGACAACTGCAGTAAAGGTCTGGCACGTATCGGCAGAGTGGAAGCTTAGCACTTGAAGATGGCTAGGGTTCCAGACTTCAGGCAGTCATTAAATATAAAACTAAATATTGAAACTGATCATTATATTTATGATTGTTAGTTTGTCCAAATACTTTTGAGCCAATGAAGATGGGGGGCGGGGAGGTATAAAAATGTCTTTTCTGAACAGGTCATTTAATATTTTTGTTAAACCACTTGAATTAAAGCTGAAAGTCTATACTTCAATCACATCTTTGTGGCTTTGTTTCATATCCATTGTGGTGGTGCACAGAGCCAGAATTATGAAAAATGTGTTGCTGTCCGCGTAAGTAAATATTAAAAATGAATATAAAGTAAGAGCATATATACACAGTGAACTTAACTGCTCACAAAGGGAATCGCAGAATTTTTAAAAAGTGTTTCTGAAATTAAATAACCATTTGCTTAAACGTGTTGCAGGTTAAAGTAACAAATGATATCAGAATACACGTGCTATTTGATTCTTGTACATTTTGATTATACTGGAAGCCTTGAACTGTCATGTTATCAGAAAAAAATTGAGTTTTGTCATAGGTCCAACATGAATGATGTGCAGTTTAACAGTTATTAAGAAAACAGTGTTTTACACTGAAAAACTTTGTATGTGGGGACATTTTTGGTGAGACAAAAACTAAAAGTTACATGCTCAAAAACGAAAACTAAATAAAAAAAAATAAATACCAAAAAACTAAAATTACAAAAAGATAAAAAATTAAACTGAAAAAAATGGAAAAACTAAATAAAAGCTACAAGTAGAAAATGATGATAAACTAAATATAAACTAAAAAATATCCTAAAACGTTCTAGCTTCCAATCTGGATTGACTTCTCCAGTGTGCAGTGCTTTTTAAAAAAATAAATGTCAATTTTATATATGTATTCACTAACCTTCTTAGGCACTCCTGGATAATTATGTGGTGTGGACCAGTGGTTCCCAAACTCACTCCTGGGGGACTTTCTGTGGCTGCAGGTTTTTGTGACAGTCAGTTTCACAATAAGCAAGTCATTTTAACTGTAATTAGTTGTTATTTAATCATCTGATCTTTTAACTCTTCTATTCTGCATTCAGAAAACCGCAGCAATAATATATAAGACATTCAGAAATGCACTATTTGTTTTCTGCTTGAGGTTTAAATACTTAAGTCTTTTTTGTTGTTTTCCTATTAATGCACCCTTTTTGTGTAGTGTCTGTCATTAATTGAATTTCCTCTTGGGATTAATAAAGTATCTATCTATCTGTCTGTCTGTCTAATAATGACAAGAACAAGCAGAGCAGAAACCTGGGCAAACAATACTAAATCCTGAAAATCTGCAATTAATTCACTATCTAACCCACCAATGTGCATTAAAATAATGACTTAAAGAAGCTGAACACCTGGAAAAGCAGAATGTTAGATTTTTATAATAATCAAACTAAGTTTTACTTAAAAAAACCACTAGGTTATTCCAATGTAACACATAAATGCTTTATAAATTCTGAAATTTATCAGACTTAGTTTTGGAATTTTTACAAACCCAAAACCTAGAATATGCAAAATAACAACCTTCTTCATTAGCTTAGAAGTCCAATTAAATACAGAAGTTGGTTGTAACAAAAACCTATACCCACAGTGGGTTCCCAGGACAGGAAATGAAAAATTAAAAAGTGCCAAAAAAAACACTAGAATAATCCCAAATATAAATCAATTATTTTTAAAGCAATTAATACTGTGCTTCAGACTGTGACTGAAGAGGTTGCAAATGCGACTAAAAATAGGCTCTGTCGATTTATTATTTGTACTTAGTTCACCAGTCAGAAATGAAATCATTGGAACTTCTACCTATTATATAGTAACTGTTGAGTAGATGTACTATTTACTTAAATGTTGGTATGGTGAGGTTGGTATGAGATTCCCCCCACAAGGAGACATACATTTTCCTAGCTGTGCAGCGTGGCTCTGACTAGGCGCCATGTATTCCAAATGTTGAATTTCAAGGAGAGGCTGGTTATTCTTGTGCCAAAATGAAAGACAAAGGGCTGAAAATGCAACAGGTCATCAAAAGGCAAGGTAGACATGAAAAACATTAGAAATGCATCTGTCCATCATATAGGTCCCCTGTTATGAAAATATCTGTGCCCCGTGGAATTCAGTAAGGTATGGTTGTCATATTTTTGCGCATCATTGCTCTTTTATTTTAACACATGCTGCTTGCAAACCTCTGGCCTGTCAGTCTGAAAAACATTCACATGCAGCTGCCCGCACGCTGTTTCCTCAAGCAGTGCGATTT
Source organism: Polypterus senegalus (assembly GCF_016835505.1). Lineage (NCBI taxonomy): Eukaryota > Metazoa > Chordata > Cladistia > Polypteriformes > Polypteridae > Polypterus > Polypterus senegalus. Next base: position 113,472,311 of record NC_053156.1, read on the forward strand.
CATGAAGTCTTCGTTGTAAGGTTGCAGGTGTATTACATGTTACTGTTGTTTTACCGGGGTGTTCTGTGATTGATGGCGGACAGTAGATTTTGTTAAAATGGTATTGAAAAATGCTGTTTCTTCAGTTCTTTAGGCATGTGTACTATATGATCTGTGTGTCAGTAAATTCCTCAACAGGAGCTCATCAACAAAGAAACAGAAAAACAGATTTAGTAAAATAATAACAACTAGCTGATGCCTGCCGTAGCATACGGTGGTGTAAGAATAGGAATGGAAAACGGTGAGAAAGGAATTCAGAAATCAAGAAGAAAGAAATACTTCTTGAAAGACGCAGTTGTGATTAGGTGTTTTGCTGGAGATGACAGATGATGAGTCAAAAGATCTAACCCTAGAAAAAGCCACGTACAACAATTGTTTTGTTGCATGTATCTTGGACTTCCTGGAAATGTGGACGGTAATATGATCATTTTGCCTACACGTACGTTATTTTCAGCCTTTGCTTGCAGTGCATCTGATAGTCCTTTGTATTGTTCCATGCGCAGATCTTGTTGATGTAATCTGAGATAGTTGAGACGCGCACCTTCTGTTTTAACATACGCATCTACGCTTGGAATAGATTGTCGCTGGAGTGCAAAATACTAAATATATTCATCATTGATAATCTGTACGTGTAAAATTGGCATTGAGTAAGCCTGATTTGGTTGGCGGATGTTTTCAGGAACATGTTGTAAATCTTTGTGCCAGCCAGTGTCTCCGTAAGGGAATAAAAGTGTGTAATTCATATCGCAATTCATATTGAACGTGGAAATCTGTTTATAGGAGTTACCTCTGGGATAGATGCAAATGTCCCTTTCTGCAGGGAGTTTGCAATCTTCTCTGACAAAAATCACTGCAACATCATTGTGACATGTCGGGGCATTGTATTGTCGTAAATCCTGCCCAGGGTTTTCCTTGAAAACCATTCGTACAGATGATGTTGGATTGGACTGAGCAATTTCATGCATGTGTTTGTATGATTTAGTGAAGGGGTTGATGGTTCTGAGCATGAAATCTAGCTGGAGATGTGTTACCGTATAGTGGAGAGATTTGGTGATAAATTTGCCCGTGTATTTTAAAACAGTATGGCCTGTGGCCAGGAGGTTGAGTTATCTGTGCACCCATGGAAGCAAACGCTAGAGAAGAGTTGTATTCTCAAATGTGTTCACAATAATTTTTACCTTCTGATGTTTGCTGTGTAAGAAGCAGTTGTAAAGACACAGGTGGCTCCCGCAAAAGTGATAAAGCTACTTTACCGTCGTGGCAGCACCTCGAGTAGTTGTTGGATGTATTATGCTCAGCAGGCCAGTATAGTGCATGACAGTGTTTGCACTGCTGGTCTGGAGTCCCAATGTTCTATCTACTCTTGGACAGGAAGACAGGAATGAGGTGAAGAAGTACCTGTGGTAACGGGAAGAGGATTGTGTGTATGTCTGCTGAGACTGCATTGGTGTATTGTGTGTCGGCTGCGTGTGGGTGGGACCGGTTTTGAAGAGGAGCCACAGGCAGTGTGGGGAAGGGTTTGGAAGAGGACGAATAGCAATCGAGAAATGGCGTGTCGACTGCGTGTGGGCGGGACCGGTTTTGAAGTGGAAGCAGGACGAACCAGAAAAGGAATATTTATAAGAGATAGTAATAATTATAATTAATAATTCATAATTGACACTGAATAACTCAGTACAAAGATTATTTAAAAAAATTGTTAAAATAAATGTACTAAAACACTTTCATGTCATAAAGGGTCCTTTGCTCTTAAACATTTACTCAGGTAGTTTTTTCTGAGGAAAAAAGAAAAAAAAAACACATTTCCATGGGAAAGGCGTTGTTGTGGAACTCGAACTGTTTTAATCGCTCATATGACCAAGGTGACATTTAAGTTTTAAGTTTTATTTTTAAGTTATAACAAAAAATGACTTGAATTGGGGAGTATCTCATTTTAATAGCAGGTATCATTATCCTGCAAAACGTTTTCTTGGATATTACATGCACAGTTGATCATGGCAGATTAAAATTGATCAAATGTTTTTAAAAAAACTTGCCAAAAGCATTAAATGGTAATCTTTGTCTGCTGTGCTCCCTTGCAAAATGAACACTGGGTAGTTAACATGGTGCACAGTGTCTAGCCTATCAGACAGTCTTCTGTAGCACATTCATATCTACTGTGCCTTTCCATCCCTTCCACCAAAGGGAACACTCATTTCCACAGCTAACCCTTTGCTGTAGAAATGTGTGCCCTTGTAAGCTGCTTGCAAAATGAATGCTGTATAGCTAAAATTGTTGTAAAATTTATTCTAAAAGACTGTGGACACTCTTCTATATCAATTTCATGTTTAATTTGCCTCTCTATCCCATACACTAGAGAGGACACTTATTTCCACAACTTTGTTGTTGAAATGTTCTGTTTACAAAAGGAACACTAGACAGCTAAAATTGAGCTAAACCTATGGAAACCAAGGAAGTCCTTTGACACTTTTTTGTCCACTGTGCCTTTTGGCCTATTCACTGGAAGGGACACTTATTTCCCCAGCTGGAGCAGAGCCATATAAATGCATGCCCCCTGTCTGCTGCTTAAAATATGAATACTTGACAGCTGAAATTCTTCAAGTCTTTTAAATCACTTTTATGTCTACTCTGGTCTTCAGTCCCATCCACTGAGTGACGCTCATTTGCACGGCTGAAGCAGAGCTGCAGAAATGTGTGCCCTTAGTCTGCTGCTTGCATGATAAATACTGAAATTATAAAATTTTTTAAAATGAATTAAAAATTTTAAAGGAAGTCTTCTATATCACTTTAATGTGTACTCTTCCACTCTGTCCCATCCATTCAAGGAGTCACTTATTTCCTCAGCTAGACCTTTGCCATAGAAATAAGTGCCCTCAGTGTTCTGTTTTCAAAATGAACACTGGACAGCTAACGACTGAAAAAGACTATGGTCTCATTTATACTTCACGCTCCGAATGCGTACACGCACGCATCATGACTGCCACGCATGCCTGGCATTCATTTCATGTATTCTCTGAGCAGCCCCTCAGAAACTGTTTACTATCTACATGTGACAGAAAACTGCTTTGAGGATCCTACAGGATCGATGTGCATGCTTTGATGTTTGATGAATGGTTCGATGTGGTGAAGCAAAATACTGACATACAGATGCATTCATGGTGCTTTTATATTCAAGAGTCAGATATTCTCGATTGTAATAGCACAATACATTTTAAAAGTCTCACATACCATCTTCTGTGCCGTCTTTTTTTCTGGGGCTTCCTCCTGATCTGACAGCAGCAATCGCCACACAGAACACATTAAATGTATGATATTCCATCTCTGTGCACATTTATAATCCTTTGATTTATACTTGATATCACTTTCATGATGAAATGTATTAACATATGTAATGTTACAGTTTACAGATAAATCGTTAATTTTTTTAAAATAATGAATACACATGGGGGTGACACGGTGACGGAGTGGTAGCACTGCTGTCTCACAGGGATTCACGTCGCTGGTATTCCCTGCCTGGAGTTTTCATGTTGTCCTGCTTGGTTTCCACAGTGTGCTCTGATTTCCTTCCAAAAATATGCAGATTTGGTGACGCTAAAATGACACTAGTGTATGTGAGTGCTTGTATTCACCTTGTGATGAGCTGATTCCCTGTGTAGGGATTGTTTCTGCCTCGTGCCCAATGCTTGCTGGAATGGACACATCTCTGGATTGATGGATTTAATCATTAAACATCCTTTTCCAAGATATTGCGGTAAGGTGTCATCGGAATTTAAGTGTTGCCCTTCAGAAAAACTCTTTCATTTTGCCTCAAGCTGTAGAAACTATTAAGAGTTGTGTTCTCACAGTCAAGTGTATGTTAGACAGACAATTAATGAATGGAAGGTTACAGGAGTTTCTACAACACACTAGGCAAGAATCGCTTGCTCAGCATAAAAATGTGGTGCCCCAGGATAACACACTAATCTCAGACAGACTGAAAACTAAAAAGCAGGGTAGTTAGTGAGTAATACCAATACAGGCATTAGCTTTCAGAATATCCAAGTCAAAGGCACAAGTCTCGCCGTCTTTAGAGATGACTTTCAATTGCATGTTGAGAAAATAGTGGAGGTTAAATTCAAGGAACTAGAAAGTTGGTTTGAAAATATGAGAGGTAATACACAGCATGGGTCTGAGATTATTTGTTGTTTCTCAATCTTCTAACATGATTCATGACGAAATGATTTAATCCGTTTTTGCAGAAAATAAGGCTGACGCTTTTTAATTAACTGGTATCAAAAAGTCTTCATGAAGAATGCATGTTATGTCAGGACTGTACAAAAGGAATGGAGAGTGCTTAAAAATCTGATTAAAGGCAAATTCTCAGACAAATCTTAACATTTTGTGGGAAGTTTTTCTGTGCATTATTATCAGTCTTCTACAATATTTTACAACTTGTTGAGATTGTGCTTGTTATGCGTATTTCAGCAGCTTAGTGTGAATGTGGCTTTTCAGCACAGAGCAGAATAAAATCAAAAGTGTGAAAGTCAGTGTTTAAACGTTGGGCGATTTAGTCAGGATCAGCACAGAAGGCCCATCATGAGCAGTTTCCTGAGTCCTGTGTCAAATGCTGGCTCATTTCAAATATGAATAAAAGAAAGACCACATTACACTGAATGGCCCTCTGACATGGACATTCTGACGGTCAGTGACACTGACTCGGGGCCTGAGTAAAATACTTGGTTATTAATGATTGTACATAGGTTGAAAGTTATAATGACATTCAGTTACCCAAATTGTCAAGACAGACACAAACAGCATGTATTTTTAGCCACTTTAAAATATTGAAGTGATTGATGAAAATCAGTTTTGTTCTTCAGATTTTTTTGAAGTAATACTTCTCAATGGTGGAATTTCCACCTTTTAATTAAAATTTTTGGAAACATTTTTAAAAATTATACCATATTAAAAAAATGATGAAGAAAAGTACAATTCTGAACAAAAGACCAAATACATTTTTTGAATTTAGGGCTGTTTTAACTTATCACTGGGCAGTCTTTTTTTCAAGTGTGCTATACTTCAGTTCGCCTGTACTTTTTTGGAGTTTACATTAACCTAGAAACCGGTTTGACTGTGGTGGATTTTCATACTAAGAACTCTCTTTATTGGCACAATAGCAGCTGAATGTATTTTTATGCTTAAAACGACAAGATGTTTGATAAATGAGATGTGACCATTCAGTCAAATAAGTTTCTATGCTTAGGTAATAACCAACATTCTTATCCTTCTGATAGGACAGTAGCTATATAGGCAGTTTGATTAGTATTAGGCAAAGTCTGTCAAACATAAGGCAGTTTTTAAAGAGGTTATTTTTTTATATATAAAAAAAAAATTTCAGTGGCTGGAGTGAGTAAATTTCTAAATTATGTTTAAGTTTCTGTTTTTTATCAAGTCTTCTGTGATATACAACTAATGGATGCATGCAGAATACCAAAAGGGGAAGTCTTATGGGGTTCACATAGTTTGTATGAACAATCAGTTTTAGCGAATGAAAGTATCTGTGAAGTTTGAGTTTTTAAGTTATACTATGTATTATGAGCTCCTTCTTTCAGAAAATAGTGCAGGAAGTATCTGACACTGTACATCAGATTTATGTATTACGGTTTTAGGAATAGTACTTGTATAGTCATTAATAGAAGTATTAAAGTGTAATAGGGTGTTTTTATTATTTGAGTCATATAAATATCTAATTTCACATATTAATCTTTTATTTTATAACATTCATTCCATTGGTAAAAAGATGTATCTTGTTGTTGGGTACAGAAAAACATTTTTTTTTTCTACTTAGGAAATATTTGAACATAATGTGATGTTGTTCACCTTGCTTGACATACCAAAATTCAAATAATTCATGACCTTTGCTTTTTACCTTATAACATGAGCCCATACAATGCACTTGATCGGGCCTTTTTAAGTTTGACAAAGGAAATGGATCACAGACGTCAGTATAAGAAAAAAAAGTCATTATCATATAAATGAATGTTTCTATAAAAAGACTGACTCTTTGTAACAATTCTTATGTTTCTGTTGAGATTAGACTGCTTGCAGAAATGCTGAGTGAAATGACGTAAGAAAGTGACCCTTTTTAACCAGGCATTCTGTGCTGGTGTCACAGTTTGATAGAGCAAGGCTAGAATCAGTTTTATATTGTTGCTGTTGTATTCATTTTCTTATGTAATGTTCTTTTTGTAATTTTTGTGGGTTGATTTTCAAAGTTTGTTTCCTCACCTGAATCAAACATGTCAAAGAACTGTTCGTTTAATAATGGAATAATGGAAACATTACGTTTTGTATGTTAATTTATATTTGTTGTGTATTATTAACTTCTTATATTTGTGCAGTTGTTTGAACATTATACTTTATTGTATCAAGAGCTGCATGCATTTCAGTGACTTTATATGTGTTTAAAGTAGATAAATATTAACAAATACTTGCCGAATAGTAATAAGAAGAAATACTTCATTTTTACTGTTTTTTTTTTATTATTTTATGTAACTTTCTGTTATTTTCATTTTTAACATGTTGTGTTTTACTATGTTTCATAGGTGTAGGTACATAGTAGACCTCATGTACTGTGCACATTGGCACATGGAGTTTTGAAGTAGTTGGGTACATCAGAATCATAGTCAGCTAAGGTTGTAGTTTTTCTAGACATGCATGTAAACTGCCTATTTATGAAGTCACTTTTTATTTTCACGTTTATAAAGGTAAAGTAATTAGTTCAGTATTCATTCAAATAATTGTTTAGAGATCAACAAGTTAACTGTAATAATTATCTCTCTAGTCTAATTCTAGGCCTGTCTAAAGTGTGTTAGTGTTTGTTTGCAAGAAACTAAAAGTCTAATTAAACTTCTCTCCAAAATCTAACTCCAGTTAGTGTATCTCATGTGAACGCTGGTCCCGGCACAGACAGACGGACGTCATATTTTGCACCCAACACACTTTATTTATATACACTATGTACAAGGTGTTTGCTCACGTGCACCCCCAGTGCCTTCTCGCACCGAATTCCCCAAAAGTCCAGGCCCACAGTCCTTAGTGCCTTCCTGGCCGCCTCCTGTCCTCGCTCTCCAGCTCAGTCTGCTTCCTCCCGACTTCCACCAATGACTGGAGGGAGGCGGCCCCTTAAATAAGGCTCCCGGATGAGCCCCAGGTGTTCCGTCCTTAGCCACGCCCAAGCGTGGCGGAAGTGTCGGCTGTCTTCCTGGCAGCTCTCCGGGTGCCACACAAAGTCTTCCCCCCGGCACTTCCTGGTGTGGCGGAAGTGCCGGGCTCCCGGGATAATTAGGCACCGGGCGCCGCCTGGCGGTGGCCACGGTCCCTCCAGGGCTGGGCTTCAAGGCCCTGTACCCGAGGCCCCCTGTCTAACCAGGACGGACGCCCCCCACTCGGTCTGGAGGAGGCACACGCCCTCCTCCGGTCCTCTAAGCGTCCGGCGGGCTCCACCCGGCCGAGGGCCACACGGGATGAACCGGCATCGGGGCGCCGCCTGGCGGTAACCACGGGCCCCTACAGGGTAGGGCTTCCATGCCCTCGACCCGTGGCTCCCAATAGAACCAGGACGGACGCCCCCTCGCGGTCTGGAGGAGGCACAAGCCCTCCTCACGTCCTCCTGGGCGTCCCGGCCGGGCTCCAGCCCGGCCGGGGCCACAGTGCCCCACCGCTAGCGAGGACACGTGGGTCGACGGCACAACCGAAGGGCAGCACGTCCCGGTGAGGGTCCTACTATGCCCCAGGGTCCAACACGGCACCCTGGGACATCCGTCTTCGGCACCCCCGCCGGCGCAAACGCGCCCCTGTGGTCTGCGCCGCTCTCGCCCCCGCTGTTCCCCGCAGTTGGGACACTATTGGCCTCTCGGCGTGGAGCCCTCCCGCGGAGCGGCCCGTTTCAGGAGGGCAGGTCCCTGACGACGTCGTCCTCAGCACTCGTCGGGGCTTCGGGCCTGTGGAAAAAAGGAAAAGAGGGCCAGAAGCACTGCCAGGACACTCAGCCCGAGTGCCCTGCCGGTCTCCGTACCCGCAGTGCTCCTGCCCCCCTCCGACAGCCCCACACTCATCATATATAAACCAAGAACTCTGTTTTGTACCCACTCAGGAACACCAAATAAATGTAGAAGTGTGAGTGAGGAATTCCTTCTTGAGCCCACCCAAGGATGTCAAATTGATTTTAGGAAATGTTGTATGGATTCGAGCAAGAGAATTGATTGATTTATGTTATTCAGTTAATTATTTTTGTGCTTGGCAGTAGTTAATTAAACAATTTGTTAAGGCGCCCACCTTATCCTTTTTACCTTTCTCTGTAGGAAGGTTTTCAGTACATTAGACTTATATCAAGGTAACTAAAGCACATTAATTGTTAAGAAACAAAATAAAACAATTTATTGGTACACACAACAATTGTAGAAATATCATAACTGCATATGCATATATACCGACATAGAAGATAGGGTACAAGTCAGACGAGACAAAAATAGATAGATACTTTATTAATCCCAAGGGGAAATTCACATAATCCAGCAGCAGCAGCATACTGATACAAAAACAATATTAAATTAAAGAGTAATAAAAATGCAGGTAAACACAGAAAATAACTTTGAATAATGTTAACATTTACCCCCTGGGTGGAGTTGAAGAGTCGCATAGTGTGGGGGAGGAACAATCTCCTCAGTCTGTCACTGGAGCAAGACAGTGACAGCAGTCTGTCACTGAAGCTGATCCTCTGCCTGGAGATGACACTGTTCAGTGGATGCAGTGGATTCTTCATGATTGACAGGAGCCTGCTCAGCGCCCATCGCTCTGCCACGGGTGTCAACCTGTCCAGCTCCGTGCCTACAATAGAGCCTGCCTTCCTCACCAGTTTGTCCAGGCGTGATACAGGCTGAACAGGACCGGAGAAAGTACAGTCCCCTGCGGTGCTCCTGTGTTGCTGACCACAATGTCAGACTTGCAGTTCCCGAGACGCACATACTGAGGTCTGTCTGTAAGAGAGTCCACGATCCATGCCACCAGGTATGAATCTACTCCCATCTCTGTCAGCTTGTCCCTAAGGAGCAGAGGTTGGATGGTGTTGAAGGCGCTAGAGAAGTCCAGAAAGATAATTCTTACAGCACCACTGCCTCTGTCCGAGTAGGAGAGGGATCGGTGTAGCATATACCTGTAGATGATGGCATCCTTCTTCTGGTATGCGAACTGCAGAGGGTCAAGGGCGCGGCAGACCTGTGGCCTCAGGTGGTGAAGCAGCAGCCGCTCCATGGTCTTCATCACATGTGACATCAGAGCGACAGGCGGGAAGTCATTCAGCTTGCTAGGATGTGATACCTTTGGGACTGGGGTGATAGAAGATGTTTCAGGCTCAGGTTGAAGATGCGCTGTAGAGGACTCCCCATTTCCAGCGCACAGGCCTTCAGCAGTCGTGGCGATACTCCATCTGGACCCACTGCTTTGCTGGCATGAAGTCTCCTCAGCTCTCTGCTCACCTGCGCTGCTGTAATTGTGGGTGGGGATGTCTCTCCTATGCTGGTATCAGCAGAAGGATGGTTGGAGGATGCAGTACTCCGAGGTGAGAGTGGGTTAGGGTGGTCAAACCTGTTAAAGAAGTTGCTCTCTCCATGTCTCTCTCGATGGTGGGACCCCGCTTCGAGCTGCAGCCAGTGATGATCTTCATCCCATCCCACACTTCCTTCATGCTGTTATTCTGCAACTTCTGCTCCAGCTTTCTCCTGTACTGCTCCTTCGCCGCCCTGAGCTGGACTTAGAGTTCCTTCTGCACGCGCTTGAGCTCAGGCTGATCACCGCCTTTAAAAGCCCTTTTCTTCTGGTTCAAAAGGCCCTTGATGTCACTTGTAAGCCATGGCTTGTTGTTGGCATAGCAGCATATGGCGCTTTTCCACTGCATAGTACGGCACGACACGGTTCAGTTCAGCTCACTTTTGGGGGGTTTTCCACTGGGAACAGTACCTGCTACCTGGTCCTTTTTTTAGTACCACCTCAGCCAAGGTTCCAAGCGCGCCGAACCGTTACCAAAACGTGACGTGTAAACTGCTGGTCAGTGATTGGCCGGAGAAAATCGTCATTACTGCGTCACTGGCTATTCTTTTCTTTAAAGGTACACACACGCGGAAGTTTGTGTCCCGTCTCTCCATCGCTGGACGCAGTTTGTTGCATAACTTCAGACATTCGAAAGTTCTCCAGCCACTGAGTGTTTGTAAAACCGGGAACAATCACATCCCACCACTCTGAAGCACGGTTAAATGTCCAAACAGATGGTCTGTTGCGGCGACTTTTTGCAAAATGTGGAAGATCTGTAATATACAGAATCAGCATTTTAATGTTACACTGACAGTTAAGTTCATTTTATGCTTTGCAACAGTGATAAAAGTTAGCTAGTGATATGCTTTTTTTTAGATGCTTACCCTTGCGCATTGCGAGCTAAAGTGTTGTCGTTGTCTGCGTGTTGTTGTAAAAGTTCCACGGTGTCACGGCAGTAGAGGCGGTGCAACTCTAACGACACGTGAATAATCCCGCCCACTCTAAAGCGGTACTAAACTGCAGTCAAAACGCAAACAGAGCCGAACCAAGGTGAGCTGTACTGAACCGTGCTGTGCCGTACTATGCAATGGAAAAGCGCCTATACTGTTCTTACTGGAACTACAATGACCATACAGAAGTTGATGTAATCAGTAGTGCAGTCAATATCCTCCTCAATGTTCTCACTATGTGATCACTGCAGGATATCCCAGTCTGTAGTTCCAAAGCGGTCTCTCAGAGCCTGCAGTGCCTCAGGGGACCACTTCCTGAATGAGCGTGTGGTTGTAGGTAGCTCCCTCACTCTTGGTTTGTAGTGAAGCTGAAGCAAATATAACATAGAAAGTACCTTGCTATTTACTGCCTGTTTAGAGTTCTAATCTACCTTGGCACAGATAAACAATTTTATGATACCAGGTCTATAAGGATGATGTCATATGCTGTGTGGGGCATACTTGCATTGGAGTACACACTTGGTTTTTGCTATATGGTCCTTTATGCATGGTGTTGTGTGATGCAGCCTTCCTTAGCTCATTGTTAGGCTTTCTGCTTTGCCATTGGCAGCTTCATATGACAAAGCATTACTCTTTCTGATACAAGATTGTATGTAGGTGCTGAAGTTCCCTACTTGTAGTGATGCTGCTTTTCAGACAGGGCTCATTCACTGGCATGGAGGTTGGCTTGTCAAAGTGTATCTTAGAGCTAGTTCATGGGATCTAGCACCAAGGCTCTGGGGAAAATAGCTTCCAGACAAAATAAAGTTTGTGAGTTTTTCCTATACAGACAGTGAGTGGCTTCTTACACTAAAGAGAGTGGCTTCCCAGCTTTCAGACCCTGCAAAGAGAGAAGAGATGAATACAGCTAGTTTTGATTCGTAAGTCTCTGATGATTGGTTGAAATCCCTTCCAGTTACACATACAGTGCATACTTATAGCGGTGTTTTTTTGTCTTTCACATCCAGCCAATTTATTTTGCAGGCACATGCCTGAAATGAATGTTGTTTTGTGTGACTTTGGCTGGAAAGAACCTCTGCAAAGGTGTTAGCTCAACTCTGATTTACACTTACAGTATGTTATCAGATGAAGTACACAGCTGACCAAAGTTTGGTTTGAGCTGCAGTTTAGCAATTTACATAGGAATGCAGGTTTTTTTGGGGGGAGGTGGGTGGGGGATGGATTTCTACATCCCTGTTAAATCTACTCTCTTAGTTTGGATATCTCTCCATTTATAATATCAAAACAGTTTAAACATCAGGGGATAACCATCACAAAGGAATGTAAAGGTTATTTCCAGTACAATTTTGGAAGTATTATGGATAAAGTCAGATGATGTTAACAAGTGGTTGTCCCTCCATCTCACCTTAGCAGGGAGAATTATCACTGTCAAAATGAGAAATGCGCTATATAAATAAAATGTAGTATTATTATTAAAATAAACATGAAGATACTATATTTATTGCTCAGTGTTCCTATATACATAAATAAATCATTCTTTAAGAAGCTAGACTCAATTATAACAACATTCATCTGGAATATTAAGTGGCCACAGATTTAAAAGTCAACTAGATCTAAAGCAGGCATGGCTTCCTTGTATGCTTTACTTTGTTCTACACTTAATATTAACTCTTGTCAGTACACTGGTAGTCCAGTTGTCTGCCAATTATTTATAATATGGAACCAATTTAGGACACGTTTCAAAGTAAAAGAGTTTTTATCTGTTGCTCCTGTATACAATAATCAGCTGTGCAAGTCCTCTCGGATGTACTCCATCTTTAACTCATAGAAATCACTGGGAATAGCCACTTTATCATGGTGGAGGGGTTTGCGTTACCCAATGATCCTAGGAGCTCTGTTGTCTGGGGCCCTATGCCCTTGGTAGGGCCACCCAAGGCAAACTCGTCCTAGGTGAGGGATGAGACAAACAGTGGTTCAATAGACCTTCTATGATGAATAAAAAATTTGGACGGCGTTTTCCCTCGCCCGGACTTGGGTCACCGGGGCCCCTCTCTGGAGCCAGGCCTGGAGGTGGGGCTCAGTGGCGAGCGCCTGGTGGCCGGGCTTGCACCCATGGGGCTCGGCCGGGCACAGCCCGAAGGGGCAACGTGGGTCCCCTTCCCATGGGTTTACCACCTATGGGAGGGGCCAAGGAGGTCAGGTGCAGTGTGAGTTGGGTGGTGGCCGAAGGCGGGACCTTGGCGGTCCAATCCTCGGCTACAGAAGCTGGCTCTTGGGACGTGGAATGTCACCTCTCTGAAGGAGGGGAAGGAACCCGAGCTAGTGTGCGAGGTCGAGAGGTTTTGGCTAGATATAGTCGTGCTCACCTCAAAGTACAGCTTGGACTCTGGAACCAATCTCCTTGAGAGGGGCTGGACTCTCTACCACTCTGGAGGCATAGAGCGGGTGTGAGCATACTTATTGCCCCCCAACTTGGAGCCTGCACATTGGGGTTTACCCCGGTGGACGAGAGGGTAGCCTCCCTTCCGCTTTTGGGTGGGGGGATGGGTCCTAACTGTTGTTTGTGCGTATGCGCCGAACAGCAGTTTGGAGTACCCACCCTTTTTGGAGTCCCTGGATGGGGTGCTAGAGGGCATACCTTCTGGGGACTCCCTCGTACTGCTAGGAGACTTCAGTGCTCACATGGGCAATGACAGTGAGACCTGGAAGGGCATGATTGGGAGGAATATCCCCCCCAATCTGAACCAGAGTGGTGTTTTGTTATTGGACTTCTGTGCTTGTCACAGATTGTCCATAACAAACACCATGTTCAAGCATAGTGGTGTTCATATGTGCACTTGGCACCAGGACACCCTAGGCCTCAGTTCGCTGATCGACTTTTTGGTCGTGTCGTTGGACTTGTGGCCATATGTCTTGGACACTCGGGTGAAGAGAGGGGCGGAGCTGTCAACTGATCACCACCTGGTGGTGAGTTGGCTTTGATGGTGGGGGAGGATGCCACTCAGGCCTGGTAGGCCCAAACGTGTTGTCAGGGTCTCCTGGGAACGTCTCGCAGAGTCCCCATGTCAGAAGCAGCTTCAACTACCACCTCCGGGAGACATTGAGTTTGAATGGACCATGTTCCGTGCCTGTATTGTTGAGGAGGCTGACCGGAGCTGTGGCCGTAAGATGTAATGTATTACTTCTTGCCTGAAGAAGGGGCCGGAGTTCCCTCGAAAGCTTGCATATTGTAATCTTTTTAGTTAGCCAATAAAAGGTGTTATTTTGCTTGGCTTTTTTCTACAGTCAAGATGTCAAAGCCAAGTTCACTTTTCTGTAGAAGTGCATTGACCACAAATATATACCAGGGTGGAAAATATCTGAGACGCATGGTATTTTGCAGTGAATTGGTAATATACACAAACAAATGAAAACTGCAAACCTCCTTCAGTGAAACTTAGCTAACAGCCCATACGGTATATGCCAGGGGTGTCGAACTCCGGGCCTGGAAGGCCGCAGTGGCTGCAGGTTTTCATTCTAACTCTTTTCCTAATCAGTGGCCAGTTTTCACTGTTAATTAAGTCCTTTTCTCTTCATTTCAAAGGTCCTGTTTTTAAAGATTCAGTCCTCTGAATTGATTTATTTCTTCACTACATGACAGCCAAACAGAAATGAGACGTGAAACAAGCCAACAGATGACCAGCTAAACTCCAACCAATTTCACTCCAACCAATCTCTTAATGAGAAACTGATTCTTGCTGTTAATTAAGCCTGTTATTTAATTCAATGGCTTGTTACTACTCTCATTCTGCCACAGCAGACATTTCCAAATCTGTTGATTTTTCTGTTTTTTCTAAGAATGTCGTCAAAATGTTTTGGTGACTTGAGAGATTAACCTTACTGAGACCTTCACCTTTCTTTATTTTCAGAAACTGTGTGATGGACACAGGTGAGCTGGTCATGTGATGGCTTGGTTTATGTCTCATTATTGTTTGGCTACTAATTAAAGAAAAAGAGACAACTAAGGGGCCTGAGTCCATTTAATTAAAACTAAAGCAAAAGCAGTACAAATGGCTAATGAAGAAGATGGTTAGAATGAAAACATGCAGCCACTGCGGCCCTCGAGGACCGGAGTTTGACACCTGTGGTAAATGCCATTTATCTCTCTGCAAGATATTCTATTCACTTAAATTCCTGGAGTAATTTCCAAGGCTAGATACTCCACCAACATCATGAAGTAAATAAAATACATAGAAATTGCTTGGTGCTCAGACCATTTTCAGATGATCACAATGTTACTAAATGCTGCTATCACTTAGTATGATGGGGGAAAAAAGAAAAGCAGTCTGCTGTAAGATAGCACATTTTTCCATTTGGCTGAAAATGAAACAGAAGTGCAAACCCTCCTGCAATGCACCAATAGTTTAAATATACAGACCATGAAATCCAAGCAATGAGTGGCCGAGCATATGGGAGGTATGCACAATTTTGTAAGAAGATATGCATAGTCAAGCCAATTATAAGCCCACTGCAGACTGCATTTAAAGAGCAAAAAATAGTTCAGTTCTGATCTGTAGCCTCTCGGTTGGTGCATCACTAGTATTCTGTAATCTTGGTTAATTTTGTGTATATCTAGAGGGCTTTAATGGGGAACAATGAAATTCTGATTGTGAAAGTTATGATAGTTTTATTAATTATACACAGGTGAAAAATGTTTAAGAAGACACCAGTCTAATGTTGGTTTTGGTTTAGGGGCTTAATTATGGTAGTACTAGTTTTGGCCTTATTTCTGCTACTCTTTCAGAATTGGTAGAAACGTTTTCAGTATAAACATGTACTTTTCTTGCAAGGTAGAAAATATCCTAATAGGCACAAGCTGAAAATACTCCACCAGTTTCCAGAAATTTTCTAAAGATTGATATGATTTGCTAAAATTCCAAGATTAATTTCATTATCTCCCTATGCCTTAATAACAGCCTTAGTAATTCAGATAGCTGTTATCTTAGCTGTAGTGTTCTTGTTTCATTTTCAAAAATACTACAGTACATCTAGATGTCAGGTAGACAATTTACCGTTTTCCATATATGCATCAATAACATTGATTTCTATAGCATACTTTCATACACAGAATGTAGCTCAGTGTGCTTTACAAGATGTCAAAGAATTAGTAACAGAGAAAAATAAATTAAAAATAATAAGTTAAAAAATGAATTGATACAAGTTTACATGATATACAGTCGTGTGAAAAACTATTTGCCCCCTTCCTGATTTCTTATTCTTTTGCATGTTTGTCACACAAAATGTTTTTGATCATCAAACACATTCGACCATTAGTCAAATATAACACAAGTAAACACAAAATGCAGTTTTTAAATGATGGTTTTTATTATTTAGGGAGAAAAAAAATCCAAACCTAAATAGTTTTTCACACCACTGTAGATATATAATTATTAGAGAAGTGGAGTCTTTGTTTATAATTTCACATTGCAAGTCTCTGAAGATGAGTCCGATGATGAGGTACACCACCATTCACCTTGCTGTAATTTACAGGCTATTAATCCCCCTCCCTCTTTCTAATTTATTATCAATTATTTTTCCTCAACTTTAATATAATGCACCTTCTCCTCAGTGAACAAAATTCAGTTTATTGAAACGTATAACTTATTTATAAATGTATTTCATTTTTTTGAATTTTGAAATTAATCATCTGAAAAATATTTGACAGTATTGAAATTTATCAAATTATTAAACAAAATTCGGTTTTCTATTAATGCTAATATAAAGTAAACTGTTTTACACCATGCATGATGTTTTATATGTTTATAATAGTCATAATTTATTGAGCTTTTATTGTGTGTTTAGATAAGCACAGTTTGACAGTCCCTTTAACATTAACCCATTAACATTTTCAGTGATGGGCAATCATTGATATTTTCTGCATAAAAATGTGTTTACTTTTAATTAACCAAAGTTAAACATTCAAGACAAAGACGAAGAGTACTTCATGGTTTCAAAAAAAAAAAAACTTCAAGCTTTATAAATATATCAGTCCCTCACTAAATTTAGATTAAAAAGTGGTGGTTTTTAGTTAAATTGTAGGGTAGGTTGGAAAAAAAAGTACTTGCTTTTTTATTGAGCGGCATTTCATTGCGTCATTGGTAGTTAAATGAGTTCCAAGTTCCTCCTGTTTGAAAAATGTGTTTTGGTGTGCTTAAACCCGTGTTTGTTGTGGGTTTAGTATGTAGCCCAGAAGTTACCAGAAGTCATCTTTATCACCATAATTTGTTTTGGGAACATGTCATTCCATAATAAAATCCTCAGAATAGCATTACAAAGATTCTAGAAGTGGTTTCGGTCTAGAAAGCTTTCTCCCTGGTGACAAGGACACAGTTAAATCAAGTACTAGAATATAGTCAGGTTAAAAATTTGATTATGTAATCTTTGTATTGTCCATCTAAAATATTTTTGTTTCAGAAATGTTAAATTAATAGTTTTTTGCTACCTATGTCACATGCTTATTTGCTGTCAAGAATACAGTATGTGAAATTTACTGATTTCAGAGTTCTATATTATATCCTTGCTTTGTTGATTGATTTGTCATAATATTGGTCCATTATTTTCTGGGAACTCATACAATACCAAGTCAGCCAAATGAAACTTTAATTATGTTAGCAGTTATTATAATGCATATAGACAGTTTTGCCAGAAAAGATTCTACAGTACTATAATTTTTTAGCTTCTTCTTCAAAGATCTGTCCAGTTTTTCTGCAGTCTGCATTTATTTATTACTGTTTTGTAATTGTTTTCTGTAACATTAATATATTGTGAATGAAATATGCAAATCCATGCCTGTTGATCACCACCCTCCTCGATTTAGGACTTAGCACAGCCCTCTGCTACTAGATTTTGGACTTCCTTACCAAGAGAGCTTATATGTAGACTGACAGTATCACATCCTCCAAATTGACTCTGATCAGAAGTAGGTTACAGCATAGTGTGAGCCCATTTGTCTACTACGTGTAAAACATATGACTGTATGGCCGGACACAGCTTCAACCCCATTATTAAATCTGCAGATCATATCTCTATCATACGCCTGACCACCAAAAATGATTATACAACTTATAGAGAAGAGGTTTACCTGTTGACAATGTGAACGCAGCACATTTAAGCTGTTGTCAAGGAAGCTCACCAATGCCTTTATTTATTCATATTTCTAAGCAAAGTGCCGATTTCCCTATCTGTTCTAACTCATTTCTACAGGTACACAGTAGAGTCCATCCCCATTCGCTGCATTATGTCCTGTTACAACAACTGCACAACTCAAGATTGTAAAGGACTGCAGGTGGTGGTGAAAGTGGTACAAAATATTTCTGCCACTCAGCTGATTTCTGTTACTTTTTTCATTCCTTCCTACTGATGAATGGTATAGGACAATTCTATCCACAGGTCGCAAGATTGCTGTACAGCCAATCATAATTACCAATAATGTTAAAACTACTATAACATAAAAACATAGTGTAGATTTTGATATTACATTAAATAAATTTAGTGTTGGATTAGTACTAAACTTTTGACTTTAGTATCGATACCAGCTTTTGGTGCTGGCACCAAAATATTATCACAGCAAATAACAGGTAACTCCTCGTCCAACCATTGACTTCTTCTTGTCGTTGTTTTCTTAAAGTTATTAAAGTGTACTTGAGTGAAGCAATCATAACCTTCATGTCTTTTTTCCATATGAACAACTGTAAACCTACTTTTGCCAACCTCTGTTTTTCTGAAGAGTAGCAGGGCATGATAAATTGAGCTG
Source organism: Polypterus senegalus (assembly GCF_016835505.1). Classification (NCBI taxonomy): domain Eukaryota; kingdom Metazoa; phylum Chordata; class Cladistia; order Polypteriformes; family Polypteridae; genus Polypterus; species Polypterus senegalus. Next base: position 113,490,656 of record NC_053156.1, read on the forward strand.
GTTGTAATACTTTTATTTTATCAAAGACAAATGTGGGTTTTGGCAGATGCAACATGAGATGCTTGAAACTTACCATTTAGTTCCATTACCGAAATGAATTAAGTGCTAGAACTGTACCATTTTAAAAATAAAAACCACCTGCCTAATATGTTGTAGGGTCCCTTCATGCTGCCAAAACATCTCTGACCTGTTGAGACATGGACGTTTTCCCACCTAGTGCATAGGTGAGGGACTGCCCACATCCATGATTGTTCCCGTGGCTAATGTGCTGCAGTTGCTATGGCCCCTCGCTGTATAAAAGAAGCGAGAGTCGATTGGAAGAAAAAACAAACAGATCAAAATGGAAAAAGACTGGACGGACGGACGGAGGTTGTAGCAGGAAGCGAGCAGGTCGGTGCAGCAGGAAGCGGGCGAGCGAACGCTCGTAGGCAGCTGAGTAGACAGCCTGGGTGTTAGGCCGACACCCAGGGCGTAGTAGTTGTTGTCGCTCCCGCTGAGCAAGCATGTAGCGTGAGTGACCAAAGAAGGAGACGGGTGACTCCGCATGGGGCTGTGGATGGCAGCGGGAGTCAGGATTTGGGATGTGGTGTCCTCCACGTGAGAGCCTTGGCTGTGAGAGGAATTCCCAAGTCGCGGTCTGGAGGGAGCGGAACCGAAGCTAGGGATTGGGATGACTCCAGATCAGTAGTGGAAAGAAGGTCAGCTGCAGGTAGAGTGGCTCCCCTGTTGAGAAGCAGGGGAGTCACCAGTTAAAAGAAGGCACCGGGCTTGTTGTTGGTTTTAAAAAACTGCTTCCTGTATGAACGTTTTAACCTCATTTTAAAGGATTGTTTTTTCTATTGTTTTAACCTCCACGTGTTTCTTTTAATGGATTATTTATTTATAAGATTTTGAATCACTGCACTTTATTTGAACACTGTTTGATTGTCTTTTTAATAAAAGCACTTTTGCACATTTGTACCATCCCCTTGCTCAATTGTTATTGCCTCCACTGTCTAGCTCATCGGTGACATTACCGACGGTGTTGGGTTCAAGGGCTCCTGAACAGTGATGGGAGCATGGAGCAGAACCCGCATCGTCACAGGCACCAAGACCTTAGCAGCAGATCCTTTAAATTCTGTAAGTTGCAAGGTGAACTCTCTATGGATCAGACTTTATTTTAAAGCACATCCCACAGATTGTCTATCGGATTGAGATCTGGGGAGTGTGGATGCCAAGTCAACACCCTGAACTCTTTGTCATGTTCCTGAAACCATTTCTAAAGAATTTTTACAGTGTGGCAGGGAGCATTATCCTGAAATTGGTCACTACCATCAGAGAATATCATTGCCATGAAAGGATGTATAGGGTGGTCCAGATCTAATTATGCAACTTTTAATACAATGCAGGAAAACAATTCAAGACAAAAGAATTGTTTGAAATATCTTGTAATAAACGAAAATGGACTTACATTGAATTAATTCACTGATTTTTCCATGTAATGTCCCACTTGTCCTCCATTCAGTTGGATACAGGCTCGGAGTAATAAACTTAAGTTATAACGTAATGAAAATTGCATAATTAGATCTGGACCACCCTGTATTGTACATAGTTTGCAACAATCTTTACATTGTTGGTAAATGGAAAAGTAACATCCACATGAGTGCCAGGACCCAAAGTTTCCTAGCAGGTTTCCCAAAGCAATACCCCCGCCGACTTCCATTCTTCCCCTCATGCAACCTACTGCCATCTCTTCACAAAATGCATGACACATTGGACTTACATATCACTTAAAATTTATCACATCAGTCAATTTTCTTCCATTGTTTCATGGTTCAGTTCTGATGCTCACACACACATTGTAGGTGCTTTCAGTGGTGGACAAGGGTCAGCGCACACTGACTGGTCTGTGGCCATGCAGCTCCATACACAGCAAGCTTTAAAGTACTGTGTGTTGTGATGACTAGCATTAGGTTTTTCTGTACTTTTTGCTGCAGTAGCTCTTCTGTGGGATCGGACTAATGGGCTATCCTTTACTACCCATTTGCATCAGTGAGCGTTGGGCGCCCAGTTCACCAGTTGTCCTTCCTTGAACCACTTTTCATAGGTACTAAGCACTGCATTCTTGGAACATCCCAGAAGACCTGCTGTTTTGGAGATGTTCTAACCCTTTTGTCTAGGCATCACATATTGGCTCTTGTTGAAGTTGCTCAGATTCTTATTCTTGCCCTCTAGTCACTTGCTACCTAACATATCCCATCCCTTGACCTTGTGCCATTTTAACAAGGTAATCAATGTTATTCACTTCACCTTTTAGTAGTTTTAATGTTTGTGACCGATGTATACATAATTATATTACAATTATTATAAACTAGCAAAATACCCACGCTTCGCATCGGAGAAGTAGTGTGTTAAAGAAGTAATGAAAAAGAAAAGTAAACATTTTAATAATAACAACATGATTGACAATGTAATTGTTTTGTCATTGTCATGAGTGTTGCTGGCATATATATATATATACATACACATACATGTCTACATATATAGACACACACATAAACATATATATATATATATATATATCTATATATCTATATATATATCTGTATATATCTATATATATCTATCTATTATCTGTATATATCTATCTATCTATCTATATATGTATATCTAAATCTCTCTCTCTCTCTCTCTCTCTCTCTCTCTCTCTCTCTATATATATATATATATATATATATATATACATACATACAGTATCTACTTTGGGGTGCGAGCAGCTGTTGCTGGGGGTGCGAGAATCCATTGAGGAAGAAAAATTAAAAACATTACTTGTACAAAATGTTAATTTATCTATCCATTCCTAAATAATTAAATGGGCAGGCTATTTCGTGTCAGTGCAATACGCTGCTTGTTAAAACGGATGACTCCTGCTCTTACGTGCACTTAGTGCTGCGTGGGTATTATGAACTATTGTATCTGTTCAAGTTCTATTTAAATTTTAAATATAAGTAATTTTTATTTAGTCGACAGAAATATGTTTAGTAGGAATGTAAGTTAAATTTAGTCATCATTGCATAAGTTTTTGTTCACCATAGAAATTTAAAGACTAAATTCAACTTCCATTCCTACCAAAGATATTTCTGGTGACTAAATTGAACCTACTTATATCCAAATTCGAGCTATTGAGCTGTCGCCTGCCTGCCTGAATAAGTCACCTCGCTTCGCTCTTACTTTTTTACCGTTCATTTAATCATGTCTAGTCGCGGAAAAATTATAAAATGGAAGGGGGGATTACACTGAGTATGGCTTTACCAAAACAATTATTGATGGCGAATAAAGTATCCATTATTCATAAAGCTTCAATTGGTGATCTGCTTTTCTGCGTTAACCTCATATTTTTTCATACTTCTTCTCAAACCAAGGGGGTGGGAGGGTAAAATGAATCGGGAAGCGCTGATTAATGTAATCGGTGTACCAGGAAACCACGCATTGAGAAAAGTTCCCCTTTGCTTGAAATGCAAAGTGTGATTAAATGCGTTATTTTTTAACGCGTTATGGAGCACATGCATCGAAGCTTCTCAGCTGTGCTTGTGCTAAGAAAAGTAAAAATTTTAAAAATAACGTAACATGATTGTCAGTGTAACCTTTTGTAAGTAGTGCCTGGAGGATTCAGAGTGTGGAGAAACTCTAGAGGCAGCGTGTGTATTAACTTGTGGATTTTTCTGTGAGTATTTGGTGGCAGGGTCACAAAGTTGGTTCCACAAGACTGCGTTAGCTGAGATGCTCAGCTCAGAGCGAAATGAGATGAATGGGAGGGGAGATGATGATGTGACTCCCCCACCCGCCTTAACTGCCAATCCCCCCACAAAGACAGTCTCTCGGAATTTGCATAAGCACAGCCCTTCACCAGTAATTTTAACTTAGTTACAAAGTGATCAAAACTTTTGTTTATATCCTGCGTCCTCTCATTAAACTAGTATCCCGCATTAGCCGTGGGCATGACAAACGCCAGCGGCAGCCTGTCTATGAACTTAATTTAAACTTTAGGTTTACACCGTGCTTTGTTTATGAAGTAGCTGCACTCATGAATATGGTTGTATGTGTCAGTCGCTTGCTTCTTATTGTTTCGCTGCCTTCTCAATTGTATAATGCATGTTTTCTTCAGCGCTTTTTGGAGCTCTTCCTTGTTTTCTACGTACTGCGTTGACAGTTCACGTGATTACATGGGAGGCGTGATGATGTCACACAAAACTCCGCCCCCCACGGCCATCGAGCTCAACTCCATTACAGTATATGGAGAAAAATAGCTTCTAGTTATGATCATTACGCGTAGAATTTCGAAATGAAACCTGCCCAACTTTTGTAAGTAAGCTGTAAGGAATGAGCCTGCCAAATTTCAGCCTTGTACCTACACGGGAAGTTGGAGAATTAGTGATGAGTGAGTCAGTGAGGTCTTTGCCTTTTATTAGTATAGATTATAGTTGTTTGGTTATATATACAGTATATATGAGGGGAAGTCGAGCTAAAGATAGAAAATGGGATTTATTTTAAAATGGAACAAACCTTAACAGTACTGACAATGTCATTTTTCAATATTGTCTCTATCCTTCTTAATGCACTTGCACCACTTGTCTGGAAATGTCTGGATTCTAGCAGATGTGGGATTCTAGTGGCTGTTCACCCCAGCCAATACCCCTGGCCGCCAGATGGAGCCCTCCCTGCAACATGGAGGTGCCCCGAATTCCAGCAGGGCCTCATGGACATGGGAGTTTTACTGCACAGCCCTGCTGGATACCATGGGAACTGCAAGGGGATGCTGCAGGGAGGCTCAGGGATTGCTATGTGCACTATAACTTGGAAGAATGTCCTAGTCACAGGGACAGAAGAAATGACGTACTTCCGGGATGAAGAAAAGGAGATTACACCTGACCCGGAAGTGTTACGAATCACATGGACTGAGGGACATAAACACTTCTGGGTTAACAAGTATAAAAGGACTGTGGGAAATCCCATTAGTGGAGCTGAGTCGGGAGGAAGGGTGGCAACGCGTCTGGGAGTGGTGGAGGATTATTGATTGTAGTGTATTTATGAATATTGTTTATTAATAACTAGCAGAATACCCGCGCTTCGCAGCGGAGAAGTAGTGTGTTAAAGAAGTTATGAAATAGAAAAGGAAAAATTTTAAAAATAATGTAACATGATTGTTAATGTAATTGTTTTGTGATTGATATGAGTGTTGTTGTCATATCTATATATATATATGTATATATGTATATATGTATATGTATATATGTATATATGTATATATATGTATATATGTGTATGTATATATATATATGTCTATATATGTATATATGTATGTATATATATATATATATATATAAATACATTGTGAACACTGGCCCCAGCACAGACAGACGGACAACATATTTTGCACCACACACTGTTTATTTACAGTATATACAAGTTATAAATTCGTGCACTCACAAAACCCCAGTGCCTTCAGCACAATCCCCAAAAGTCCAGGGCCCACAGTCACTGTGCCTTTCCTCTGGCCGCCTCCTGTCCTCTCTCCAGCTCCGTCTTCTGCCTCCCGACTTCCACCAATGACTGGAGGGAGGCGGCCCCTTAAATAATGCCCCCGGATGAGCCCCAGGTGTTTCCGGCCTCTTCTCCTTAGCCACGCCCCAGCGTGGCGGAAATGTCGGCTGCTTTCCTGGCGGCTCTCCGGCGCCACACGAGTCTTCCCCGGCACTTCCTGGTGTGGCGGAAGTGCCGGGCTCCCGGGATAATTAGGCACCGGGGCGCCGCCTGGCGGTGGCCACGGGTCCCTACAGGGCTGGGCTTCCAAGCCCTGTACCCAGGCCCCTGCCTAACCAGGACGGACGCCCCACTCAGTCTGGAGGAGGTACACGCCCTCCTCCAGTCTTCCAAGGCGTCCCGGCCGGGCTCCATCCCCGGCCAAAGACCACACAGGGTAAACCGGCATCGGGGCGCCGCCTGGCGGTGACCACGGGTCCCTACAGGGCTGGGCTTCCAAGCCCTGCACCCGTGGTCCCCAATATAACCAGGACGGACGCCCCCTCGCGGTCTGGAGGAGGCACAAGCCCTCCTCTCCTCCTCCTGGGCATCCGGCCGGGGACCACAACATATATACATATACACTCACCTAAAGGATTATTAGGAACACCATACTAATATGGTGTTTGACCCCCTTTCGCCTTCAGAACTGCCTTAATTCTACGTGGCATTGATTCAACAAGGTGCTGAAAGCATTCTTTAGAAATGTTGGCCCATATTGATAGGATAGCATCTTGCAGTTGATGGAGATTTGTGGGATGCACATCCAGGGCACGAAGCTCCCGTTCCACCACATCCCAAAGATGCTCTATTGGGTTGAGATCTGGTGACTGTGGGGGCCATTTTAGTACAGTGAACTCATTGTCATGTTCAAGAAACCAATTTGAAATGATTCGTGCTTTGTGACATGGTGCATTATCCTGCTGGAAGTAGCCATCAGAGGATGGGTACATGGTGGTCATGAAGGGATGGACATGGTCAGAAACAATGCTCAGGTAGCCCGTGGCATTTAAACGATGCCCAATTGGCACTAAGGGGCCAAAAGTGTGCCAAGAAAACATCCCCCACACCATTACACCACCACCAGCCTGCACAGTGGTAACAAGGCATGATGGATCCATGTTCTCATTATGTTTACGCCAAATTCTGACTCTACCATTTGAATGTCTCAACAGAAATCGAGACTCATCAGACCAGGCAACATTTTTCCAGTCTTCAACTGTCCAATTTTGGTGGGCTCGTGGAAATTGTAGCCTCTTTTTCCTATTTGTAGTGGAGATGAGTGGTACCCGGTGGGGTCTTCTGCTGTTGTAGCCCATCCGCCTCAAGGTTGTGCGTGTTGTGGCTTCACAAATGCTTTGCTGCATACCTCTGTTGTAACGAGTGCTTATTTCAGTCAAAGTTGCTCTTCTATCAGCTTGAATCAGTCGGCCCATTCTCCTCTGACCTCTAGCATCAACAAGGCATTTTCGCCCACAGGACTGCCGCATATTGGATGTTTTTCCCTTTTCACACCATTCTTTGTAAACCCTAGAAATGGTTGTGCGTGAAAATCCCAGTAACTGAGCAGATTGTGAAATACTCAGACCGGCCCATCTGGCACCAACAACCATGCCACGCTCAAAATTGCTTAAATCACCTTTCTTTCCCATTCTGACATTCAGTTTGGAGTTCAGGAGATTATCTTGACCAGGATCACACCCCTAAATGCATTGAAGCAACTACCATGTGATTGGTTGATTAGATAATTGCATTAATGAGAAATTGAACAGGTGCTCCTAATAATCCTTTAGGTGAGTGTGTATGTGTATATATATATATATATATATATATATATATAAGCACAGGTAAAATTCTGTTGCAACGGAGTGCCAAGGACCTAAAACAAAATTTCTTTGTAATGAAAATTTTGAAGTAATGAAATTCTATATTTGTCACTATAGTGCTTGATTTAACTTGCATCCAGGCTTTTCCAATCATTTCAATAGCTTCCTTCATGTTAGTTTTCAACTTCTCCTTTCTACAAGTTATGCTGACGAGAATTTTTCTCAGCATTTCCTTGCAATAATACAGTTTCAGGGTGAGAATGATGCCCAAATCCAATAGCTGAAGCACTGCCGTGCAGTTGGGTAGGAGGAATTCAACTTGAACATTATCTAAATGTGGAAGCATGCTATGTGCAGCACAGTTATCAATCAGAAGCAGAATCTTCCTTTTCTTCTTCATATTGCGAGGTTTCCAAAGTGTAATTGCCACGTCTGTGGAAGATTGTTTGCCTGTTGCTGGGGCTGGGCAACCGCAGGCTCACAGTGCTGCAGTAGAGGGCGGTGGAAGAAAATCCAAAAAGCTTGCTGGTTCACTTTATACTCTCAAGGAAGAAATGTAACGTGCTTTAAACACGAAGGATCGGTCGACTTGCCAATAATGAGAGGAATAACTTTGTGACTGCCAGTTGAATTGCAGCAAAGTAGAGCTGACAGCCTTTGTTTAGATTTTTTTCCTCCTCAGCATGGATCACCTTTAAGTGCTAAAGTGCGATGCGGTAGTAGCTAAGCACTTTGAGCTACATCATTTGTATGAAAATGTGCTATATAAATAAATGTTGTTGGTAGAAGATTCCAGTCTCATCAGCACTGTAGATGTCTTCATGCTCATAAGCTGAAATGATTTTCCTGATTTCATCTGCACGCCATTCGTTTGCTTTTTCAGTTGGAACTTTGTAGATTGCTTTGGCTACAATTCCAAAATTATCCTGAAAGCGAATTAGCCAACCCCAGCTGACAGTAAAATCTTCTTCTAAAATCTTGCACCCCAAAACACAAGGCTGAGTCTCAGTACTTTAGCAAAACCAGCTGTATTCATTTTGAAACAGGAACAGCATTTTTTTTATTGTAGCGGGATCTACCACTCTCCTATACACTGACACAGCAATCAGGCAGGGTCGTGACCAGGTTAGTGGCCAAGTAATACTGTTCCCTGCATTTATAATGTTCCTTGCATTGCCCTTTGAGATCTTTTCGGAGTTGCATCAGCTGTGAGCCTGCTGTTGCCCTAGCAACGGATAAACAGTCTTCCACAAATGCGGTGATCCTGTTTCAGGATGCTCTTCGGAGTGTCGTCTCGTTGGGTGAGGTCCCAAAAGAGTTCAGAAACCTCACAACAGTGAGTTTGCTTTTACCTGAATGATTGACGCAATAATAGTAATGTTTCTTGAATTCGCATCTGCCATTTCTATAGGAGGGTGACAATGAGTTAAGTTCCAATGGGTTTTTTTTTTTTTTTTAAATGTTGACGAAAAATAAGCAAAAGGTATTACTGGAAACCATAGAAAACAAACAGCAAAAAAGCGTTTGAGGAAAGTTCAAAGAATGAGAAAAATTTACAGTGTTTGTGTTTGGGGATCGTTGTGCACAAATGATCTGCGACCACAGAACTAACTGCTCTGTGGAAGATTCATTCAGGCATTTCAAAGTCTTTTGGGCACTTCGTTGTAACGAAAGTATCTGCTGAATGTATTTCATAGTAACAAGATTTCTATAGACTTTGTCATATGGGGAAAACTGTTGGGATCATAAAAATAAATTTTGTTGTAACAATATTCATTGTAAAGAAATTTCACCTGTACTTGTGAATGTATATTGTATATAATTTTGTGTGTGCATTTGTACAAATTTTTGAGTGTCAACACCTTGTGTAATAGGCTTCTCGCTGGAGTATAGTGGTGCATTATCTATATCTCCAATTGTTTATTTGTTCTGTGGTTTAATTTCACAGTACTGTACTTTTGAGATTGGTGATGGTTCCTGGCCCAGGCATGCATTTTTTTCTTATTTAACAACCTTACCAGTCACTTTCTTACTACTACTCAACCTGTCAGACTTTACACCTTAAAGTCTTCTCTTTACAGTTGAAAGTGAAACTCACTTTAGAACATTTGAACACTCTAGACGAGAACAGGCAATTCAGCCCAGCAAAGCCCTCCAGTCCTATCCATTTATTACTTCCACCACTGTCCTTTGAAATTAATGCCACACGAGCTGTCAACTCTCAGAAACTTGTCAGAAACTTTCAGTTTCCATCTCCTTTTGATTGTACAGGAAATATGCCTTTATTTGCAGTTTATCTAAAGAAAAGACCTACACTTTTTTTTTTTTTTTTTTAGGTCTGCCTTCTTTTGTTAATTACATTTTTCTTGCCATTATGATAACAATATTCAGTGTGATATTGTCCATATAATGCTTCAGGGGTAGAAATACTGTTTGTGCCAACACTACTTTTACACAGACACAGGGTTTAAGTAATTAACAAAAGTTGGGACACCTCTAGAAATTGTTTCCATCAGTTTTTATTAAGTTTTTAACCTATTACTTGTTCCGTAACAAAGACCTTTTTGTATAACTATTTTTAAAACCTATAGCTGTTTACCACTTACCTTTGTACCATTTCTGGTTACACACTGGACTTCAGTTGCTTAAATTTCAACAAAAACTAGAGATCTACAACATTGCACCAGTTGTGTTTATGCATATATACAGTATGAATATTGCATTCTATGTATGCTTTCTTTGATTTATGGGTTTATTGTTAGTGTGTCATTTTTGTAACTATTCTGAGAAAACTTGCAAGTAAGAAATTGATTGTACTATGTACAAGTGAATATAAGCATCTCCAACACCTACAACATATATAGCATGTTGTGTATCATTCTTCATTTCGTATTTACTGAAGCTTTAATGTAAATCAGGGTCATGCTTTGATGCTATGTGCACTGCATTCAGCAGGCGATAAAAGGAATGTTAATATTGTATTATGCATTTAATATAATTTTTTTTATTTAAATTTTGCATTTATTTGACTTTGTAACTCTGTGCATTGTTGTTAGTTTTCTTTGTGAACTGTTTTGTGGTTAAACAACTTGAATATACCTATACACTACAATAAATAGTCTTAATATCCTTGTAAGGAGAATGATGATAAAATATGGTTGGCTTATGATCTGCTGTTTCCATAGATTGTTAGCTTTCATTTATTCTTTTAGTATTTAATGTTATACTTGTGTATTTGCTAAAATAGTTTTTATTTTCATGTAACATTTTTCTTTACAGGAAAGGACAGAGTTTTTAATACACCACTTTGTGAACAAGGCATTGTAGGTTTTGGAATAGGTATTGCAGCTACAGGAGCAACTGCTATTGCAGAAATCCAGTTTGCGGACTACATCTTCCCTGCTTTTGATCAGGTGAACAAGTACAAATTTTAACATATTATATTTAAATAAGGTCTTCAGTAGTTTCGCTGGAAATTGAAATATAAATATTAGTATAATTTTATTTTATTTTGCAAGGGGGACATCACAAACTCTTCCTATATATCGTATATAATTAGCATTCTGGGATGATAATTGGGAGATGACATATATTTTGTATATAGAGGTTGTGTACCACTGTTTTAATCTTTGAGGAGCAGGAGTATAGTAACTAATGCATTTTTTTTTTTTTTGTGTTTTTTTCTTATTGGGATTGAATTAAAAGAAAAATAGCCAGTTTTTAATAAAGTAGTTCAGGAATTGCTGACAACATATTAGCATCTTTTCTGTAAGAACTGTATTTACACACATGTTCTTATCCATTAATTGTAACTTCCCACATGTATTAAACAGGAATGTATGACTGAAAGTAGTGTGTATGTGCATGTGTCCTGTGATATATGGGTAGTTGATATTTCTGGAATAGATTTTTCCTACCCAAAACCCTAAAATTATATTTGTTTAAGGTTTATTAAATGGATAGTCGGAGGCGGGGGGATATTATGTCAGTATCATTCAGCTGCTCATCAACGTTGTGTCCATTTGCAAAAGCTGATTTTAGTATTACTTTCTTTTTATTTTTTGTATTGTTTTGGTACTTTATTCTTTTTTTTTTTTTAGATTGTCAATGAAGCAGCAAAGTACCGTTACAGATCTGGAAATATGTTTGATTGTGGTAGATTAACTATTAGAGCACCCTGGGGTTGTGTTGGCCATGGATCTCTCTATCACTCACAGAGCCCTGAAGCGTATTTTGCACATACATCTGGACTAAAGGTAACATTATTTTTAATTATGCACATTGAGTAAAAATAATCATACAGTCTTCTGCTATTAGATATTTAACAGACATGAAATGTGTAACAAACCTGCATTGTAGAGAATAACCAAAAAGTCTGATTTTTTTTTTCTTCTTCATGTTTGTATGTAAAAAAGCATATAATTCACAATTCCTGTGTTAATTATGAAATTTGCCTTAACTCTTATGACAGAATTTATTAAAATTAGTTACCACAATGGTGATAAATGCATTATCATATATGTAAAATCTTTGCATTCTGCTAAAGATGTACCCTTTAGTACATATTAGGATGTACGTTTATAGTAAATCAGTTTTGGTCCATTCCCAAAAACATGTATTAAAATACTAATAATAATGCGCATGTTTTTAAAAATAACCCATTAACAATACTAAAAACACTTATTTGTAATTAATAATAACTATCATCAAGAAAGATAGGAGCACATCAAGTTAACATGAATATGAGTGGGGAAAATAATGTGTTGGGTTAAGTTTAAACACTCAAGACCAGCTAGAAACTCATTAGCAAAAGAACAGTTAATGATCACTTTTACATTAAAGTGCAAGTACAGCAGAAGCACAGCAATATAGATACCTGACACAAAAGTAAGCAGTTTAGACAGAAAGTTTGACATCATTTTGGGAGTAGGACAAATTAATATAATTAACGTAGCATGTCGTGTGTCTTTTAAATGATGTTACATCGAGTATTAATCGGCTTACTCTTAAATTGGTATAAAATGACAAGAGCTGCCACACCACCCATTTTGCACAAATGATTTATGCCATAGAGCAGGGGTCCTCAATTACAGTCCTGGATGGCCGCAGTGGCAGCAGGTTTTTTTTCTAACCTGGTTGCTTAATTAGAAAGCAATTCTTGCCAATAATTTAATTTCATGGCTTGTTAGTGTTTTAACTCTGCTATGTCAGGTAATTCTTATATCCTGGATTTTCTTTCCCTTTCTAAGGATATCATCCAAATGATTTGAAGGCTAAAATGAATGAGTAATTCTCAGTCCTTCACCTTTTCCTCTTCAATTTCCTTCCAAGTATTTTATTTAACCCAATAGTGCATGATTACACACAGGTGTAAATGGTAACAAGCTAAATGGAGAAATGCTGGTCTCTTTTGTCATTTGCATGTTCTTGCTAATTAGGAGCAATTAAAAACCAAGAATATGGCTGTTTAAGACTAAAATAAGCAATATGGGTTCAAAATCTTAACGAGTGAGACAACTAAAGTGAAGCAGAAGTGTTACTTGAGCAATAAGTGCTTCTTATTAAGCAATTGGGTTGGAGCAAAAACCTGCAGCCACTGCGGCCCTCCAGGACTGTGATTGAGGACACCTTCCATAGAAGTATCAGCATATTTAACACTAGAATTACCAAAGCCAATGAAAAAACTCGTAAATCCGGCCCACCTTAAATCCCTTCGCACCTCTCTGTCGGCATCTTTTATCTTGTAAATGTGTCGATCAACACAAGCAGCAAGCTACCTCCTATACCATTCCCCCACCACCGTGAAAAAGGGCAAGGAGTTCTCCCAGTTCAAGACTTGATTATCTTAGAGTGAAGTGCTCGAGTTTTAGAAGGGAAATAATAGATTGTTATTTGGAACACATGCATTTCATGTGTGTTCTGTGTCTACAACAATCAATGTAAACACATCGTTAAAACAGAAACGTTCTTCATGTTTTAGTAAAAAATGACAAAATATAGACATAAACTGCATAATGTGTGAAGGCTAATGGCCAAAAATCAAATAAACACTTTCACAAAAGGTGCAAGTGCAATACGACAGGTTCTGTGGTGCAGCGGTAAGAACTGCTGAATTATAATCCAGAGGTTGTAAGTTCGAAACCAGCTCCCTCGCAAATTTACAGTTTTGAGTAGTGAGCTGCTCTTATTATTAGTAATATATAATAAAAACATACATTCGATTTGTGTCTGTAACAACCAGTGTAAATTTACAGTACTTGTAAAAATTAGCGTTTTTTTTACTTTTATTCTCCCAGTCACAATCATGATACAACACCAAACCCACCTTAGATCTGAAGCTATTAGTTTTTATCTGAAACTGGGAATAACTGTAGATGTGAGTGATGTTTTGAGACAATGGAACTGGAAATTCTCTGATCTGGGAGGATACTGTAAAAGCTGACACACGAAACGCTAGTGAATCTGCCTTCTTCGTATCTCACTGTCGCTTGAGTTTTTTTTCCAGTTTTATTGAGTGTTCCTGCTCACAGTGAATTAGTATGCACCTTATGGTCCATGATGTCAAAGCCGCACTGACTAAAAAGAGAGACATAGGTATACATGATATTTGGAATAATTCATTTTATGACCTATATAATACATTTCGGAAAACACTGTGGCAATGATACAACATTATTCATATTGTTCATATTCATTCGAATACCTTCTTGCGGTTGTAATCAGTCACCACGTTTTTTTCTTTTTTTTTCCAATCTTGCCCAATCTCCACATTTTGGTGCATGGTGGTGTTCCTTTTATACTCCGGAACATGCAGAGGAAAGAATAGTACAGAGAAATCAGTTTTGCACTATATGCAATCATCAAATTCAGATGTTAACAGTTCCCACACACCCAAGGACTGCCCTTCCTACATTTACGACATGTGTACCTGTTGCAATGTACACTGTTCTCTCTATGCTGTGGCTCCTATTACATTGAAGGGGTGCCTGACACTGACTGAGTTTTCTTTTCTGGGGCAAGAGGCGGTCTTGGAACAGAAGCTTGTCAATGTTGCATCCTCTTGTTCTTTTTTTATCGCCTTTTCTTGTATGTGGGATGTTCTCTTCCCTTTCAGAGTACAATTTATATCATTGGTGGTAAATTATGCATATCCTCATACTCTTGAGCCCCTCTTATAACACTTTGAAATATATACTAAACTTACTATATACATGCCATGTCCAACCCAGTGGTTTGTAGACAAAGTCTTTTGCTTGGTAGCTTTGCAGATCCCTCTGAACAAACGTTAGGCTGGTACAGGAACTAAATAGTCTTCGCCATTACTGGAACATAAACTAAACAATCTGATTGCCAGTACAGAGCTAATGAAATGAACACATGGTGACTCTCCATTCAGCAGAGGAACACCACTTCAGTCCTGCACTGGATACAGCAGTCAGTCATGGGAGTCCTTGCCTTAAACAGTTGTCATCTCATTTCTTTACCTCAGTGGCATTTCACAGTCTGTTTGTGTTAAAATCCATAAAAACTTTGTTTCTGCAACAAATATATGCATAACCATATCATGGTATCAGATTTACTTAGCTGGACGTACAATCTTTGTTTGATTCCACACTTCTTCCATTCTGGATAAGCAACTTATCTCTTCACCAGCTGTTATCAGGTATGTGCAGCAGACCAAGAGTCATTAGTACAGTCACTTTAAATCTTCGTTTGTAGAACACCACCTTTTCTTCATTGATAAAGCACCACCACTGAGTTGGAGAGGTTTCAACAACCACTAAATTGAATGGCAAAACTGAAATACTTGCTATGCTAAATAAAGAAGGATGAAGGTTAGAGCAAATACATAATATAAAACAATACTTTATCAAACATATGTATAATACAATATACAGAACTATTAATGGAAATCCCAGACTCAGTTCCCAGTCTCATATCTTAAATCATAAATAACAGTTAGAGATAAATTAATATGGCAAGTTATTACATTTTAACCAGGCTAGTGAAAACGTTTCTTCAGTAGGATAATACACTAAACAAAATAAACACATTGTATCAGTTATTCATCACAGGTGTCTTAAATTATAACAAGATGTTACATATTCAAACTTAAATGTATTCATTTTTGTCTAAAATAAAATCTATACTTTATAACAAACTGTAGCTTATCTTATCAAGAGACAAATCTCTTAAATGTCTTTAAGATATTACAATAACACACTTTATATAAACTAAGGGTAAACATTTGAATTATTCCCATATAACAAATTTCCTGATGTATAACTGACTTAACAATCCATTCAGCTATGTGCATTATCACTGAGCACTAACCTTAATACATTGATGTAACAATAAATCTTCATAAAATTATGAATGCATGTATTTCAGTTCTAATACATTTCATTATTACTGAAGTCTTAATAATACTTTTTCATACATCAAAATATGTAAACCCTCTTCACTGTAGTGTATATGAAGACTACAGAAAGACATTAGTCTAGTTTAATATAGCAACATTTAGCCTGTTTGCACTTACAATTATTTTTATCATTTAAACATTTTATTATACAGGATGTTACACTCTTACACTTGAACAACTAATCAGCATGCACGGAAATAATTCCAATAATTGCTGTTCATGAATCTATGATTGATAAGCAAACATTCACCACCCGTTTGTCTGATTACGTCTAATTTCTCTGCCTAAACATGCTATTAAACTATTTTTTGCAGCTTGTATAGGAATATCCCATGTGTTTCATCCATTGGTCACAGGATGTTTGCTGAATCTGGAGAAAAAGAACATCTATAGTTTTGAAGTTACATATCTTTTATGCTTAATACTTTATTGAAATTCAGATCTTTTAATTCCTAACTGACCACACTACAGCTGTCCTTCTGGCTTCAGTTAAAGCTTCAGCAGGGTCAGTAGGTCATTCTTTATTTAACACTGCATCTGTTTCTAGGCTTCATCAATGACATTCCAGGTTCACTGAATAGTGTAGGATGGATTACCAACACCAATTAATATTATTCTTATTATCTCTTTTGACTTTACTTGCTATAGCATTTTTTATATATTCCCATGTATTACTGTGTATAAAATTTAGATATGATCCCCTATTACTATTTTACTATGTGGGGTGTCCCCCATCTTTGGGATCCGCTTCACATCATTGATAAGTCAAATGACAGATAAAGAAGCACAGACTTTTAATAGACACATACAAATAATGACATATGAGAGCATCTGCTCCCCCAAACTCTAAATTAGAGTATTTAATCTTTTTTATATTTTTAAAGTAGATTTTATTCTACTTCATTCCCAAGTAGTTTACTTGGCTAAGGCAGAAGTTCATCAGAAAACATTCAGCACACTGGAGAAAGCAGCTTTTTCACAAAGGACAGCCTCCACTCTCTCTTAACAGCAGCCTTTCATCTTTGCAGTCAGTCCTACACACTTAGCAACTGCTTCATTCTTTTAAATATTACATATTCTTATACATTCTGTTTAACAAAACATATTCTCATACTCACATTTTCTTTTACAACTGCAGTTCATTCACAGAGATCTCTATCACACGTCATATAAACTCACTCGAGGTTGTGCTTTTTTTTTAATTAAGTTTAACACACTTAACCCCTTATCATTCGGGGTCATTTTTGCTAAATCGCTTGTAATTCGACCTCTCCAAATTAGAATCATTGCTGTTATTGAACTATCTGGAGTATAAACACGTTTGGTCTCTTTGTAAAGGTAACATTCTCTAGTTTCACCCTTAGTAGTCAGAATCACTGTAGGTGTGACTGATCAAAAGTTATGCACATTAGAACTCACAAAAAAAACGAATTTCTTTGTTCTCACCTAAGTTTTTTTATGAAAATAAAGGAAAATAAAGCTGTAGTAGGTAGGTGGGGACAGAAACACACTATGTACCAACAGAATAACTTGTTGACTACTCACATTTCATTATTTTGAAAAGAATACCTGTAAAAATGACATTTTTACACCAGTTTTTATGTGGGCATGCCCAGGGGCTTTTTAGAGGGACCATTATCCACATTTTGGAACATATGGAAAAAGTGTAATAACTTTTGAATGCTTCAACCCACATATATCAATGAGGGCTCTACTGAAAGCTTACACCTAAAGGAATCTATATCTACACACAGTGTCACTCTATTAGTTATGGAAATTCATGTTCCATAATAAAAACAATCAAAAATACACATTTCTATGTAAAAATAGTCAATACAAGTTATGGGCCAAAAATATAAATATATTTTATTTTTTACTTTTTTTATAAAATGCACACAAACTATATATATTTCTTTTACAAACTGTTACAACACATCTCAGCGTTTTTCCATGTGCCACTTGATGGCAGCAATCACTAGCAAGCAGAAAGCACAAGGGCGTGGCACGTCGCTCTCTCCCATTATACCTCGCGGTTGCCGGTTGAATACTTTTGCAACGCGTACATGCATCTATTATTTAATCGAGCGTTTATTTACGTTTAAACTTCTACTTTTATTCACATTTAAACTGCGAAAAAACTTGGCGAAATCACAATAAACAACCACGCACCAACTCTGCAGACTGGCACAAATGCCACCTTCACGCAGCCCCGATCGTTTTTACAAGTTAGTATAGCAAGTTACATATCAAAATGCTCGGCTGCTCATTGGCTGTAAGTTTTGAGTGTCAGTCACAGTGTCCAATCATACTGGTAGATTCTACCAGCGTTCAGAGCTATACGTCACCCTGCAAGCTTTCTGTGACACTGGTTGGCTATACGAGGTGCCAGTCAACCCCAGACCCGTCGTAATTACTTAGGTGGTCTCAAGTTATGAAACGTTTTCTGGAGTTTTTGTCCCTTTGAGAATATATCGTGTGTTTTGGACCTAAATCGTTTTACTGGATTATATTCGCTGGAGCCTTACGGACACAATGGGATCAATACTGCTCGGAAATATTGATGTTTGACTTGCAGGGGGTCTTCAAAGGTAGGCACAGTCAACTCTTAAAAGTATGTACTTCTCTGTAAAAAAGGCTTTAGTGTCAGTGCTGTGGTTGTTGTGTGTCAAAATGGTTTATATCATCGGAAAGACGAGACTTTGAAGTTTCATTTGATGGGTAGTGTGTCGAGATGCATGGCAGATGGGCATGCACACATTACTGTAACGTTTTTGAACCGCTGTTATGTCCCGGGACCGGTACGTGTGCGGTCCTTTCCCTTCATGCTTATATACTTATCACGGCTTATCATGACAATCAAACAACTTCTCATGACACAAGCTGGTATTATTTTCGTCAAATTAGGGGCACATCCAGCTCAGTTTCATATGGCGCTGGTCTCCAGATCATTGAAACTCTGTGGCGAACCGATTCAGCGGCAACAAGATGAATCCAACCATCGGGAAATCATGCGGCACAATTCCACAACAAGAAAGCATTCCCAGAAAAAGCTATTCAAACACAGTGAATATACTGACTTGACAAAAAAAACATATAAGCTTGAACCTTTACTTCCCATCGCCGGGCAAGTGTGCTAACCACTGCGTCCCCACACACTTTACCGTAATAGTTCCTGAAATACACAACCTCCATTCATGCACATGAGGCACATTCTGCTTCTTGCAAGAAAATTGTCTCCCTTGTCTTCTATTATTATAAAAACTTGATCACGGTTTGAATGAAAAAATGTTTTGCACGTTTATGACTAGTTTTAAACAAAAGTGGCAACATTTTTATTTACTTTAACCCAGTTTTATATATGTATATATATTGTGAGCTGGAGGGCTGATTGCACGCCAAGAAGATACAGACGCCCCTGGGAAAACCACAACCCCTGAAACACTGACTACCCTCACATTGTTCCTTATCCTTGCACTATAACGCGTAATACAAACCTCGCGTGGTACTCCGCCAGCTTAAAAGCCTTGTGCAGCGCCTGTCAGTTTTGGAATTGATTGTTTTGCTTTTATCTCTCTCTCTCTGACATTCTCTGCTCCTAGCGGAACTGTCATCTCTGACTTGTCATGGAGCACGTTTAAGCTTTTGAAAAAGGAAACAAATGTTTGTTTGCAGTGTTTGAATAAAATTCCTGTTTTCTACTGTGTCTCTGTGCAAATCTGTGACCCATGCGTGACAATATGTATATATATATATATGTATGTATGTGTGTATATATATATATATATATATATATATATATATATATATATATATGTATACACAGTGGTGTGAAAACTATTTGCCCCTTCCTGATTTCTTATTCTTTTGCATGTTTGTCACACAAAATGTTTCTGATCATCATACACATTTAACCATTAGTCAAATATAACACAAGTAAACAAAAAATGCAGTTTTTAAATGATGGTTTTTATTATTTAGGGAGAAAAAAATCCAAACCTACATGGCCCTGTGTGAAAAAGTAATTGCTCCCTGAACCTAATAACTGGTTGGGCCACCCTTAGCAGCAGTAACTGCAATCAAACGTTTGCGATAACTTGCAATGAGTCTTTTACAGCGCTCTGGAGGAATTTTGGCCCACTCATCTTTGCAGAATTGCTGTAATTCAGCTTTATTTGAGGGTTTTCTAGCATGAACCGCCTTTTTAAGGTCATGCCATAGCATCTCAATTGGGATTCAGGTCAGGACTTTGACTAGGCCACTCCAAAGTCTTCATTTTGTTTTCCTTCAGCCATTCAGAGGTGGATTTGCTGGTGTTTTTTGGGTCATTGTCCTGTTGCAGCACCCAAGATCGCTTCAAATATATATATATGTAAAATCATATTTATTTGTCCTGTGAGAAGTTCTATGCTTCTCATTGCAAAGGTACAACCAAATTTATTTGTTCTTTTTCCAATTTAAGTTGGAGGTCTTTATTTTTAGTGCTATTTGTGTACACTGTCTGCAGTTTCCTTTTTAATACTAGCTTATAGCGCATGTTTGTAATTTAAGTAATATTTATCATGTTACGTCAATAATTTTAAGCTTTCTGTGTGTTTTTGATATCCTACAGAAATGTAGGATGGTATATTAACATTTGTTTAACACACATTTCAGGACACTTAGTGTATCAGTGTTGGAGGGTGCTGCATTAACCTTTTGGGCACAACAACAGCTGCATAGCTCATAAACTGCATTTTTAACAGGCGGACGAATCATTTATTTTGGATTATATCGAGCTGCTATTATGCCATTAAAGATTTCAACAATTGTTTTAGTGAGCGCGATCGAGACTTTATGGATTTTATCGGCATTGACATTGTTCATCTTTAAGTAACTGACTGCCAACCCCTGCTGCATGGGTGACTCGTCTGATGACAAGGTAATATAAACGCATGCCTGCATGCATCGACTCTTAACGCGCAGTTGTTCATAACTTTTCAAATGGTTAACGGTGTAACTTTTTGAATAACGGTATTCTCCAATACGGCACTTATTTTCTTTAGCAGGCTATGGAAATCCGTACGGCAGCTGATTAATCTATGTTGTCCACCAGAGTGTTGCGCTTTATTCCAGACAACCGGTCTCGTGTCTATAATTTCAAAACTGTTATTTTACAGTTTATCTCGTCTGGGTCAGTTTCGTCTTTTTTCCTCGCAGACATCATCTTAACTAATCAGAATGATATACAGCTCCATACAATGTTTATGGATTCCAATCACATTGCATTATGGCTTATACTTTTAAAGAGGATACGGGTATTTTTTTTTTTTTTTGTTTCCGTATTTTAGCTGTGCTAAAGCAGTGCATTTAATTTCCACTCGTCCTAATGGGACTTGGTATTTTCCATGCACTCTCAAGAGGTAATTTGTTTCTCTTGTAAATTGTCTATTTCCTATTTAAGTTCCACACATTCTATAATTATACTTTGGACTGTTAAGTCCAAACCGCATAATGCGATTAACAGAAGCCATCCCAATTCACCGGCAGCTATCTGTTCTTTCTTGCCCCTGCACTGTAGCCCATGTTCTAAGACCGCCTCTTGCACTTTCACGGGATTAATATTCCCATCCATTTTAGAGTAGTATAACTCGGCCATGGGAGTCCATGACTGTGCGCACGACCATCCCGATATACTCAGTATCTGACTGAGACCTTCTGTGCCAACATTATTAGAAGCATATTTTTTCTTAAATATATGATACGTTATAAATATGATACAGTTATTAATTTAGCCACAATTCCATCCTTGTCGCCATTTGTATCCAGCAGGTCCGCTAGCTCCCTTATTGGAATAAATTCTTTTGAAATTGTGGCATGTTACATAACCTGAAACTATATAGATAAAAAGGCTATACCCCTCCCTTAGTGATACGGTGGTAGAAAATTGCAAAGGAGAAATAACTTAGCTTTCTTTAATGACGACTTACGCGGCATAACAGACGAAGAAAGCCATGACAAGAACTCAGTTTGGGAGTGGGGGCTTGATGTATAGAGTCTGCCATTTTCGTTGCTGCATTGGAAGGATTTTCCGGATCGGATGACGTTATCGCCCATCCATCTGTCGGCTTCAAAGGTGTGCCAGGCCATGTTCCAAGGCTTTATACTCTTTATTCATGTGCAGGCCCCCACTTAGGTGAATCATGCCATTCCAAACAAGGCAAAGATGATGCAGTTTCATGTTGACTTTGGCACACAATAATAGTTTACAATGCTCATTTTGCAGTTGTCCCTGTCTTGTCTTCTAATGCTTGCCTAGCAGTTCTAAATGATGAGCCCCAGTGCTAAATCTGGCTTTGTATTAGTTGTGCATGTGTGTAGAAAGAAAAAGTAGTTTATAAAATATTTGTACAGAGCACAGTGGCATATTAAACATATACAATTATTACATCTTGTCGATCTCAACTCTTGAGCCGTAGATGGTCACTTCTAGTTCTTCTGAAGTCAACAACAATCCTTTGTTTTATCTACGTTCAGAGACAGGTTTTTGACTTTGCACCAGTCCATTAACCACTGTACTTCCTCTTGGTGTGCTGACTCATCTTTTTTGCTGATGAGAGAACTTGATGATGTGGTTGAAGCTGTACATTGCTCACAGTAATGAGTCAGTAAAGTGAACAGCAACAAACTATGCACACAGCCCCATGGATCAGCAGTGCTCATTGTGGTGGTGCTGGAGATGCTGTTTCCAGTACTGACCGACTAAGGTCTCTCAGTCAGGAAATTTAGTATCCAGTTGCAGAGGGAGGCGTTCAAGCCCAGCAGGCTTCGCTTTCCAGTCAGGTGCTGAATGACTGTATTAAATGCTGAACTAAAGTCTCTGAACAACATTCACATGCAAGTGTCCTTCATTTCCAGTTGGTTTCTGTGGTATGTGACCTGCAGGGGGTTCATTGAAGGGAGTAGCACGGTCTTTATGTGCATCATGACTGGGCTCTCGAAACACTTTATGGTGATGCGTGTGAATGCAACATGACGATAATCATTGAGGCAGGATACTGAGCACTTCATCATGGTAACAATGTTAGTAGACTTGGAGCATGTTGGAACAGTGGCATTGCCCCTGGAGATGTTGAAGGTGTTGGTGAGAACATCTGCCAATTGATCTGCACAATCCCTCAGTACTCTGCCAGGAATGTTGTCTGGTCCAGCAGCCGTCTGTGGGTTGACTCTGTGTAAGGTTTTCCTCATGTCAGCTGTAGTCAGACACAGTATTTGGTCATTGGTAGGCTGGGTAGTCTTCTTCGCCACCACATTGTTCTGCAATTCAGTCCTTGCATAGAACTTGTTCATCACATCTGGAAGGGAAGCATCACTGCATCACTGTTTTGTAGCTGGTGATAGCTTGGATGCCTTGCCACATGTGCCATACATTACCACTGTCCTTGAAGTGGCTGTGGATTGTCTGGGTGTGCACATGCTTTGCTAGTCTGATGGCCCAGGATAGTAAACAATAAATTAATGACTGAGAACAATGGTAAAGTGTATAAAAGCAGTGTTCTTTAACAGAAGTTGTTAATTAGGCAGAAGTTTCCTGCAAATCTTAAATCAGAAGCAATACTAATAGAGAACTGGTTAAGGCATTTGCATCAGCGTTCAACCCAAAAAGTCCTGAAGTCTATACAGTTTGTCTAGTCAGGAATGTCAGATATAAAGACTGGTATGATGGGGATGATTTAGTATGCAAGTACAAAATGCTGTTTTTCTTCTCATAATCTCTGCAGGTACATAACACAACAGGCCCCGGGGGTCTAAGCCCTATTCTGTTGTTTTAATTTGCAGATTTCACTGTTTACTGTTTCATGTTTGAGCACTTACTGTCACATAGTAGTGTTTGTTACAGACTTAAAAATAAATCCTATGTTAAAAGTTTAGATTGCTGTAGGAAAACAATATCTACTTTCTTATGCTACAAAAAATTGAAAACAGTGGATCTTTTAAACCAAGTATGTTAACATTTCAGGAAACGATTGTTAGATTAGCCACTTGGAAGATGTTTGAAACAATAGAGACAACCGATTAAAGGAAAGAGCAAAAATATTTTGAGTAGTTAATGAAGGTATAGCTTAGTCGCTGCCTACACCCCTACCTATCACTGCATTACACCCAGTAGATGAACAGGCCCTAAGTAATACTAATAGTAATCTCACAAACAACATCACGCCCAGAAGACATTAATCTAATTAAACACACACACACACACACACACACACACACACACACCCCCCTACCTTCAGTAGTTTGGCTTTGTATATCGGACAACCCCACCTCTTTCCTGTCTTGTATGCAGCAAGTTATTCTTACTCTCAAAAATGTTTGTGATAATACCTGGCTCCAGATGTTACAGTCACTGAGGTCCAGTTTCATTTTTTCTTTTTTCTTCTACTTTCAACTAGGGTATGTTCTTAAGGTAAGTTATTTACCACATTGTTCTTAGTTCCCTTCTGATCCTGTCTATAACTTCTCTTTCTCATGTTCACCAACTTTGAAGATGAAGGCAGCTCTGCATGCAGTCATTTGTAAGGTATCCTACAGGTACCTACCTGTATTCTCAGTTTTGCAGCATGATTTTATCTCGGTTCCCACTATCCCTTGGAAATAGATTCTTTAAAAATGTCCCTTCTTCCTCTTTCCTTCATCAGCCTTTGCAATCAACGTGCCAGTTCAGTTTCTTGCTTAATGGAGTGTTACTGTAGGTATTGTAGCTCATTGTCATTTAATTACAATAAAAATTCATATTATAACTAGGCCTGTCACAATTACTAGCTAACCGTGATTATTTTGTATAATTGCTAGAATCATTTGCATTCATCTGCATAAAAATAGCTGGATTATACAGAAATGTCATATTTCTATCACAATTTTCACACTGTTTTCCATCTTGCAATGTTTGACTTGTGCTTGTTTAATGATATCCATTGTTGGGTAACCTTACTTTTAAAAGTAAATTAGTTACATTACTCACTACTTACAAAAAAAATCCAAAACTAAATATGTTACTACGTCACTTACTATAAAATGTAATGCATTACAAACAGTGTGTTATTCTTTCTTCTTTTGTATGTAAAGGAGCACCTTTCATTGGCCAGCATTTGTTATTTAATCCTGAATTCAAGAACCTTCATTAAACTGACCAGAAACACATTTGATCATTTGGGTTTTATAAATAATTTAGCTAACCCAAGTCCTGGGTATTAAGACATTGAGACTAACATTAAGACTTGGAAGTTGGTGGCAAGATTGGCACTCCAGCCACTGTTAAAAAAAAAAAAACTTCATGTAGCTCTGAAACAACAGAGAGAAATTCTTTCTGCTCTACGCGGGATTAGTTCTGCTGAAGCCGCCCATAGAAATGCTGTTCGCATTATGAAGTTGATGAGGAGAAGCCTTCAGGAGCCTCATTACCAGATGAGTCAAAACTGTTAGAGAGCCAATGGGGTCAGGCCTTTTGGGGATAGGAACTGATGTGGAGCTAAGGCATTGCCCACTCTACAGCAGCACTCGTGTTCCAGTTTGAGACGGCCCATCCTCTGTTGTTGGAGGAGCTTCGTAAACTCCACATTTCAGTGACGCCGCTCTCTGAGGTGCGCTGACCTGGGACTGGCCAGATCTCTGTAGATGGGTAGATCTTTTATTGGTCTGTTTGTTCTGATGGCTGTCATACTTGGGGAGTAGCTGTTGCTATGGTGGATCGGCACCTTCTGGTGTCCGATGTCACTCCTTTCAATGAGCATATTATAAGATTCGGATTAAGGCACTTTCTGGGTGCCTTGTCTGTTGTTTCAGTGTATGTTCTGAGCACGGTGAGTGCTGATTCTGTGAGGGAGACATTTTATTTCCAACTTCACTCTGTGGTTGATGGGTGCCTGCGAGGTGACACTCCTCTGGTCCTGGGTGACTTCAGTGCAATGACTGGCACTGACAGGGCTTGCTATGAGGATTGTGTTGGTGCCCATGGGTCTGGTGACCGTGGTGACAGTGGCTCCATGTTCTTTAATTTTTGCAAAAGTTCAGGGGCTGTGGATTGCTGGATCCTGCTTCCAGCATCCTGAGCCGCATCATTGGACATGGTACTCCAGTACTGATGGTGCGGTGAAGGAGATTGATCACATCCTTATGCTCAGACGCTGGAGGCTGTTACAAAACTGCAGGGTCTACAGAAGTGCCCAGTTTATAAATTCTGACCACAGACTTGTTGTTCCTTCTCTGAAGATCCAGCTTAGGTCCAGTAGGCTACCACCTACTAGGAAAATGGTCCAAAAACGATTCCAAGATCAGATCTTGATTATGCTATACAATGCTGTGATCTTCGCAAAGTCGGTGGAGTTTCTGATCGAGGCTCTCTGGAGGCTGAGTGAGCAGTCTGGGCTTGCAGATTTCCCCGATAACCAGGATCCCAAGCTGTTTTGTTGTGTGGTGGGTGCAGCAAAGCACTGTACCATTACGTGCTTCCTGAACTGACCTGTAGCTAGCCTAGGTCAGGACCTAAGAGGGAGCTGTCTAGAATACCTAAAGAAGCTAGCTATAAAAAGCTGCCCCCTGAGCAGTGGAGGGTGGTGCAGCCACACAACACTAAGATTGTGTCTCCCAATTGGCTGCTATAGCACAATGGCTTCTTGACTTAAAGCCAGTTCTGCTGTGATGATCACTGCCTCCCTGTGACCCACATCTGGGCGGATTAACTTTAGAATGATGAACAAAAGGGCTGAATATGATGCCGTAGTTCATTAAAGCTGCAATTAGACATGCAAAAATGTTTGAAGTGCATCTTTTCATCATGTAGGTCCCCCACTTAAAAGCATATTATACTCACCCTCACTTTACCACTTTTGGTCAATGGGTCTGACACTTCACATTCTCTGTTTCCTCCTAAAGCCAGTACTAGCTGGAACAAGTCTTCTTCCATCAGCAGAGTTTCATTTCCTCTGCTGTGACATTGTAAGGTATATGACATTGACCAAACACTGTAACCTGTTAAGAGTATCAACGTGCTGATTAAAGGGCTGTCTCAAGTATACAAGTTTTGTTTTAGTTGCTGATCTTACACATGCTTCATATGGAAAGTATAAACCAGGCTTTACTCAGCAGCAGGCAACATTCTTGTGAAAAAACGAATTCTATTGAGGAATAACGCCGTCATTTTTGGTGGCAGGAATAACCTTCCATAGTAATGCAGTAAAGTACATCTGGGGATTGTGTTTTGTACAGTAATGCAGGTTGTTACTTCAAGAATACAAGTATTGCATTACTTTACTTTTTACTTCAAAAACTAAACACCTTGTGGTTTTCTTTCAAAGTTAGCAAGAAAGTACACTTTCATTTGTATAATTTCTGCCTCTGAAAGAATGTCCAGTACAGCTGGGAACATTGCAACCCCAGTGAAATGTTGCCTTCAGCCAGATAAATATGTTAGTGATCCTTGCATGGAATCAGAACGGTGTGTACCTTTAGTGACTTTTGTCAGTATTTGCATGTGGTGAACATTTCTTAACCAGTGCTCCCTCTCTTAAGCCCGTTCCCATAAAGCCTGCTTCTTAGACTGTCTAATTTTATACTTGTCATCTTTGAAGGTAACTCTCTCAGCATGCCTCATATACCTTTACTTCCCCTCTTAGGCCTCATTCTTGCATTTCTTCGTTCATCTCATCACCAAAGACATACTGACCAATCAGATTGCTCAGGTGGACTGGACACACAGACCTTAGTGTTTTATTATATAGTAGATAATTAGGCTTAGTCTATAATTGTGGTATATTGTAGTTGTCTACAAAATTTTCATGTTTATGACAGCCTTAAATATAAGTTAATCACATTTTTTAAAGTTCAATGGAGGCAATCACGTTATAGTTAAATTAAGTTATGACAGTTGAATCTAGAATAATTTTATTTCAAAAAAATATTTAATCATTATATGATTTTCCAGTACTAGCATCTCTGTAACTAATATTTATATTTTAGCATATTTTAGTTAGTAATACTTAAATACAAGTGATTTTTATCATTGGCCTACCCATGGTAAATAGTATGTTTAAATATAGCAAAATGTATCAACTTAGATGACAGTTTCAACTTTTTTAAATTCAAATGACACAATATGAAGAATGTTTTTGGTCACGTTGGTAAACCAAGCCATGGTGACGTCCACTGCCACATAATTTCCAGTCACCTCTGTGTGAGCTAGTTGATTGCTGTTCTCTGGTCTGTTGCATCCCTACAATAAAGCTTTTCTTAACAATAGGAAACATTCCTTTATATTTTTAGACAGCTGCTTACTCTTGCAGGTTTCAGCATCCACATAAGTGAATATGGCTTGCCAAATTTAAAATTATGATAATTTCAAACGTTCTATTTTCTGCAAAAAAGAAAGGTCTCATTTTAACTTTTGATATGGATTAATTAAAGCAGTTTAATCATAAAGTCTACTCGCATACATATTCACTATATTTGTGTTTAATACAAAAAGAATAATGTCTGTATTGGGTTTAAGTCTGGGCCCTTATTGCACACAACTTTCTTCATAGTTTCTAAAATAAAGTAATATTTTAAGTTTTGTTAATGACTCCACATACATGTTATTATTTTAATGTATTTTATTTAAGGAGTATTTTAAAGCATGTTTCAACTGAAGTAGAAGATGGTTCACAATGTCACAAAGCAGTGCACCCAGAAAAAACAGTGAGCCATGATCAATACAGAAAAACTAAAACAGGCCTGCATTTCAAGTATTTTTTTCATTTATTAAACATTGTTCATTACTAGCTCACTTGCTTTTGTCTGTTGTAATGACTTTACAGTTATCAAAAGATACATTTTAAAAATTATTCAGTTATCTGGAGTAGTTTATACTTTGTAAGTAGTAGCTTTGTGCCAGTGGACGATGCTGTTTGCAATTGATTATTTACATCTCTGATGTACTTAGAATCACTGTTAAGTACACAGTTATTACAATTATATAGACACAGACTATAAATGCACTGCTCATGCATGCAATGCATTTACACTAGAAACTTTACATGGGGTTCAACATGGCAAGTGCACCAGAGTGTTTTTAAATGTTTAGAGCATTTTTATTGATAATGAAACATGTGGTGGAAGTGGTCCACAACATGTACAGGGTGAAGCAGAAAGGACGGACGTCTTTGAAATGGCTAGAACTCACCACTAGGTGGAATGACAAATGTGCGGTAAGTGGCGTTAGGTTCACGAAGTCTTAGCATTTTTTTATTTTCTTTTTAGTTAGAGCCCTGGACGATAGAACACTGTGTTTTTGCGTACAACTGTTTTGTCAAGAACAACCAATTTATTACCGCAGTTCAGCGTGAGTTTTGTTGCCATTTCAATATCCACAGAAATAATGCTGTTCCTGCTCGTAACACTATCCTACTTTGGGTTAAAGCACTTCGTACACAAGGTACACTAATGAACAAAAGACCGCTGGGGGCTACACGAACAGCACGTACCCCTGAAAATGTTGAAAGCGTACGACTAGCCCTGCTGCGCAGTCCAAGTCGATCTGCTCTGAAGCATTCTTCTGGACTTGGCCTCAGTAATCATTTGGTAAGGCGTATTTTGCATTTAGACCTGCATTTCCATTCCTACAAATTGTCAAATGCTATTTCAATATGAACTCAAATCTTTCAATAAATTTCTTTGTAAGAAAAAGTTTACAATTTTGTGATTTTGTAAAAAATGTCCATTCTTTCTACCTCGCCCTGTATTAATAAAAAAGACAAGAGAAATGGAGGATCTTCTATAATGCTGAAAATGTGCTACATTAAAGCCTTCTGGTGGGCCATGATCTGGAAACTGGAAAACAAAGGCCTTAAAACTTAACCAAACAAATAATTTTTCAAGCCAAGACAGTTGTCGAGTATTGATCTGCATTTTGCAATTATGCACACATTGTAAAATAGTTTACATGTGTCATTTTGAACAAAAAATACACCAGTATTATGAGATCCATCCTTTTTAAATTTAAATAAGCAATACATGCTACCTTAGTACATGCAGTCTTATATATACTGGGGAGTGGTTTACTCTGAAAGATAAAAATCACAGTAAGGTTTTCATGCAGTGTGGTTGGTTTTGGCATGATTTACCTCCGTATTTACTGTATGTAAGAACTCACACAAGCAAATGGAAAATGTATCCTTACCTTGAGAAAACTACTACCAGAAATATGTAATAAAGTGATTATTTCCAGATCCCTTTCACTGTCACCAACATGAGTCGGAAATTCAAAATACATGCCATCAAAATACGTATATTTAGGACATATTTAGTAAGTTTTAGGTTTTTATTTTCCTTTGGTGCTTCGTATCCATACCCCCTTGCCTATGTTGTAAACAAGGGGCAAGGTTTTTATATAAAGTTTTGAAAATGGAGAAAAAAAGACAAAATTTACCAGTGGAGCCAAGCCATGAATGCACAGAATAAAGTGAGATGTTTTCTGTAGCTGATGGAGATGCTGTTTTACAGAATGTGATAGGAGGGTGGTGTTTCTGAGTGAGTAAAAGTAATTAGTAACTTTCGTGTGTTTTGGTAGACAGGGTGCATACCTGGCTAACTGAAACTTTCTTACTTACACAGACTTTTACATATGTATGAATTTTGTCATCATATGTAATCTAATTCATCAGAATTTTTCTTTTCAGTAAAACTGCTACAGTTGTTGATTGGGGGTAATGCACAATCATCAACACAAGACAAATATCTATAGCTGATGCCAGGTATTGTTTTCAACCTGCCTTTTAAATGCTTCCTGCCTTCAGCCCACTTGTCCTCTGTATGTTAAATGATTCTGTATGCCTGCCTGTTGTCTCTGACCACTTGCCATTTGCCATTGTTACATGAATAAAGTATTATCTTATTTTCCATTTGTGTCTTTCTGTTCAACATATTTGAATACCTCTTTCTAATAACTGCCAGTGTATTTTGAGATTGTTGGAATTTTTCTTGTTTGATTTTAATATTATTATTACTTTCAGCAGTCAATGAGATTAAATAGTAAATTTATCAATAGTACTGTTGTACTACCAGAAAATTTCAGGTCAAAGTTTTCTTTTTTTTTAAATTGGTAGGAATGTATTCTTTATCAAATGAAATGTCTTTGAGTGTAATTATTTTTACATGTAGACAGCCAAAGCAGTCACTCATACTTGTAGATATTAGTGTAGAAGAATAATTCTTAGTCCTTTTGCTTCTAGCTTGCCAAAATAATGACACAAATTTGTGCAAATAAATTTATTTATTATCTGATGTCAAATGTGTCCTTTGCAAAGCAACACAGTTGCTAGAGGGGTATTCCACAGAGCACACTTTTGAAATTGAAACTTTGCCGAATAAGTCTCTCTGAATAAGCTTAGTATTAAAATTTAGGCTAAATCAGTTCCACTTATGCAAAGTTTTCCTTGTTAATTCAAGATGGGCTTAGGCAATCCATGTTTAAATTTGCAATTTAAGCATCCCCAAGAAACAATTATGGCATACGTGTATCATGAGTCAAAATGATACAGAGGAACATGTAACATCTACAGATTGAGTGCCTGTGACTTTAAGTGTGAAGCTGATTGGATGTATAGTGTATTATACAATACTTTGGAAAAGTAAATGATGCAAGTTGCATAACATCCTGTTGTTTGGAATGGTTCTGAATCTGTGCATTACATAAGTAAATGTTACTGATATTATTCAAATGTAAAAATTTCTTTTGCATTGCATAGTTTGATTGTAAACTTACTAGTTTGTGAATGGCCTTCTTAAAACACTGTCACCATCATATATAGAGTACTAATGCATGGCATGAAGCAGCAAATGAAAATTACATATGAAAACATACTTCATAATTACTAGAATAAACTGTACATTCACATAGAAATCTACATGGTGCTTTTAGCAACCAAAAAGAAGACTGTATCTTCTGCAACTGATGGGAGGACCCCAACTTTCAAACTCACTTCTGCTTAGGAATGTGTCCTGGATCAGAATGAGTGATGGCAAAATAAAACCAGACTTGTGATGCTGGAAAGCAGTAACATTATGTTGTTTCTCCTTACAGACAACTATGTTTTTTGTATATAATTTTGTTATTTTTGTTACTTTTACAGTTGCTTATCTTGATTAAAAGTTACACTTTTAGTTTTTTGAGCAGCTATTTCCTTCAGTACTTGGACAACATACCTGCTATTACTCAATCAAGAATATAGACAAAGAGAGCTAGAAAACGGGGATGATGGGGAGGCGTCCAGATGAAGGCAAAATACTACATTGACTGACCTCTGCTGCTCATCATTTTAATGGCTGATTAACCAGATAACCTTCAGGCATGACTGAATACATGGGAAGACATCAGGAACTTGTTTGTTTGAATTGTGGTTAACTGCTGAGATGCCAGATGGTGCATAAGAATCAGATGGCTTTACCGTCTTTTCGTCTGTTGGGTAAAAAGAAAGGAGGAGGAATGCACCTTGACAAAAGATGCTTACTTTCCATTACTTTGCCCCCATCCTTGGATGGTCCATTCACCTGTAGAGACTGACATGTTAGGAGACAGAAAGTAAAGTTGTTCTGCACTGGGCAATTGAAACAATGGGAAAATTGCATGACTACTATAATTCTGTAAAATAGGGCAAGCTTAGAGACTGTAGATCTTGATGAGTATGCAAATGTATGGATGACTGTGTGCCTTCAAAAACAATCCACATATTTCTTAATAAGATACCATAGATCACTTGTGATCAGGAATTTACAGCTTGCATGCAACAATGCATTTTAAAAGGGTGATTTGCAAACATGCAAGAAATACAGAAAAGTAATACAAATGGCTGAATGTCACTACAAGAGTGAACTAGAAACTGAGCACTGTGACTGTTAAAATTTGTGCAAACTTTGGTTAGGACTAGAGATGCACACTGACTACAAGGTAAAGTATGACAAAATCTCATCTTTCTCACTCGCTGATGATATATATGTGGGGTTGTTTTGGTTACAGAGAATAATTTCAACTGGGATCCAGTGGGGGTGGGTTTAGTTGCAGAAGGCTGAAGGCTCTGCCACTGTTAGATTTGCTAAAAAAATAATCGGAACCTTTCTCTGCAGTTTTATTTCTCACCAAATGAACATTTCTGAACGCCCTAGCTGCAACAACAGCAACATTTATTTATATAGCACGTTTTAATACAAAAAGTAGCTCAAAGTGCACTAACCTTTATCTTTAGCCTGGTATGGAGCAGGCTAAGAGATGGGGTTTAGTTGCTTTGTTTACCCTAATCCTCTTTGGTGGAATTGAAAATTGCTTGAATAAACCTAGCTTATCAAGTTAAGTGAGACTTGCTTTAAGTTTACGTATTGGTACACCCTTCTTAATTTAAGTTTTACACAAATCGACCAAACCACATACATCTGAGCTTCAGTTGTCCACATTTAAATTGCAATACTTGTTGATCCTGAATTATGATGGTGAGACATGCATGTAAGAATTTCTCTGCACTCTATGCATGTATGTGATAATAGCATTCAACTTGTTAAATAAGCAGTGTTTATAAATGTTACATAATTGGCTACCAACTAAAGCTAAAGAGGAAAAAAACTGTTTCATCCACATTAAAAATGTACTGAAATGAATCATTACTTTTAAATTTTTTTTTTAATTAGGTTTTTCTGTTATGTTTCTTTCTGTCTTTCTCTTTGTTTTTTAAGTAGATATGTGTACTTAATCTATGTTCAGTTGTACTGAATATATTGCTACATTTTCCTGTTTCTTTCAGGTGGTTGTTCCAAGAAGCCCAGTTCAAGCAAAAGGTCTACTTTTGTCTTGTATAAAGGATAACAATCCTTGCATTTTCTTTGAACCAAAAATTCTGTATAGGGCTGCAGGTGAGTTTGTAATTTCTACTTAAAAGATAGTAATTTTTGTTTTGTGGTCCTTTATGGAGTGAAGTTATGCGGTGATTTATATGTTCATTCCATTAAATGGTGATTTAACATCTCATGGCACACTTTATCACTCATTTCAACAGTCCACCGCATCTACAGGTACAAGTTTGTTTCAATTTAATTTATCTTTGAGGGTCTATTTATAATTTGACTTTTGAAATTTTAATGCATTGAGTGGTGTTCATAAGCAACTGTGTCAAATAAAAACTGCAGACATTTTAAGTTTTTAATCATTTTTTTTCATTAATATTAATACACTAATATTTATTTTGCAAGGTATATTGTT
Source organism: Polypterus senegalus (assembly GCF_016835505.1). Classification (NCBI taxonomy): domain Eukaryota; kingdom Metazoa; phylum Chordata; class Cladistia; order Polypteriformes; family Polypteridae; genus Polypterus; species Polypterus senegalus. Next base: position 113,524,719 of record NC_053156.1, read on the forward strand.
TAAGCACAAGTTTCATGGTTGTATGTAGTCCATCATAAACTCTTATAGTATACAGTGTAATTAGAATAGTAGCTAGAAAAATGTACAGTTCATGTGAAAATTATAAACCAATTTAATTTAATTTTAAGTCTCCTTTCATTTGGAAGTCTGTGTCAGATACTTCACTAGTAAATATATTTATAGAGGATTTTAGGTTTTAATAGGTCAGCACCTAAATATCAGCATGAGACAGGATTTCAGCATCATCAGTTCAAGGTCTGTTCGAAAGAACTCAGTTATACTAGTGATAGAGACCTTCTTTTATTGCATTGATGTGTGATATTTATACTTGGTTATTATATATAATAATATATTGGCTGTTTTTCCTGGTACTACGTTTGCTAGAAAAGTTACTTCTAAAGCTTTTGGAGCCCATTTTAAATTACTATGTGGACTGCACACTGCAAGACGTTAAAGGGGAGTTGATCGGGTTGGAATTCAACAATGCTCTTGTGGTCACATTCACACCTTATTCTCTGCTAGAGTTTTATGTGTGCTTGTAACATTGGCCCTTTCCTGGTTTGGGAACACACACACGAATGGCAAGCTGTTTTCTTTGATGAAGCTCTACAATCAGTTTATAAGTTCTGCATTAGTAATATATACTGTACACTGTAGTTTCATGCTGTACTACTGATTAATGCAGCACATTGTGTACAGTATGTCCTATCTGAAGGTAGGTTAATCAGTAGTATGTCTTCACACACGGTTCATAGTCGGTGTCAGGCCAATCATGGCCAACTGCAGTAATGCATATGTCATTAACCATTCACCATCCAAGCCTGTTAAATCTGTTACAGAACCTCAGAGAAAAAATTATTTCAGCTGCATAAGGTGTGCAACAGAAACCATCACTTAAATGGGACACAAGTGTCTCGGAGTGCACATGCAGACACCTTATGTATATTGGGTCACAAACACCCGCATATATATTTGGAAAGCTGCAGTACCTAAAAAATGAACTTTGGAAGAATATGAAAGTGTTACTGAATATCCAAACTGAAAATTAAATGCAAGTCCCTGGAACTGTGAAGGCAGAACAAAGCACTTTGCAAATTACATTATGAAAAATAAAATCCCTCATCTCTTTTGCCACTACATTTTTGTAGCTTTTTTGTGAGATTGTTTTTGTTAGGGTGGTTATAATTTAATTGTACAGTAGTCTTACATGTTTTTATAATACAGTATATGTAGTTTTGCCTAAATTATAGGTTTATAAACTATCAAGAAAGTAAGGCGTCTTAAACATATTTGGTTAAATCCATATTTAATGCTAATGTCTAGCAGTTTACTGGAAAACTATATGTACTGCCTACTTAATATAAAACAAATGACCTTAAAGTAGTCAAGTGAACTTTTCAGTAATTGATTCCTGTTTTAAGTTTTGCCTGCCTATATCTTTATATTTATGTGGCCACACACTGTAAAAGTTAACAACATGTTATGTTAACCTCCATGAACCTTTTTAATACTCCTAAATCTATTTTAACATTTAAAAACTGTCACCCTCATTTGGATGTACTTTTTAAAGGTAACAGTTTTCAGTTATCAATGAAACCATGTGAGAAATTTGCTTACCTTTAGTACCAAATGCTAGTATTTTTTATTTTTAAGATTAACCTAAAATTTTCAAGTTCTTTGGAAACTGCATGCTTAAAATATTTCATTCCAAATCTGTTTAATTTTTCATGAACTGCTCACTGCTTCTACCATATAAGTAATAACCAGAGGTGGATAGAGTAGCCAAAAATTGTACTCAAGTAAGAGTAACGTTACTTCAATAATGTTACTGAAGTAGAATTAAAAAGTAGTCATCCAAAAAATTACTCAAGTAAGAGTAAGAAAGTGTTTGGTGAAAAGACTACTCAAGTACTGAGTAACTGTTTGAACATAATAACTGATTTATTTTTTAGAAATGTTGTAATAAGACAGACAAAAATATAAAATAATATGCAAATTCTAGTTCCAAATAATAAAATAAAAAAATGAGTAAAAATAAATAACATCTTCACAAAATAAGGATGCACAAATAACACAAAGTTTCAAATCTCAGTTTTTCACAACAAAGCTTTTGAAGCCAATACCTATAGTAGGTAACATGTATGTTTGAAGAGTGCAAACTACTTACAGTGACAAGATATACTGTACACTGACAGTATAATACTGTATATTCACTTTGTGGTGTAGTGGGTCGGCGGCTTCAAAAAAAAAAAAAAGAGCAGTTTCAAATCCATAAAGCCATGTCACTCTCCGTGGGCGCAATTGCACGACCGCGGGGAGTTAATGAGGTAGCTGGAGCGAGTCACACGTGTGGGTGTGATTTGTTCTCAATTGCTTCATTGGCTTCCTGCAGCGTGTGATTAAGGCCCACGGAGACAGGAGTGTATATATATATATATATATATATATATATGGGTCAGCATAAAAAAAAGAAGTGGGGATCAAAGAAAAGGAGAAAAGACATGAAAGGCAGACTTGGGAACGATGATCTGGCTACCTGGAGAGAGGAAGCAGTGCGAGCTAGGTCCCCATGAAAGAGTGTTAGCTGTGGCACTCTAGGGGCTAGTTCACACCACTGAACATTCAGGTGGAGTGTGGAAAGCAAGGCAGGTGCCCTCCCTAGGCTTCCGTGGTGTGACAACGTGAGCGTGAAGGAAGAAGGGAGGAGGGCCAACCTTGGATGGTCTGGCTGTAATGCCTTCAGGCAGCCAAGACAGAGATCGGCTGAAAGGAGCTTGTGGCTACTGAGTCTCCGCCGGCTACGCAAGCAATGGGTGAGTGAGGAGAATGAGAAGGAAGTGGGCTGAGATCAGGAGGAGTTAGTCTGCATTTTAACCTGGGATTTTTAACAGATTTATTTATTGATTTTTTTTATCCTTTTCACAATGATTTTTATGGATTTATATATGTACTGTTTTTTAGAACACTGCACCATTGACACTTTTGTTGATTTTACTTTTGTTTTGACTGGTTTTTAATAAAAGCACTTCAGCACTTTTTCCATCATCCTCTGGCCTTATCAGTGAATTATTATTGGTTAAAATATGCTTGTTCTTCACTCAGTGAAGTGATGGTTAAGCTTCTGCAGAATTTGGCTCTCATGGTTCTTGCAGTGAAGCTGTGACTGTTTAGCAGTGAACAGGAGCTCCGCATAACTAAAAAGTCTCTTACAGGCTGCAGATGCAGGAAGTTTGTGTGTAGTCACGTGACTGCATGGCTAAGTCTGATTGGTGAAATGGAGTCGTGATTATTGTTGCGAAGTCTGACTGATGAAACATAGTCATGTGATTATTGTTGCTATGTCTAATTGGTGAAACGGTCATGCAGTAGATCCACTGGCGATTTCTCTCTGGCAAAAATAGTGTAATGTGTAAATGGAAAAAAGCAACAAGTCGAGTGTTGCCCAATGTAGTGAAGTAAGAGTAGCGTTTCTTCTTCACAAGGTACCGAAGTAAAAGTAAAAAGTATGGTGCAGTAAAACTACTCTTAGAAGTACAAGGTTTTTAAAAAGTTACTCAAGTAGATGTAACTGAGTAAATATAACTCGTTACTACCCACCCCTGGTAATAACCATAACCATATTAAGTAATTTATAGGCTTTTTGTTTTTTTTCTGCAATTTCAACTTGGAAGAAAAAAATAAAATTTTCAAAAAAGCAATTAAGGAACAACAAATGTGTGATTACTTGCATTAAGTCTTGAAACCTTTTAAGACAGTACTAGTAAGAATTCTGTTGAGTTGAACAAAACAGCTATAGGGCACTGTAGGAAGTGTCAATACACATTTTTGATATATCTTTAAATCTCACTTTTATTTCACTTTTTCCGTTATGGTATTTTCAAAGGTTTTTAGCCATAGAAATTTTTGTTTTTAAAGGGATATGCATTAAAAAAAGTATACTTCCATATTGCCAATTTCTTCATTTTTTTTCCTCAACATGGATTTTCCATTATATTTTTATTTAGTTTATTGTTTTTGTTATTATTACCCCTTTTATTTATTTTACATTGTTTTTTATTTCATCTGTCACTTGACCCACTTCATACAGTTTACTTTGGCTTATATAAAATTCCTTAAGAGAGTAATCTACAATAAATGGCAGTAGCTAAATTTTGCTGTAATGTGAGCTCAGAATATGGTATGGGGTGATTTGAGTAATAATAGTAGTACTAACTGTTTTGTTGATTAATTTCATTGATGCCTTACAGTCTCTAAAAAGTGACGTGTGCATTGTGGTATAGCAGTAGTAAAGATATCAAATAATACCATGAGAAAGTGTTTTATTTTATGCAGTCCCTGGTTAGGTTAAATAACTGTTAGTGCCACTGACTGGTTTTATATGTACAGTATATAACAACAATATAATTTATGTGTATAGCACGTTTTCATACAAATGATGTAGCTCAAAGTGCTTTACAAGATGAAGAAAGAAAAAAAGAAAAAATATATACAAATTAGGGAATACTAATTAACAAAGAATAAAGTAAGGTCTGGTGGCCAGAGAGGACAGAAAAAAACACTCAAGAGGGCTGGAGAAATAAACAAAATATGCAGGGTTCCAAGGCCATGGGACTGTCCAGCTCCCATTAGGCATTCTACTCAGTGATATAGCATTTGTATTGTTCATGTACCAAAGTTTCCTCTTTGACCAAATAATACAACACATCTAAATTTGCCAGTAGTTCAATGCAAATCAAACTGCTTCAGGTTCTATCAGATTATGTGTCTATTTGTAGTCCTTTTAAATTTATGCCGTTTAATTAACATTTTTATTCATCTGTTTAATTTAAATGATTACAGGTAGTCCCCAGGTTACGGACATCTGACCTACAACTTATGAATGGGGCAGCTGCAACGCATGTGCCGCGATTTCTCTGCTTGCTCAATGTAATGTCCCTCGGGTGGCTCCCAGTGGCCAGAGGTGAGCCGTGGTCCATAGTCACCGGGCCACAGCTATCACTCGTGTGCAGGACGGAGGCTTGATGGAGTGGAGGGGCATTTCACGTGTTCGTTCTCGGTGGGCGGATGCTGCAGGCAGCATACTGTAGTGGAGGTGACTGTGTGGTGGACAATGGTGAACCACCCTTGCGCCTCCATTCATTCTCAATAGCAAGCCTGCTTGTACTGTTACACACATAGCAGGAAGTTGTCTGTCATTCAGTACATCAGGCGTGCTGACGACGGGTGCCTTCCTGCTGTGATAGCGCATACAGTGCTGTGCATAAGAGCTTCAAGAATGTCTCTGAAACAGAAATCTGATGCAAGTGCTGGTGATATAGTAAAGAAGAGAAAAACCATCACCAATGAAAATAAAGTTGAAATAATAAAAGGTCAGAGAGAGATGAAACTCCCATCATTCATTGGCAGAGCACTTGGTTGCAGTCGGTCAACAATAGCAGTTATTAAAATAATGTACCTCTTCCGACTTACATACAAATTCAGCACAAACCTACAGTCCCTATCTCGTACATAGCCTGGGGACTACCTGTATTTTATGCCTTTCTCAGTGCATTTATGAATTACAGTCATTAGTGAAAGTTGGGGGTAATGTGTGATTTGAACATTTTGATTTGCCAGTTTTGTGCATGAAAAGTTAAAGATGATGTACTGGATATGGATGTGGTAATATCCTTGTTTAAATGCTCAAATAGTTTCTGTCTCATTGCTCCATGTGGCACACTTGAATCCTTTTCAAATTTCTTACTGGTTTCCGGTAATTTTATTCATTCATAAAAAGCATATTAAAGCTGCAAATGTTAATTATATAGTGTCTTTTTAGTCTTGCATCTATAGTAGCTTCCATTTTACCATCAAAATTCTATATTTGTGTTTTCACTAAGATTGTTCTTAGTAAGACTTGCTCATTTGAATTTTTAATGGTTAAAGCGATAAAAATTATGTTACAGAATTTTAGTATGCAATCGTTCTTTTGTCCATTTTTTAACACATTTAAATCAGATTTTAGTTTATATTACATAGTTCAAAATACAGAATTATTTAAAAAAATTATATTACATTTTTAACTTTCATGGTTTCAATAATGACTGTCATGTATTTAAAACAGTTTTATAGGTGAAATAATAAATGATAATTAGAACTAGCAAGGGATTAAATAAAAGATTAACATACTTAACAAAGTAAAGTTTTAAGTATAATTAACAAAATAAAAATGTAACAAAAATATAAAAGGCATTTTGTTAAAAAAAATGAAATTGAAAGCTGAGGAGGGGAAAAAACTAAAACACCTAATAAGAAATTAAAATTGCATGCTCGAAAACAACCTGAATTAAAATAAAAATGAGTGAAAAAAACAGAAAGACAGTTCAGTGGCCCTTCTCTCAACTTATTCGTTTTGATTTCTTTGCATCTTTACTTAACAATATATTGTGGTTTTTCTCCCAAGTTTTCTGAACATTATTTATGCAGAATCTGTGAATTATTTACCTTAAAGTAACTGAAACACAGTGGGGGAAAAAAAATCAGTATAGCTGCTGGTAAGGCAAAATCAAGCATGAGCCAAATGTGTCCCAAAAGAAATCTCTCAGTCCAAAAGGTTCATTTTAAAAAGGTTTAGTGAAAATTCAAAGCAGACAGTCCACACAAGAATAGAGAAAAGTTGTTACACACTTAGAATAAAAGACAAAAAAAGGGAAAATGTTTCTTCTTCTTAAATTGTTTCTATACTTAATGATGAGTTATTTCTCTGTGCTTTAGTTCACAATCAGTACACTCTAAGCGTACATCTCTGCACATACAACTGAGCACGTTAAGGCACGGTTCAAACAATGTGCCCTCCATACCTTACTTGTGGCAAGGTAGTTCACTAACTGAGAATAATCTGTAATAAGAGGAACAAGAAATAGAATATTCAATTTCAGTTCAGCTTGTGGGTGTTATAAGAGCCTTTAATATACTATGCAGTAATTTATAGGCAAACATTTAGCATAACTATGAAAATACTTCCATCAACTTAACATGACCTAAATAACTGGCAAATTGAAGTATTTTCTTAGTTATGTTAAATGTTTGCCTTCATCAAACTGGTAGAACATTGTGTCGACCCTCAGTCGGAAATAAACAAAAAAGATGGACAGTTATCCAGCTTGACAAAGTACGTAAAAGACTTAAAGAGGCACGGTTAAAAACTCAGCTAAAAGATCTGCTGGCCCTGGAGTCAACAATTGCATAATCCAATGTGAGATTGAGAGCTCTTAAAGGACGCAGTCACATTCCAAGGTAAACCAAACCCTTATAGTGTCCTTGAAAAAACAGATGAAAAGAATGAAGAGCCATATGGTGCAAGTATTTGTAGTTCTTTGTATATTAATGAAAGTAAATATACACTATGAAGAACAATATATCTTTTCAAGTTCTATTTAGTCCATATGTGTCAAACTCAAGGTTCCAACATCCGCCCGGCAGTAATTATATCCGGACCGTGATCATTTTATATACTGTATTATTGTTATTAAAGCCGGGTATATGAGCTGGTAACACAATAAACTACAGATCCCATAATGCAGCGCTTCAGCTGCCTTGCGCACTTACGCGTTAATCAAGTCTACCTTATGATGCTGCAAGTTATTGCGAAGCTAGCTCACACGATGCTGAAGAGAAAAGTTGATTCTGAAAATAGAGCCTTTAAAACCGATGGGAGGCTGAGTATATGTTTACTGAACCCGAAAACATCAGGGTAACCTGAATGCAATGCAGAAGATACAGAAAGCAGAATAATTAAATAAGAATCTGACACTTCAGCGGACGTTTTACAATCACAAAGTGATTTCAAGTGAAGCTGCTTTTATGGGAGACACAAATGCACCAGTGCACCTTGCCCCACTTTCCCTGTTGCCAAGTAATGTTAAACCAAGTCGTCACTACGGTGTTCCCAAATGCTTTGCTGATAAACTGGCGCGCACTGAGTTTGCACGCTTTGGTGACTTTGAAGAACAAAAAGGGCTCAACCTTGATGTTTGGTAGACATATCTGTGTGAGAAGCTTTCTCAGTGATAAAGACTAACAAAACAGCACACAGGAGTCGCCTCACTGATGAGCACCTGAATCCATCCTGAGAATCTCCAAGACAGAACCTCACACCAAACAGAAGAACTTGTTGCCAAAAAAGATGCCAGGCGTCCAGCTCTAAAATGACATATGAGCAAAGACAACTGAATGATTTGATTTGTTATTGCTGAAAGGAACACATTTTATTTATATTTCCAGGTTTTGTTATGCAGCATGTTCATATTTGAATTTGTATAATTTTGACAGGATATATTTTTATGGAGAGCAAAATCTTTTGGGATATTTAAAATCTAAGTTGGAGAGCAAAATCTTTTGGGATATTTAAAATCTAAGTTTATTTTTTATATAAAATTACATAAGAGTAAAGAAATTTGAATGTTTGTTCTTTTAACGTTTACTTTATTTCTAACTTGTATAATTTAGACAGGATATATTTTTATGGAGAGCAAAATATTATAAGTTGTTTAAGGTTTGAGTTGATTTATTCAGGAATAATATTCCTGTCTGTTTTTACCATTCCTACCAAAGATATTTCTGTCGACTAAATAAAAATTCCTTCTATTTAAAATTTAAATAGAACTTGAACAAATCTGATAGTTCATAATATCCACGCAGACTTGCGTAAGAGCGGGAGTCATCCGTTTTAACAAGCAGCGTATTGCACTGATACGAAATAGCTGTGTGTGTATACAGGTATATGTAGATATGTATGTATATGTATATATATGTTTATATATGTGTGTGTATATGTATGTGTATATATATGTATTTGTGTGTATATATGTGTGTGTATGTATATATGTATGTGTGTATGTTTATATATGTGTGTGTATATGTATGTGTATATATGTAGATATATATATGTATGTATATATGTGTATATGTATAGATATGTATATATATATATTTATGTGTGTGTGTGTAAATATATATATATTTATATATATATATATATATATGACAACAACACTCATCACTCACAACAGTGACAAAACAATTACATTGACAATCATGTTACGTTATTTTCAAAATGTTTCCTTTTCTTTTTCATTGCTTCTTTAACACACTACTTCTCCGCTGCGAAGCGCGGGTATTTTGCTAGTCTACAATAAATGGCAGTAGCTAAATTTTGCTGTAATGTGAGCTCAGAATATGGTATGGGGTGATTTGAGTAATAATAGTAGTACTAACTGTTTTGTTAGCTTGATTAATTTCATTGATGCCTTACAGTCTCTAAAAAGTGACGTGTGCATTGTGGTATAGCAGTAGTAAAGATATCAAATAATACCATAAGAAAGTGTTTTATTTTATGCAGTCCCTGGTTAGGTTAAATAACTGTTAGTGCCACTGACTGGTTTTATATGTACAGTATATAACAACAATATAATTTATGTGTATAGCACATTTTCATACAAATGATGTAGCTCAAAGTGCTTTACAAGATGAAGAAAGAAAAAAAGAAAAAATATATACAAATTAGGGAATACTAATTAACAAAGAATAAAGTAAGGTCTGGTGGCCAGAGAGGACAGAAAAAAACACTCAAGAGGGCTGGAGAAATAAACAAAATATGCAGGGGTGCCAGTTTTGTGCATGAAAAGTTAAAGATGATGTACTGGATATGGATGTGGTAATATCCTTGTTTAAATGCTCAAATAGTTTCTGTCTCATTGCTCCATGTGGCACACTTGAATCCTTTTCAAATTTCTTACTGGTTTCCGGTAATTTTATTCATTCATAAAAAGCATATTAAAGCTGCAAATGTTAATTATATAGTGTATTTTTTTAGTCTTGCATCTATAGTAGCTTCCATTTTACCATCAAAATTCTATATTTGTGTTTTTCACTAAGAATGTTCTTAGTAAGACTTGCTCATTTGAATTTTTAATGGTTAAAGCGATAAAAATTATGTTACAGAATTTTAGTATGCAATCGTTCTTTTGTCCATTTTTTAACACATTTAAATCAGATTTTAGTTTATATTACATAGTTCAAAATACAGAATTATTTAAAAAAATTATATTACATTTTTAACTTTCATGGTTTCAATAATGACTGTCATGTATTTAAAACAGTTTTATAGGTGAAATAATAAATGATAATTAGAACTAGCAAGGGATTAAATAAAAGATTAACATACTTAACAAAGTAAAGTTTTAAGTATAATTAACAAAATAAAAAATGTAATAAAAATATAAAAAGGCATTTTGTTAAAAAAAATGAAATTGAAAGCTGAGGAGGGGAAAAAACTAAAACACCTAATAAGAAATTAAAATTGCATGCTCGAAAACAACCTGAATTAAAATAAAAATGAGTGAAAAAAACAGAAAGACAGTTCAGTGGCCCTTCTCTCAACTTATTCGTTTTGATTTCTTTGCATCTTTACTTAACAATATATTGTGGTTTTTCTCCCAAGTTTTCTGAACATTATTTATGCAGAATCTGTGAATTATTTACCTTAAAGTAACTGAAACACAGTGGGGAAAAAAATCAGTATAGCTGCTGGTAAGGCAAAATCAAGCATGAGCCAAATGTGTCCCAAAAGAAATCTCTCAGTCCAAAGGTTCATTTTAAAAAGGTTTAGTGAAAATTCAAAGCAGACAGTCCACACAAGAATAGAGAAAAGTTGTTACACACTTAGAATAAAAGACAAAAAAAGGGAAAATGTTTCTTCTTCTTAAATTGTTTCTATACTTAATGATGAGTTATTTCTCTGTGCTTTAGTTCACAATCAGTACACTCTAAGCGTACATCTCTGCACATACAACTGAGCACGTTAAGGCACGGTTCAAACAATGTGCCCTCCATACCTTACTTGTGGCAAGGTAGTTCACTAACTGAGAATAATCTGTAATAAGAGGAACAAGAAATAGAATATTCAATTTCAGTTCAGCTTGTGGGTGTTATAAGAGCCTTTAATATACTATGCAGTAATTTATAGGCAAACATTTAGCATAACTATGAAAATACTTCCATCAACTTAACATGACCTAAATAACTGGCAAATTGAAGTATTTTCTTAGTTATGTTAAATGTTTGCCTTCATCAAACTGGTAGAGCATTGTGTCGACCCTCAGTCGGAAATAAACAAAAAAGATGGACAGTTATCCAGCTTGACAAAGTGTAAAAGACTTAAAGAGGCAGTACTCAGCTAAAAGATCTGCTGGCCCTGGAAAACAATTGCATAATCCAATGTGAGATTGAGAGCTCTTAAAGGGCAGTCACATTCAAGGTAAACCAAACCCTTATAGTGTCCTTGAAAAACAGATGAAAAGAATGAAGAGCCATATGGTGCAAGTATTTGTAAAGTAAATTAAAAAAATATATATAATGTTCTGTTTTATTGGATTTACAAGTTTGTGGGGGTAGAGGAAAACATATTTATTGAATTGCTGGAGGTTTACACACTGAACTTTATACTAGTGAAACAGGAGAATATGCCAGTGTAAGAGATATCACAAGATAGTGTTTCCTGCAGGATGTGCATCTACCACAAATATATTTGCAGAAGAGCGCAAGTTAAAATTTTATGCTCAGACAACAGAACACATTTTATTGGAGTGGAATGAGAGTTATGAGAAGCAGCTAAAATCTTGACCAAGGAAATTTGCAATGCCATGATAAAGAAACAAATCAAATGGATTTTTAATCCACCATTGGCCTATTTATTGAATTGCCATCAAGGTGGTGTGTGGTGTTTCCTGGAAAGACAAATTAGAAGCATAAGAAAGATTCTAAACTCAATAGTTAACCAACAAGCACTTGACGATGAAAGTCTCCAAATGGTGATGTGTGAAGTTGAATGAATCATCAATAACAGACCCCTCACAAAGACCTCAAATGACACACACCTAACCACTTGTTGTTATTGAAGGCACAACCCAATATGCCTTCCAGAGTCTTTTCTAAAAATGATCAGTACACTTGAAGACACTGGAAGCAAGTTCAGTATATGGCTGACTTGTTTTGGAAAAGATGGTCTAAAGAGTATTTGCCAGTTCTTAAAGAACATCAAAAATGGATAGCATCAAGAAGAAATTTTAAACCAAGAGATGTTTTAATTGTTGGTGATGCTGCACCACACAATTCCTGGGTAATGGGTCGAGTCATCAAGACAATACCAGATGCCAAAGGTGCAGTCAGAAGAGTTTGTGTACAAACCAAAACCAGCACACTGGATAGACCTGTGAATAAACTATGCCTCCTTCAAAAAACAGTCAATGTTTGAAATACATTTTTACGTGTTTGTTTGCAGTTTTATTGCTAGTGATTTGAAAACAATAGACTAAAAATAAAGTCTATAGCTTATTGTAAGTAAAATATAGTAATTGTCTCTGCTCCTGCATAAACAATTAGGGGCCGGAAATGTAAGGACCAGTCTTAGAAAGTTAATGTTTTAAGTTAAACTCATAATGGTGTTTGCTTAATTTGAAAAGAATATCATTTTTTTCATAGCTATAGACTGCAATATAACCTTTTACCCCCCATCTCCCCCCCATAAGTTAACATGAGAGAGAACTTTCTTAGCTATAACAGTAATACAGTGTGTTGATTAAGTCAGTGTGTGTGTTTGGAATAGGCTCATAGCTAGCATGGAGTGAAAGACTCATTTGCAGTTTGTAAATGAGATAGGCATACAGTTTTCTGACCATTTAGAAACATTTAGAACATATACAGGGGGTCCTCGAGTTACAACGTCTCGACATACAACGTTTCGAGTTTACAACGCTCACTCCCATAAAAACTTTAAAAATTGAGGAGAAGGAATAAAGGTTTTTTTTACACTCTTTTTTTACAGTTCCTACAGTACAGTATATTTATGTCCTTTTCCTTTTTCTGTGGCTTAGTTGTGTTTTTATGTTCTAGATTATGATTTTGCAAATGTGTTAGGATAGGTAAGTGACTTAGGATAGGGTGTGTTTCAACGTACACCATAATTCAGGTTACATCACTGTTGTAGGAACGGAACTGTGTCATAACCTGAGGACCCCCTGTATAAGCTTTCAATAGAACTTTTCTTAAACAAGAACATTTATTTGCTGTGTCATTTTTCTCCAGTATTTTGTGTGAATTGTTTTACCTTGAATTTTAACTAAAGCTTTTAAAAATGAAGATATTTTATCTGTGTAATCATTCAATGCATCAAGCTATTGCCGGAATCGCATGAAGCAAACTAAAGCTGCAGAACTTTGGTAATTTTGGGTAAATGCAGTGTTTTTTTCTGAACATGGACACATAGCAACACATTATTTGCAAATGGAAAGGTACTGTCTGGGAGTATTTTTAGCATCATATGGGCAGAAATAAGATCAAGTTTGTAAGTGATAATGGTTGGGTTTGTGGAACTCAGTTAAAGGGAAAGAACCTAATGAGTATAAAAAAATACTTAGAACTACTAGAATCTTCTTCTTCTTTTGGCTGCTCCCGTTAGGGGTCGCCACAGTGGGTCGTCTTCTTCCATACCTTTCTGTCCTCTGCATCTTGTTCTGTTACACCCATCACCTCACCTGCATGTACTCTCTCACCACATCCATAAACTTTCTCTTAGGCCTCCCTCTTTTTCTGTTGCCTGGCAGCTCTATCCTTAGCATCCTTCTCCTAAAATACCCAGCATCTCTCCTCTGCACATGTCCAAACCACCGCAATCTCGCCTCTCTGACTTTGTCTGCCAACTGTCCAACTTGAGCTCACCCTCTAATGTACTCATTTCTAATCCTATCCATCCTTGTCACACCCAATGCAAATCTTAGCATCTTTAACTCTGCCACCTCCAGCTCTGTCTCCTGCTTTCTGGTCAGTGCCACCGTCTCCAACCCATATAACATAGCTGGTCTCACTACCGCCCTGTAGACTTTCCCTTTCACTCTGGCTGATATCCTTCTGTCACAAATCACTCCTACCGCTCTTCCCCAGCCATTCCACCCTGCCTACTCTCTTCTTTTTCACCTCTCTTCCACAATCTCCATTACTCTGTACTGTTGATCCCAAGTATTTAAACTCATCCACCTTTGCCAGCTCTACTCTTTGCATCCTCACCATTCCACTGACCTCCCTCTCATTTACACACATGTATTCTGTCTTGTTCCCACTGACCTTCATTCCTTTCCTCTCTGGAACATATCTCCACCTCTCCAAGGTCTCCTCAACCTGCTCCCTACTATCGCTACAGATCACAATGTCATCAGCAAACATCATAGTTCACGGGGACTCCTGTGTAATCTCGTCTGTCATCCTGACCATTGCACATAAGAAAGGGCTCAGAGCTGATCCCTGACGTAATCCCACCTCCACCTTGAATGCATCTGTCACTCCTACCGCAGACCTCACCACGGTCACATTTCCCTCGTACATATCCTGTACAACTCTTACATACTTCTCTACCACTCCCGACTTCCTCGTGCAATACCACAACTCCTCTCAAGGCATCCTGTCATGTGCTTTCTCCAGGTCCACAAAGATGCAATGCAACTCCTTCTGGCCTTCTCTATACTTCTCCATCAACACCCTCAGAGCAAACATTGCATCTGTGGTGCTCTTTCTTGGCATGAGTTAATCATCACCTCGCTTCTTAATCTAGCTTCCACTACTCTTTCCCATAACTTCATGCTGTGGCTTATCAATTTTATCCCCCTGTTGTTACTACAGTCCTACACATCCCCCTTATTCTTAAATATTGTCACCAGTACACTTTTTCTCCATTCTTCGGGCATCCTGTCACTTTCCAAGATTACATTAAATGATTTGGTTAAAAACTCCCCTGCCATCTCTCCTAAACACCTCCATGCTTCCACAGGTATGTCATCTAGACCAATGGCTTTTCCATTCTTCATCCTCTTCATAACTGCCCTTATTTCCTCCTTGCTAATCCGTTGCACTTCCTGATTCACTATCTCCACATCATCCAACCTCTTCTCTCTCTTGTTCTCTTCATTCATCAGCCTCTCAAAGTACTCTTTCCATCTGCTCAACACATTCTCCTTGCATGTGAGTACATTTTCATCTTTATCCTTTATTACCCTAACCTGCTGCACATCTTTCCCAGCTCGGTCCCTCTGTCTAGCCAGTCGGTACACGTCCTTTTCTCCCTCCTTAGCGTCTAACCTCTCATACAACTCAACATACACCTTTTCTTTAGCCTTCGCCACCTCTCTCTTCACCTTGCGCCTTATCTCATTATATTCTTGTGTACTTTGTGCATCTCTCTGACTATCCCACTTCTTCTTTGCTATCCTATTCCTCTGTATACTCTCCTGTACTTCCCCATTCCACCACCAGGTTTCCTTTTCCTCCTTCCTCAGTCCAGATGTCACGCCAAGCACCCTTCTTGCTGTCACTCTTACTACATCTGCTGTAGTTTCCCAACTGTCTGGTAACTCTTCACTAACGCCCAGTGCCTGTCTCACCTTCTCCCTAAAATCAACCTTGCAGTCTTCCTTTTTCAACTTCCACCATTTGATTCATGGCTCTGCCCTCACTTTCTTCCTCTTCTTGATCTCCAACGTCATCCTACAGACCACCATCCTATGCTTCTTAACTATACTTTCCCCTGCCACCACTTTGCAGTCTTCAATCTCCTTCAGATTGACTCTTCTGCATAGGATGTAGTCTACCTGTGTGCATCTTTCTCCACTCTTGTACGTAACCCTATGTTCCTCCCTCTTAAAATACGTATTCACCACAGCCATGTCCATCCTTTTGGCAAAATCCACTATCCTCTGACCTTCTTCATTCTCCTCCTTGACACCATACCTACCCAGCACATCCTCGTCTCCTCTGTTTCCTTCTCCAACACATCCATTCAAATCTGCTCCAATCACCACTTTCTGTATCCCTTGGGTACACTGTTCATCATTTCATCCAACTCATTCCAAAAATCTTCTTTCTCATCCATCACACACCTAACCTGCAGGGCATATGCACTAACAACATTCATCATCACACCTCCAATTTCCAGCTTCATAATCATTACTCTGTCTGACACTCTTTTCGCCTCCAAAACACTCTTGACATACAGTTCCTTCAGAATAACCCCTACTCCATTTCTCCTCCTATCCACACCATGAGAACAATTTGAATCCACCTCCAATCCACCTGGCCTTACTTCCCTTCCATTTAGTCTCTTGCACACACAATATATCAACCTTCCTTCTTTCCATCATATCTGCTAACTCTCTCTCCTTGCCAGTCATACAAAGTTCCTACCCTCAGTTCCACTCTTTGCGTTTTATTCAGTTGAAAGAAGTGTAGGTTTGTGCAGCCCTAAGGCATGCTTTTCAAAATTATGTTAATATTTAAAAAATGACATTTTCATGAAAAGCCTAATCTTTTTGTCATTTTTGCAATTCATACTGGATAAGGTACCAGTCCATTGCTGGGTCCATTTGCACACACATCCACATTCAGATACCATGACCAGGTGGGGAACTTGAACTCAGAATGCTGGATGTGTGAGACAGTGGCACATCTAGATAAAATTGTTCCAAAGTGATGTGGTTGATTGGTATTGAATTATATAGTAAGAACCATTTGGTTGCAGTCATTGCAGCTGATGGTGGCACAAGAAGTTATTAATTACTTTTTCACAACACTGTTCTTTTGATGCCATAAATAATTGTTGTAACTAAAATAGATAATATTTAGCAGAAGCATTACAAAATGTATTGCATTTATTTTAAATCTGCTGTTTCAGATATGTTGGTCCTTAACACAAACCAATGTTCAATCAAGATTCCGTAAAAACAACTTAAAAAGTAAAGTTTTGAAATTTATGCAAAAAGTACAGAAAAAATATAATAAACGCAATGAATAAATAAGCAAGCAATTAGATGTAATATGATATAGTCAGTGCCAAATCATTCCAAATTCAGTTCTTTTACAGATCTTGTGAGTTATGAGACTAGTGCCTGTTTGAATGTCTATTGAAGAAGTTGTTAAAAGGATGACCATATCTTGAAAATAGGAAAAGACTCTACAGCTCAACAGTTTGATTCAATACAGAACCTGCCCAATTAAAATGTAATTATGAACCATTCTTGCTTACAAAATCCTCTTCATCAGAGGTTCTCCTTCACACACATTTATTTGGTGTTTTTGGATATTATAGAAATAGTATTGATCAAGAAGAAAATCATTTTCCTAGAAAACTGCACCCAGGGGTACTCATAGCTGATCATAAACTTCATTTCTTTATATCTTTGCTAAACAATATATTGTAGTTTTTCTCCCAAGTTTTTGTTTTTTCTCAGCTTAATGATTGTTGAAATTTTTCAAGATTACAACAGATAACTTGTAGGTCTTGGACCAGGGTGTGTTTATATTGCCAGTTCACATAATTAAGAAGCCAGTATTAGGATGTTTACTGTAAACTTATAGAGGGTCTGAAAACTTACACAAAGTACTATACTTGATATTGCAGTAAAAAGAAATATTCAAATTTTCTAGTGAAATTATGACTGAAGAATCTGTCATGGTGTTTCATTTTTGTGAAATGCAGTGCGAGAGAACCTTGAGTTAATATGTCCACTAACTGAGCTGTAGTCATAGTTCAGTTTACCTCAATGCATAATTGCAGTTTTAGTCAACATTATGCCTCTTTTCAGATATTTCAAAAATGTTTATCTCTGTTCATTCTAAAAATCTTCAAATGAGAAAACGTATGTGAATATAAATATATATATATATATATATATATATATGTGTGAGCACTGATTTTTCCGTCATAAATTAAAAAGCCTACTGTTTTTTTCTGCCTGTTCTCAGATCTTACATATCTATTTTATACATGGTGATAATATACTTAAAGTCCTGCAGCTTAATTAAAAAAAATCTTCTGTTGAAGAGTATTACCACCAGAATAACAATGAATGTGATTAAAATTATCCTCCCAAGAAATGTTAATGGTTATCCGTGCATTTTCATTTCTGGGTTGTTGTTCTGTTTCACCGGCATAAAAATATGCTTTGATGGTGCAATGCATTCAGCAAATTTGCCTTGTATTGGACCTGTGTAATTAGCCAGATCAAAGTACCGTTCAAGGAAATGTCAGAAATGGACACCTTGTTGAAGAAATGAAAAACACAAATAAGTAATAATTTATTAGGTGGCCAGGCACCTTATTTTGTGTTGTCATTTTTATGTATGTATGTATGTATTTATTTATTTTCAAAAATGCGTGAGTTTAGATGTACTATATGTTTCAATATATATGCAGTGGTAGATTACAACATGTTTGTACTTGTATACAGTCAGTTTTACCACAAGAAAGGACATACACTCATGTTTTTGATAAAGAAGGAAGCATCTCTGAGTCTTCAAAAATAGGAAAACACTACTTTTTTTTTTTTAAACTAATAAAATTATTTCAATCTTTCATTATTTATGCTTGCAGTTAAGTAATGTACTGACCTAAACATTTTATCATGGCATCTTAGCAAATACATTTTTAGTGATGCTTTACTGTGCAGAATCCTGCAGATATGAATTGTCACATTTGTGTTTGAAATGTGCCAAATCCATTCATTCATTAAATGAGACTTTGCTGGCAAATATTCTGTATGCTTTAATGGCAAATTCTTTATTTTGTTATACTTCATTGAATCAGGTTTGGGAGAAGCTTGGAATAAAGGTTTCACCATAATGATTTGTGGAAAATGCTTTGGATTTGAAATGAAACTGAAGTTTAAGTTGGCTAGTTTTCTCTTTTTTAAGTAAAGGTTATACTTTTTTTATTATGCGACAAGAGCTGTGGATATCAACATCTTCTTCCAGAAGTTAATAAAGCACAGCTGATGTCTCAAAGTATATTTATGCATGTTTAATGTATGTTTAAAATTGGAATGATCTTCATGTAAGGCTGCCAGTGGATAAAATTACAGAAGAACATTATGATCATTTTGTGAGCTCTAAATACAGGGTTCTTTCTCTAATAGCACCGTCACATTCAGCTAGGTTTGTAGAAATTGGAGTCAAGTAATTTCAGGCATTCATCCCATCCTAACAGGCAATTGTAATGTTTAGAATGTTTGCTTGAACAAACATTCTTATGCTCTGAAGTTCGAATACTATTTTCTCTTTTTTCTGATTACAATTTAAAATTAAAAAAAAAAAGTGTGTGTGTATATATGTATTTATATGTGTGTATATATGTGTATATATACAGTATATAAACATATATGTATATATGTATATATACAGTATGTATATATGTATAAATATATATGTATGTGTATATATATATAAATATATATGTGTGTGTGTGTGTATATATATATATTTATATATATATATATATATATATATATATATATTGTAAATCCCTACTGATGTTTCGATTAAGAAAATATATGGTAAGTAAGCAAGAGAACTCATTTTCAAATGTATACGTTCATTTCTGAATTTGTTGGCATCATTGATTCAACAATCAAAAAACACTGAATGTAATAAAAATGCCAGTACAAAGCTGCATTGTACTTTATACCACATGTGGAATATATTTAGCCTTGTTAAGCATTCAGTGGATTCAATCAAAATGGCACATGTCTCAAATTATAAATTTATTTCCAAGAAAATTAAGTGTCAGAATTGTTGGCACTCATTTGTACACTGTCTTTCTTGCAAAGATAATGACACTGAGCCTTTTTCTATAATTTTTTTATGAGTTTGGCAGTTATGTTTGGATTTATCTTGGACTATTGAATATATTTCCAGGTCCCTGATGTTCCTACTTTCTCTGCTTATGGATTAATTTCTTACTTCAACTTAAACCACAGGGTTATAGTGAGGTTAAAGTCAAAAGGCAGGATGGTCATTGTAAATTTTAATTTTCTTTATAGATTTTTGAGAAAATTCAATCATTTCCAGAATTCTGCCTTTTTGACAGAGGCAACCAGATTTCTGCCACAAATAGTCTTATATTTGGTAGAGGTTATGATTCCATTGGGCTTTAAAAGTGAAAGCAATGTAGCACTGTAACATTGAATAGTCATCAGCATAATTTCCTGTAGGAACTATGCTTTGTTTTTCTTTTGCCATACACATCATCTTCTAATTTCATATCAATTGCTGGTGTTCATAGCCATGGAGTTCTCTTTTGTATTATTTATTTATAGTATATAATTTTTGTGGCATTTGATAAACTGCAGGGGCCTCATGCATAATGCCGTGCGTAGAATTCACACTATAACATGGCGTAAGCACAAAAGCGGAAATGTTTGTACACACAAAAAAATCCAGGTGCATAAATCTGTGCGAACGCCAATTTCCACGCTCTTCCGCTACATAAATCCCGTTCAGCGTGAAAAGTAATGCACGTGCACATGCCTGCTGTCCCTCTCCAACTCCTCCCAGAATTACGCCTTTTTGAATATGCAAATCAATATAAATAGCCCTTAAGCTCAGCTTTCTGTTAAAAGGCACGGGGGAAAATAGAAGAATTTCAGCAAATACCAAGTGGAGGCAAGGTAAAACATACTATTTGTTGGTTTAAAAAGTGGTATAAACAACAAAAGGAATTTGATCGAGTGACATAGAGTGTCGGTGAAACTGGAAAGCTCAAGTTCAGAAAGTCGCACAGTGTCTGAAATAAAAAAAGAAGTTGTCAGACATCAAAGTCGCTGTTAAAAGGCAAGTCGTAGCCCACCGTCTGAGTGTCATATAAAAGCTTTTTAGGGTACAGAGAAAAAAAAAATAGGCCCACAGTGGGGGAAAAAAGCACAAAATGTCAACTTTAATCTCGAAATTTCCACTTTAATCACGTAGTTTATTGTGTCATTAAAGTAGAACATTATAAACTTCATCCTAAAATCATATAATTTACTAGTTTCTCAAATCCCATCGTAACTAAAGTAGCATGTTAAATGCTTTGTTTTGTATTTGATCTTCTATGTGCTCTATGTCTGCTCCTCCGACAGGACACAGAATCCATTACATTCATAATATTACTGCTCACTGAATAATTGAAATACTGAGAATTAAACGTGATGTCATTTTCATGATGATAGGAGTTAAAGCATGTTATTAAACATGGGAACACGGTGGTACAGTGATTGTTCATGCCTCATGCAAGATGCATAATAATTTATTGCAGCAGTACTGTCTCTTTCAAACATAGTAACCTCCAATTCCTGTCCTTCCTTTTCTTTCTTCAAATACCCTATCACCACACAATCAGGTCTGTAACAGACGTTAAGTCATCTGTAAGCTTAGAATGGGAATTCAAAAACTTTTAAGGAACATTGAAATATCTTCGTAGTACATGTTTAGAAGAATACAGCCAGAGGCAGGAACAATCCATGAACAGAGCGCCAGCTCCTTTGCTAGCACTGCGACACCGTGTCCTCACATGTTTATTTATTAACGATATAGATTATTTAAGTTAAGTTAAAGTTTTATCTGTATAATATAATAAACATATTTTGCTGCATTTCATCTAAAAAGTGATATTGTCATCATATGTAAACACACGCTTTATAAAGTGGCTCAGGTTGTGCAATATTATAACTGTATCACAAGTTTACAGTGAGGTAATTGTACTTATAAGTACAAAAAGTTCTACAAGGAGCACTTGATGGACTGATTGAGCGTGTTTATACTTCTTGGGATGAAACTGTTTCTGAACCACGAGGAACAGCTCTAAAGCGTTTGTCGTATGTGAGCAGTTCAATAGACAGTATGGCTGATGCAGCATATGCTAGATGCTCTATACCGATAATTCTCTTTCCATGTTGCTTATGCAACATTTTTGTGTGTACGCACCTTTTATACATGAGGCCCCAGGTGATTAATTTCTTGCCTGGTCACAATGAAGTGGCGCATCTTTATCTCCCAGTGACAGTCTCTCGATGTGGAGATGATGTTGAATTGTTTATCTGGATATTTTTTTTATGTTATGATTTACATTACAGTGAATGAGACACATAACAACTAAAGAGTTGATAAAAACTACCTCCCATAAGTTTATTTTCCAAATGAAATTGATATTAGCAGTCAGTCAGTCATTTTCCTTTCGTTTATTCTGTTTGGAGAGCTACTGTATGTGAATAAAAGCCTTCTATTCAGTAGTCCCTCTTATGTTGAAACATCAACAAACTTAATAGTGTCCCAGCATGTTTAGTTTAGTATAGCTATAACAAATTATTATTAAATTCTCAAAAAGCTTTGGACTGTTTCTTTCAAAGAAAATTTGTTCTTTTCTAATTTGAATAAAATAGTACATCCATCTCCCACAGGCTAAATGATGAAGCAATGAGTAACCAGTGCACTGTAGGAAATCGCATTACAGTAGATTGACTTTGAGTAAAGCTATCATAGGGTGTGTAATAATAGTAAATCAACAAAGGTTTGTTTTAAATCTGATTTGGAAATGCCTCATAATTAAATCACATGTTTGAGTGAGGTAGGCTCTTGATGACATTGTTCACAATCGGGCCTTTTCTTGGATTTATTTTGGATAATCTTAGTCAAGATAGTTGCTTACAATGCAAAATTTCTAAACTGAATTACACAATGCTTTGCACATATTTATGAAAAGTGCATTCTGTCTCTACCTGTATTCCATTCATTATTCTGAGACTTCATTTAAAGGTCTCATTCACACTTTGTACCTTTTGCTGGATTTATGAATTTTCTCTCCCTTAATACATGAACTGTTTACCTTTATTCATGGGAAAATGTGATTTAACGTGCATCTTTTCTCCTTTATACCTAAAAATAATACTACGCCTTTGACGATCATCTTGACTTCAGTAGAATTTGAATAAAAGAGATGATGATAATTTATATAATTTTAATTTCAGTACTTACGGTGTTAATCTTTTTAATAAAAATATAAAAACGGTGTCTCTGTAGGGTATACATTTAGATAAAAACATTTCAGGTTCACATACTTCATTTATCCTGGCAATATACTCCTGGGTTTTTTTTACTACAGTGATTATTAAAAGCATTATTTCCATAAAAACATGATTGACTGCAATGTGATTCAGTGCTAAAACTAAAAGAATAACAAAAAAAGATAAGATGAATTAATGATGGTAAAAATCTTCAAATTACTATGACCTCAAATAAGTTCTAGTTTGAGCCTCAGACTATATTGCTCATATTGATATGAAATATCTTAATCAAAAAGCAAGTAACAACGTGAAAGCACCCTCACATTTCAGTCATTGCAAGAGAACTGCTCTTCCACAACATTACTGGTGGCTAAAGTAAAGATAAACATATACCGTTTGTGTGAAGGCATAGAAGTACAATGATTATAGGTTTTCCCGCTGTCAGAGAAAACATAACATAACTGATTTGAAAAGAGGCAGTATCAGGTGCAAACTAATAGCTGGGAAATTGTAACCAGCAGTATAAAAAAATCTTCAATGTTAAGTATACTTGTTGTAAAGTTTAGATTCATACCTCTCTAGATTCTATAAAAAAGATCTACAAACTAATGATACTATCAATGTGCAGTATATAGATTACCTGTTTGTTAGCTATTTCTGGGGTGTAGTCTGGTTCATTGTAACAATATGGCAAATGGGTACAAAGAGAATTGATACATATGCATACAGTCAGGTCCAGATCACCCTTCATACCATTACATATTTTATGTACCCACTAGGGCTGCTGCTGGCCAAATGGGTGCCCTAAGCAGAAATTTTTCTTTTGTGCCCCCTCCCCCAAATATTATGGAAGTAAAAATAAAATAATAAAAAAAACACCTACTATAGGGGCCAAAATAGAACTTTATTCAAATAAAAGTAAATACATAAATAAAGTGTATCATTTATAAATTACAATTGTAGCTCTACAGCAAAAAATACAAACTAAAATTACACTTTAAATAAAACATTTATCATAAATAAAATAAAAATAATAAACTGAAATAAAATTACACTGTCATCTGCTAGAGCTTTCCAAAGTTCAAAATTTACAAAGGCACACTTCTGCTTTTTCTTGAGGCAAAGTCATAAATGAGCTCTTCATATAATAAAGCCTTTGCTAATTCAGAGTTGAGGCTGACAATTGCCAGACCACTCATGCGCTCTTGTGCCATAGATGAGCGCAAGTACGTTTTGATGAGCTTCATTTTAGAAAAACTTGCTCAGCAGAGGCAACAGTTACAGGGAGCGTCACTGCTATGCAGAGCAATCCAGAGATTTGGGTACATGCACGGGCTTCATCTTGGGCTTTTTTTTTCTTTTGTTTCTCAGCGCCGGACTGTTGATGTCTCTTTCCAGGAGCAGGCATATTGTTCAATTATTATCATTCTTGGCCAAATAGGCAGCCGCAACAGAGGTGAGGGCGCGCACGTCATCACGTGTGCTTAGCCTACTCTGCGTTCACCGTAAAATTAAATATATACGTTTAGATTTTTGTTTATTTGTATATGTATATTATTAATATTAATTTATTATTATAATATATAAAAACTATTTTTTTGAGCAGCTGGGATGGTGCCCCCCTGGGAGTTGGTGCCCTACGCAGACTGCATACTCTGCGTATAGGGAGCGGTACTGGTACCCACCATGCATCGGATTGAGCTTCTCCCAACAAATTTATCATACGTAATACATGGCAATCTACTCACCTCTTCCTTACATTCTTCCTCTTCACTACTAACCATCAGCTTGATCTTACCTACATTTACATTAAGCCTTTCACCTCCAATCCAATGTATTTCATTATCTTCCTTCAATCCCGCGTGACTTTTCATCATCCGAAACTAAATCTTTAGCATGCAAGAGTTCCCATGGAATTCTTTGTGCACTTCTCTGGTCAGCATCTCTGTTTCTTTCAGGATAGCAACATATGCAGAATGGTTTCTTGGTGTAGCTCAACCTTCACCTCAAATATTTTACATATCCATCACCTCATGGTTCCTCATATATTGGTTATTGTCTATTGGGTATTGTCTACAGTAATGTTATTCATTCTCACCAAACTTTCTCATTGCCCTCTTCATATTTCTCATTGCAGTCTGTCTGATCCCTTTTTCATATCTAAAAGTGCATAATACAGGTTATTTCTCTTTGCCAGGTGGTTTTTCCCAGGCATGAAACCAAAGTGCATTTCTCTGTAACTCACTCACGTGATCCTTGATTCGTTTCTCTAGTACTCTCTCAACCACTTTACAGTGCATCCGGAAATCCGGATTTCTCAGTTTTTTAAATTTTAATAAATTTGCAAAAACCTCAAGTAAACTTTTTTCACGTTGTCATTATGGGGTGTTGTGTGTAGAATTCTGAGGAAAAAATGAATTTAATCCATTTTGGAATAAGGCTGTAACATAACAAAATGTGGAAAAAGTGATGCGTTGTGAATACTTTCCGGATGCACTGTATCCCCATTTTATAGTACTCTATCACTGACTTTATCTCCTCCAAAGGCTTGGTTGCTCAGTATAATCCACAATCCACACTTATTTTGAACACTGGAATGAGCAAATGTCTTTTAAAATCTTAAGGTTACTTTGTGCTTTTTTATTATTTATACTATAACTATAGAATTATTTGTGGAACTAAGATTTCACTGATAATAAGTTCATAAATGCAAAATATATCTGATTTCATTAAATAAAATAACAATGTAATAACATTTTATGAAATCTTTGAAAGTTTCAAATTTTAATTGTATAGCCTACCAATAGATATCTTATCACAGTCAAGAAACAACCACAAAATAATTGCTTAGGTGCTGCTTTGATGTGTAAATTTGGCCACATGTGAGAAATAAGTTCTTTGCTGTGATTTGAGATTTTTTGATATAGGGAAATATACACCATTGTTTACATTTTTAAACCATTGAAAGAGTGCAAGCTAATTAACAGTTTATGTTACCTTCCAGGAAGAAGTCATAATTTAGTTTAATTAAATTTGCTCAGTAGTGAAAAGTACTTTATTTGTGATGGAGTAGTATTGTAGAAAAAGCAAGCATAAAACTAGAACATTCATTTTACCAGTCACTTTAGTTTGTATTACGAAATCTCTAGATTTTGTCATTCTGGGAAAGAATCTGTTTAAGCATTTTCTGCAAGGAGTCTAAAATGTGAAAGTATCTGTTCACTTTTTTTTTATGAAGAACACATTTAGGAGTTTGTATAATTTTGTTTTTCTTTCCAAGTTGAGCAAGTGCCTGTGGATACATACTACATCCCACTGTCTCAAGCTGAGGTACTTCAGGAGGGAAGCGATGTTACACTTGTTGCCTGGGGAACTCAGGTTAGTTTCTGCATTTTGTACTGAATATCGAAAGTGAGTCATAAATAACTCCATGACCTTCAAACATGGATTTAACTAAATTTAATTGTATAAAAAGATACAAAAAAATAGTAAACACTGGAGGGATCTAGTCTTTTTTCTCTCAGATTAAACCCAGCCTAGTTAAAAACACTGGAAGTAAAGGTGTGCTCACAGGTCCTAAGAGAAACAGGGAAAACTCTATAGATCAATGTTCATCTCTTACAGCTTCTTTCATTTCTGCTATGTTCAGTCCAGTATCCTTCTTAATGGTATCTAGACAGCGAGTTCTTCGGTGGCCTCTTCCATTTCTGCAATTGACCATTCCATGCATGATGTCCTTCTCAAGTGACTTGCATCACACAATGAGACCAAAGTAGGGGAGCTTTTGCTTTATCTTGGCCTCCAGCGAGAAAATAGGTTTGATCTGTTCCAGAACTACTGTGTTCATTATTCATTTTTCTGGTTTCCATGTAATGCTTAGCAGATGTCTCCAAGACAAACAGCTCAAATGCATCAATTGTTCACCTTCTCTGCCTTTCTCAACGTCCTGGTTTTGAATCCATATATTATTACTGGGAAAATGATTGCACTGACCAATCTACATTTAGTTTACAGGCTGATGTCTTCGCTCTTCCATATGTTGTTCATACTGACCATCGCATTTCTTCCAAGTGCCAGGCATCTCTTGATCTCAGGGGTGCAGTCACCATAGCAATCAATTTTAGAGCCATGAAAGATTAAATATTCAAGCACTTCAGTTTCTTCATTGTTGATCTTGCTATTGACTTTCACATTTTTTGCTGTTGTCGTGATCTTTGTCTTCTTAATATTCAGGCATATTCCAACCTTTTTTCTTTGACTTTCATGATCATATGTATATGATCTTTCTTGTTTTCAGCCAGTAGGATAGTATCATCGGTGCATCAGAGGTATTTTCACTCTGATCTTCGACTCATCCAGGTCTGCATGCTGCATACATGTTGAAAACTGCTGGTGACAGGATGCATCCTTGGCATACGCCCTTTCTGATCCTGAACCAATCTATATCTTTGTATGGTGTTTGAACTGAGCAATCTTATGAGCTTGGTCAGGTGTGGTGGTGTGCCGATTTCCTTTAGGCAGGTCCAGAGGTTGTTATGCTCAAGTTCATCAAATGTCTTCAAATAATCAATGAAACATATATAGAGGTCTTTCTGATACTCCCTGTTCTTTTTCCATAATCCATCAAAGGTTGGCAATGTGAACACCATTGTCTAAGCTGTTTCCTGAAGCCAGTTTGTACATCTGGTATTTCCCCATCAACAGTTGAACTTCAGCATTGTTGAATGATCTTAAGAAGGATTTTGCTTGTGTGTGGCATCAGGGCTATGGTTTGGTATTTAGAACAATCCTTTGTAACTCCATTTTTCAAAATTGGGATGATTACTGTATCTTTTCCATTCTTTTGGCCACTCACATGTGCTCCATTAGCATTTACATAACGGTGTTAATGCTGCCACTGGTATGGGTTTGAGAAATTATGCCAGTGTGCTGTCAATTTCCGGGGCTTTTTGGTTGGATAATTGTTTCATTGCCCATATGATTTGCTCCAGAATATATGGTTCCAGTTCCAGTGTCTCATTCTTCTCCACTAGTTAATTATGATGATCACTTTTGTATAACGTCTCTGTGTATTCTTTCCGCTCAGTTGCTCCCTTAGACCTTCTGAGCCATGAATATTGACCGTGCCTTCTGCTCACTTTCCTCATCTTCTGACACTGTTCATATCAGTAGTTCTCTTTATCATTTCTAGCCCCTCTTTGGAAATCTGCATTCAGCCTTCTGAAATCTTCTCTGATCCTAGTAGCTTTAGCCTTCCTTCTCTCTTCTGTGATGCTGATGGTCAAATCAGAAATTCATTGGGCTGATTTCGATGGTCTCTTGTATGTTCCAATGCTGTTTCATTAATGCATGGCTTCACTTCTTCCTAAAGCTTGTCTGGATGCCTTTCTTCTTGAGAGAGGAGATCATATCAGTTCTTTACTTCTACTGCATAGCTGTGGCTTATCTGGTCTGTGTCGAATTTCTTTGCGGCTGCCATTTGTTTTGTATTGCAGAATCTCAGTTTGACTGTGGCTATCAGCAGTTGGTGATCTGATCTGCAAACAGCACCAGGATATGTTTTCACTACCAAGACTGAAGTCTGCCACTTCTTCTGACACAAGACGTAGTCGATTTGGTTTTTGTGTACTCCGCTTGTTAATGTCCAGTTCTACAGCTGCCATTTGGGTTGTTCGAACCAAGTGTTGGTTATTTTTAGCTG
Source organism: Polypterus senegalus (assembly GCF_016835505.1). Lineage (NCBI taxonomy): Eukaryota > Metazoa > Chordata > Cladistia > Polypteriformes > Polypteridae > Polypterus > Polypterus senegalus. The sequence goes on from NC_053156.1 coordinate 113,553,312, forward strand.
ATGTTGTTTGCAAAATTGAACTAGTCAGTCTGCTTCCCTATTCTGCTCACCTAAACTGAATCTTCCAACAATTTAGAGTTTTGCCATAATTCCCACTTTGGAATTGAAATCGGCAATAATGTAGATAATTTATTGTTAACGATAAAGCCCACTCCTCGTCGTCTGGTAGTGTCATTACCAGACTAGTATACTGTATGATCACTCTAGTTGAAGAAACCATTGCCAGTCCAGTATATTTTGCTGATGACTAATATGTCGATACTCAGTCGATTTAATTACCTCTTCACAATGTCCAGTTTTCCTGCATTCAGACCATTCAATTTCCACATTCCTATCTTGTATAGTTTTGTGCAGTGCAGAGTGGTTGTTTTGCTGTGAGCCACATCAGCAGATAGGCATCCCAATAGATTTGTCTAATCTATGTTATTACTGTCCCAACTACTTTAACATCCTTGCTCTTCCCCAGTTGCATTTCGAGTACCTTCCAGCCTGAAGGGGGGTCCTACATTCCAGTACCTTGTTTTAGTCAATTGTTGAGTCATTATTCCATAGAATATTTTGGTAGAATGGTGGGGTACGTTGTCATATCTTTTCCCCAAGCCAGAGCCATTTAGCCAGCATACTTACGGCATGCCATTGCCACCCCCAACACCATCATATATATATATATATATGTATATATATATATATTCCACCTTTATTGGAAAATTGCAATCTGTACAAAGAAGATGAAAACAAATTAGAAACTGTTTAGTGAAAAGGAAAAAAAATTATACAAAAAAGTTGTTCTTCAGTGTCCGCTTCCTAGCAGATGCTTGAAAGGTTTGTTCAAAAACAGACTTATACTTGGAGGTATTCATTATTCTATCCACCCTGTTTAAAAAGAGTATTGTTTTATGATTTCCTTAAAGTCAATAAATTAGGTTTACTGTCAGAAAATACAAATTGTAATAAATACATTACAGTTAAAAATTAAAAACTTTTTTTATTACTTAGGATATTTGACCCATGTAGTCTGTTACAAATTGGTGTTTCATCAAGTTATATATTAAATGCTATTGAGCATCACCTTTACATTACTGATTTTTTAAATTTGTTTTAGAAAGTCCAATTTTTAGCATTGTCATTCATTTTCAGATGTAGATCACTGATAATTTTCTTGTGGGTTTTTTTGACACAGAAGAATATTTTGAAATATTTATGGGTTACATTTTACAATTCTCCTAAGTGGCTGTAAAATACTCATCAGAAACCAAACAAAGCAGAAATTAACTGGTTATGGTAGTTAAAATGGCTAAAAAAATGACCAGAGTGCCTCTCTTCTACAGTCTTCATTTTGAAACACCAATCTTTTGGAGTGTGCACTGTCTAAAGAAATTATATTCATTGGAGCATCAGCACAAAACATGTCAGGTCTTCACTCAAAGGCATACTGACAATGAGTTGACTAGAGGGGACTCAAAAATCAGGTTAAAACACACATAAAGAGCACTGGAAGCTCCTATAACCTTAGTCTTAATTTAATTTTTATCATGGGAAATTAAAAATGCCAGGATTTTAAAAGTCCTGCATATTCCTAATTTCTCACTGAATATGCAAGATCTTTTGTTATAGGAATAAAAAAGACAACTACACTGCCTAAATTATATATATGTATACTCAATATGTATACTTAATATTAGCATTTAATCTACTGCATGATGGCTGAGGATACTCCCAAAACTGTGGCTTTGTAAGCTGACTAGTGTGCCTTATCTTAAGATTTTACATTGCATATTGCAACACACAGTAACTTTAACTGAAAATCACCCACCATACTGTACCTGAGTAGTGCTGGTGACCTGCATCCCAGAAGAGAAGCAGTATTAAGAAAAAAAAGGTTGTGCTGCGGCTTTCGGGATAAAGTAATGCACAAGTGTCAAGCTTTTCCCTTTTAAAGTTACACCCAGACAGTGGACATTTGAACATGAGATAGATCTACAGTTTTTATCTCATAAAACCGACAAAATTCTGACCATTTAAATTATAATTGCTAAATGCATTTGAAAACCAAAAAATAGCCGATACTGATTTCTGGGACAGCCAATTAGTGCATCACTATTTCAAAGCCAAGTTAAAAGTTTATTTGTATCCTAAACATGCTGTACTTTGTTTTGGACAGATTTTCATTTTATTGATTTTTTTTTCTTCAATTAATGTTGTTTTGAGTTTTATATTGCACTAGTTTGGAGTTCCTTAGTAACTAATACCTGTGTATTAAATATAGTAAAGTATACTGGTAATAAACTGATTTAAAACTGAAAAACAGAATTTATGTGCTGTCATTTCTATATTTGATCACAAAACATCTTGTACTATATTTCATTAGGTTCATGTTTTGAAGGAAGTAGCAAATATGGCTCAAGAAAAACTTGGGGTGTCATGTGAGATTATTGACCTTAAAACCATATTGCCTTGGGACATTGATACAGTTTGTAAGGTAGGTCATTATGTAATTATCCTTTAGATTTTGTTAGCAATACCTAATGCAAGAAATCTTTGTTCAAAATATATTATTTTTCCATATTACAAACTGTGGAGTTATACTATGTACAGTTTTGAATGTGCAGTCATTGGAATGTACTTTTTAGATGTCTGTTTTATTCCCCTTCACTCATTGTTTATAGTAATCTCACAGCTGAGGTAGTAACAGGTTCCCAGAGGTGCAGACATAGTACTCTGTAAATGTTATTAGTAAGACAATTTTACCGTTATTGAAGTTGACTGTAATGGCTGCTCATAGTCAAGACACAATACTTGGTTGTGAATTTAAAGAAAGCTTATTCTTCAACATCTGTTACATGTCATGTCATTTTCTAACTAACTTAATCCAGACCAGGGTTGCAGGGAGGGCTGAAGCCTCTCCCACCTAGGATAGGTTACAAGTAGGGAATCCCAATTACCAGGAGCCCGGGATTCCCGGACATTTTTCATTTGCGCATTCCCGGGAATGAAACTGCTGTAATTCCCAGGAAACTGGGAACGGCCAAGCTTGCATATATAGCGTGTAATAGTGTAAAAGTCGATCAAGAAATAACAGAGTTATACTTGAAAATAATTAAGTGGCACGGTTTATTGGCCCACGGTGTAGTGTGTTGCCAATTAATTCAGTCAACAACAGACCAGCAGCAGTCAGTCTCCCTGAGCACAGTGGACTGGGAGAAGTCTGCACTCTGCAGCTCACAAATGCTGGGACGGGGCAGACTTCATTGACTGTCAGACAACAGCTTTGAACAGCAACTTGAAATTTCAATGCGTCAGTCTGTTGCTTCCGCATTATCTGTGCCAAGAAACTTGCCATCACAGAATGATGACAAGAAACCGGACGTATCAGTAAAAGCTGAAATGGCGGTGTTTCAGAGCAACGGCAAGCGCGGGTGTTGTTTAGAACAAGTGTATCAGTATCTGATCAGGTAGATCGCGTTGCATTCAAAAAATTTTTTTTAAATGTTAGTCTATCATATATCCTCCATATGGCATTTGCCACTTGATTGACATACAGGGCGGCCAGTCTGAGATCTCCTTTCTTCTAACACCCATACAATCAGATTGTGATTCAGACTACAAATGCCATGAATGTAATTACCCCGATCTACATGCTGTCAAATAAACGAACCACACGCCGTGGCGCAATGTAAAGAGGCTTTGATGCTGATGTCCAAGGTTCGATCCACGAGAGGGGGTGCAGTGAGTGTGTACGCCTGATGAGCCCAGAATTAGGGTGAAACACGTGTCACGTACTCTTTGCATTATTTGACAGTAAAACTAAGCTATATAAATATATATATATATAGCGTTTTTAATGTAGGTAGATCATTTCGACCTGGTCATTTTAAAAGTAGCTCGCAAGCCAAAAAAGTGTGGGCACCCCTGAACTAGATACATGTAATTATATGACAGAATTAACTACTTGTAGATAAGGTTAGTTTTTTATTGATGTCAACATATTGCAGTAGTTTTATTAAAAATAAGTGTTGGTTGTTCTAAAACCGTTCACATGTGAGATGCCCGTGCACTGTGTCATCCCCAGGATTCCCGAATTCCCGGGAATGGATTCCCTAGTTACAAGGCAGGAACAAACCTTAGACAAGGTTCCAGTCCATTGGAGGGTGAACAAACACACACACTAGGACCAATTTAGCAGTGCCAATTCACCTAACATGCATGTCTTTGGACAGTGGGGGGATATTAGTGCTTGCAGAGGGAACTCATACAGGCACATCGAGAACATGCAAACTCTATGAAGGGAGTACCCGAAACGTGAACCCAGGTGTCCTTGCAGTGAGGCAGCAGCACTATCACTATTCCACCATGCTACTCATCTGATAAATGGTTTGTGTAAAAAGTGTGTCACTAAAATAAGTCACGTTGTTCTTGTGTTAATTTTACCCTTTACATTGTAGCAATGTTCAGTGCATTTTAGACTTTCTCAATAAATCCCAAAAAATCTATTAATACCTGCCGCTTCCATCCTCATGTCACGGGATAGCATGGTGTGTGAGCTACTACTTACATCCTGTTTGTTATTCTTGTGTAGAAGGTTTACAGTCATTGGTTTCAGTTATGGTTCATAACAGATGTTGTCTACTTCTTAGTTACAGTATATTAAACTATAGATACTTTTAAAATACCTTTGCTGAATTTAAAAGCAGATGGTATGTGAATGAGAAGTTATAAATGTATGATGGTAAATCAAAAAGTAAAGGCAATTTGAAAAATTATGCAGTAACCACAAAAGATTGAAGCTGGCTCAGTCTCTTATGGATAGTTCAAACACACGCATCACAGCACTTTGCCATTACTCAAGTTGAAGCCAAGGTTAAATGAACATTGACGCTCCATTGCGGGACTACACCATCAACACGCCTTAGTGAGATTTATTTTGGTAGCAGAAGTGAAATCTGCTGAAATTCACAGAAGGAGGTTGGCACAGTACATAAGTGAAAAAAGCATGACTCAATGAAAAGTTTATGAATGGGTAGAAAGATTTAAAGCAGGAAGAAAAAGTGTAACTGATGAAGCTCAATCTGGTCAACCATCAACATCCTACAAGCCCACATAAACTTAGTGAATGCTTTCATCAGAGAACTTTGGCTAATTATGCTGTCTATTGTTGCTGCACATTTGGATATCAGCTATGGATCTGCATGTGCCATAGTGCATGATGACTTGGGGGGAATGTAAAATTTACGTAAGATGGGTACACATACAACTTACTGATGTACACAAACAACAGCACATGGAGTCTGCAACCCGGTTCATAAAACGTTATGAAGAAGATGTGAGTGTTTTGGTGTGTAATATCACCAGAGATGTGGCATAGGTTCATCACTGTGAGCCAGAAAGCAAGAGCTAAATCATGCAGTGGAAACACCTGTCTTCTTCAGTAAATAATGTTAGAACATTAGAAAAGATTTAGATGAGAACAGGCCATTCTACCCAATAAAGATTATCTCCTATCCACTTAATTCTTCCAAAATAACATCAAGTCAAGTTTTAAAGGTCTCTAAAATCCTACTATATACCACACTACTTGGTATGTATTCCATGTGTCTGTTTTTCTCTGCGTGAAGAATTTTTTCGCTTCCCCCTGTCCTGCCTCTTCAGACAGTTTAGCACGACTAAGAGATTTAATGCTTTTTTGGTTGGTAGAATGGTAGAGTGCCTTGGGATTTTCTGGGTTACAAAAAGTGTGCCACCACAGAAATAAGGGTGGAAAGCACTGCTCTACCTACACCTTTGCTCCTGGCATGCCAAAAAAGATCTCTGTAGTTGCTATCTCACTTAAAACTAACACCATGCATTACTTGGACGGTTTTGTTGTGTTATTTGCATATATTACCAAAGATACTGCAAACTAGAATAATGGTTAGAGATAATAATTATACTTCTGTTTCATAGAATTTTGTGATTATATTGGCGCATTCAGCACTGTAAGCTACCTGGCAGACTGGCAAATTAAATGCTGAGGTAATAGAGACTTATTTTGGTTTAAGTTTTTTGTATTATTGTTTCATAATGTTAAAAAAAAATCACACGAAAATGCTGCCAGCCCTGGATGCAACATTTTTTAACATGTTAAACAGACCACATTAATCGCAAAAGTTAATGTATTAATTTCCCAGGCCTACATAGCAGTTTTAGTCTTTGCATCCATGGTCTTCCAAAACATTAAGAATTCTATTATATTCTCAATGTTCACCTCTACACCCTCCAATCTGTCGTGGATTTTTATAAAATACTAAATCTGGACATGCTTCCTCTGTGTTAGTGCTTTTACATCCTGTGTTAAAAACCAGTCTGATTACATCTACAAACTCCTGCTGTTGTGCAAAAAATGTTTACCCATCTATGTGATATTCATCCCCATCTTTGATATTTAGCTAGGTTTCTGTTTTTGCTTTAATATCATAATTATGCTCAGCTTCATAGAACTCCCACTTGCTTGTTTTATTTTTGATACTTCTAGCATAAGATAAGATATTTTTAACATTATTTGTTTTACTTTTGCACTTAAAATATGGGTTAGAATTTACATTACTATGTATATTTATTTTGACAGTATTGCTCGTTCCTTCATGTACAGTTCTAAACCTGGGCAGTCTTAACCTCCCTGATCCCACTACTATTCTCTAGCTTAAACAATCCTCGACTAACCTGTTCATATTCCTTCACAGCATATTGGTAGTTCGTTGGGGCTTCTAATGCCTGCCTGCCACTTTAGAGTGCTCAGAGACACCATCCAGCTCCACCAGAACCTGAAAATGTTTTGACATTCCAGTTTCTGAGGTTGATGGCCCTGTACATTGTTCACCCTTTGCCTTGCAGCTTGTGACTGTGACACTTCTATTTCTACCTGTCTGGTCTGGGGCCTCCTCCCATGCCACCTTAAGACAATCTCTCTAAAAGACACCTGGGCCAGGTCTGCCAATTCTCTCCTACAACGCAGGCCAGCCAACTCCTGCTCCAGTTCAGTAACTCTAAGCTTGAGATGATGGATCAGCTGGCATCTCCTGCAGATGTAGCTTTCGAGGAGGACTGACCTTTCCAAGCCATCCTCCAAAAAGTCCACCTAACTATTACATTTATGTGAGCTTGTTGGACTGTTGGGCACCTGATTCCAAAACCATTAGCATAATTTATGGAATTGGCCTCCATTTGCAGCTGTTACAGCCTCCATTCCCCTATGAAGATTTTCCACAAGATTTTGGAATGTGTCTGTGTGGAATGTCTGTGGAGATTTGTACTCATTCAGTCAAATGCACATCTGAGAGGCTGAGTGCAGATATTTGGCAAGAGGACCTGGCTTGCAGTTGGTGTTGCAATTCATTCCAAAGGTGCTCATCTCGGTTAAGGTCAGAGCGCTGCATAGACCATTGGAGTTCCTCAACACTGATCTTGTCAAACTATATGTTTATGAACCTGGCTTTGTGCACCGGTATATAGTCATTGTAGAAGACAAAAGGGCCTTTCCCAAACTGTTGCCACAAAGTTGAAAGTACAAAATTTTCTTAACCCTTCCACGCACATAAGAGAAGTACACATCAGGTGATATTAATTTGTGGAAAAATATATACAAAGAAGTTAATAGAAACCATTTATTCCATTTTTAGAAATGGCATATGCATAATGTCATTAAAAAATTATGGGATGTATTTGTCCCTATATGCGCCGTGATCATGCTTCCAGTTATTACTTGTTATGGAAATGAACAAAACAGTTTGAACATCACACAATGTACATACATTGTCAGTTCTGTTTTCAATTTTCTTTTGTGCACAGTAATAACATCTTTTGTGTTTTTCTACCTTTTTCATGGCATGTTCTGGCTTGCGAGAGTTTGTTGCCATTTGTGTATGCCTTTGTGTTTGGATATTTGTCAGAATACTTCTCTGTCTGCAGGAGAAATCAGATATCAGTTAACGTGCCAATGCTACCCGAAATTCAGTCCGCTTCATCGGAGTGTCATGGAAATGGTATACTTCATTGGTCTTCAGATAAATTATATATGCATTATTCACAGAAATGTCAACCAAATCAAAGAAGATGCGAAGGTAATATTTTATTCTGGCTTTCCTGTCAACTTCATATGTCACCTTTGTCTGGTCCATAAGATCAACATCACCCATATGTTGATTATACTTCTAAATTACCAAAGGGCAACGAGCATCTACTTTATTAGCTGATCCTGCTACTCATCTCTTCATGGTGGTAGTAGGAATTGGCAAAATGAAGTTGCTCAACATCGCAACACTCCTGCTGTCCATTCATTTCACACATGCAATGCCACGACTGGAAACAGCAGAAATGTCCCCTCTTTTCATGCTCTTATCAATTGGCAGGCAGGTCGGCATATTTCCTCAATTCACACGAACCGTTCCACAAGCTTATATGTCCTTTTCTGCAAGGAAGTACTGCAAATTCGCTGAGCTGAAGAAATTATCAAAAAATACTTGGCATCCTTTTCTGGGTAATGATTCAGTAAGGTGCAAGATTACCGACTGTCCCAAATTATGCTCCACATGCTATGCTTTCTTGCCAAGATATGGTTCAAATTGATATAAATATCCAGTACGAGCATCACATCTGCACCACATTTTGAAGCCCCATTTTATTGGTTTGCCTTTTACATATTGGCACATAATATTGTGGCCTTTGAATTTGATCATATGTTCATCTATAGACAGTTCCTCACTTATGTTGAGTATGTCCTGAAAGGCTGCATTGAAATGAACGATAAGTGGGCACACTTTCCATGCTCGATCATCAGGATCATGCCAACCATTGTTATCAATAAAATGCAGAGCTGCTCGAACAGCCTCGAATCGCTGCAAAGGCATAACTTGGGCGATATATGGCACCGCCATGTCGATTTGTGTGGACCAGTAGGACCATAATGTTGGCAGAACATGGTGATTCATGACCAAATTCATACCAATAAATGCCTTTGTCTTGGCAGGTTCAATGGAGAAAGTGTTTCCTTTCTGTTGCATATACCGGATACTTTCTGGAACCAGTATTTTGTCGACAAGCTTGTCCAGTCGCACAGCTGCTTGAAATATTTTCAGGGGTATTGGCATTGCATCCAAAGTTTCTGAATCTGAGATTTTGTCCATGTTAACTTGACCATAAGCCTGTGGTTTCTTGTCATCTCTGAACAGAAAAGGTCTATAGGACTTGTGCCATGTGAAAGTTATAGGTGAACGTTCTTCAAGCGTAGCACCCATAGCAAAAGATGGAGAGGAGTTATTTGTGTCTGGCATTGTTTCAACAGCCGACTTCATCCACTTTGGACGGTGACCAGAAGGACCGGGAACAGCAGATTCTGGAGAAGTAACTACAGAAGCATTGTTGTCACTTCCCGAATTTTTGTCATTCACTGGTGGTTCAATAATTACATCTGTTCCAATGTCATCAGCATTACCTTCCAAAAATTCTTGATCTTCTGTATCAAGTACCAAGTTAATCTCATCCCCGCTGTCATCAGCATTCAAATATTAGATAATTTCGTCATCATCAATGTGGACGTGTTGTGCCATACCGGAATCTGAAGTCGAATGAGTGAATCACACTGGTATATCTAATCGACACATGCAGCACATTGGGACAAATGTGTCCCTTCAAGAATGGACGCCTACAGCACAGTGTGACAAATGTATCCCTTCAAGTATATCATGTAATGTTATACATATTTATGTATATTTTGCAACTTTACATCGATTTTTAGCATCTGCACAAATGAATTCATAAATTTGACCAAAAAAGATCAGAAGTAAATTTTATATTTAAAAAAAACTCACCTGAAATATCTAGCATGGCACGCCCGAAAAACAAAACACTATTCGTCACAAAATGGCGGCTTGAAGCACTTGGACAATATAAATGACCTTTTGCAGTGGCCTGACACCTGTTGGATCCATTATGAAACATTTTGCATCATTGCGTGTTAATAAACTACAGGCATGCATTTTAATATGAGGGACATATTTGTCCCGTATGCTTCAAAGGATTAAAAGGCTTTATATTGTGTAGCATTAGCAGTACATTTTACAGGTACTGAAAAGGCCTTGCCCAATCCCTGTAAAATAACCCCAGAAAATGATCTCTCCTCCACCAAACTTGAGATCTGTGCCTTCTGGAAGGTGTAGCATTCTCCAGGCATTTGCCAAATTACAGATCAGACTGCTAGATACTGAAGCACTTCATATTCCAGAGAACATGTTCCCATTAATCCAGAGTCTAATGCGAGTGATGTAACAGAGGATAGGCGATTTTTATGCATTATGTGCTTCAACACTTGGTCGCCCAACTCTGTGAGTTTGTGTGGTGCATCACTTTGACTCTGAGTAGTTGTTGCTCCTAGATGCTTTCACTTCACAATAATAGCACTTACAGTTCACCAAGGCAGATCTAGCAGAGTAGAAAGTTCACATACTGACTTATAGCAAAGGTGGAATCCTATAACAGTGCCACATTTAAAGTCATAGAGCTCTTCAGTGTTACCCATTCTACTGCTATTGTTTTTCATTGGAGATTGCATGGCTATGTGCTTGAGCTTGTGCACCTTTTAACAATGGGTGTGACTGAAACACCTCAACTCAGTAGTTTAGAGGACTGTCCACATACTGTACTTTTGGCAATATAGTATACAATCAAACCTCTTTTAAACTACAGTTTTTTAAATAAACTATAGTCATAACATGTCCATGCATAACTGTATTGAAGAATGTACCTCTATTAATTAATCAGTCATAGCTGTGGGGAGAAAACCATATGGAACAATAATCTAATCATGAGGAGTACAGCACATTATTTATATAGTGTGGAATTTATGTAAGTAGTGTAAAATTGTTCAGTGCAGCCGGGTATAATTTTAGCTACTTATCTGAATCACATTCTACAATGGTTTTAATCTGCAAAATTGATTAAATGTGAAAGAGGCTGAAATCTAGCATTCCAGAATGTGTTTGGTCATTACAAGCACTTTTTATAATATGAAAGGAAGAACCAAGGGAGTTTTGTGGCAATCTGTCTTTACTATGGGATGCCTGGATGTGGGTTTTAAATAGCAAACAAAAACCTTCTGTCAATTGTCAGTGTCATTTTAACAGGTTTTAAACAGACAGGCCTTTCTGAGATGTATGTTATTTGCACATAATTTAGTCAGCCAACATTTTAATCCAGAAATATGCCATAAGAAAACCTACATTCTACACCGCTCAATGACATAAATGTTAATTTGCTGTAGGGGATGGGTTTACTCTAAGTCACTGTTATCATTTGTTGAATGTTTTAAATTGTGGATAGGAATAATAGAAAAAGTAGATTCAGGTACATTTTTATTGTTAAGAACAGAATCTGAAGTTATGGGAAGCATAAGCATTTGGCTATGTGTTACTGTTTTGTACTGTGAGAGTGAGTGACTGTTCTCTCTATGTTTGGTGAGATTGTGTTGAACTGTGGTAGCAAAGAGGTAACCAAAAATAATATGTCTTTTATTTCTCTCTTTGTCTGTTCCTCCTCTCACCCCCACTAACATGTACCGTATATACTTTACGTGATTGTGTGTGTAAATACATATTAAATATACCTTAACATGCTTGTTAGGATACATAGAATCATGCCTATTCATCAGCAGCATATAGTAATAAAATGGGTGACTATACATACAATAAAAATAACAATGGCAACACAACAGATGTCTGCAACTAATCTGGAGACTTTGAGTCTAGAATGTCACAAGTTGTAGTATTATATATTTGTATTAACTTAGTTTTCCTTTGATAGCTTTTTGCAAAGGCATGCCATAGCAGTCATGGGTGGTGTTATCAGTAGCTAAAGGGATAGGCCTCTCTGGAGACTAGAACACCTGGATAAAAGCATAGGCCTTGGCAATCCTGGTGGTTCAGAGATAGGAGAATGTCAGATTACTGTTACTTATATGTTCAGAGGGCTTCAAGTGAGGGAGTAGCCAGGTGAGCCACATGAGACTGGTGAATAAAAAGTGATCATAAAGTTTTAAGTTCTCTTGGCAATTCATTTGTCAGAGCTTTTCATGCACATGGATAAGCTTTGCTAATATGTGCAGTGTTACAGTATACATTATTAGGATACTTCAGTGAGCTGTTATGAACCAATTGTATGAGCGCTATTGTGCAGTTTGTTTCATTAAAAATATTTGTTTGCTTTGCAAAAAATTGAAGTGTGATGTTGGTGAGTTATCCCAGAACTGTTTCTCCTAAAGAGATTCATTATGTGCTTTGTCTTGAAGATTAAACCAGAATAACTGTTTTGTTATTTGCATAATATTGCAAATATAGCCAAATTTCCTTTTAATATGTTGTTTTGCTTTTTCCCTTGAATGAAAGTGACTGAGTATATTTAAAATTTATATTAAAAAAAACAATATGAGAGATATTAAAAGGAATGTGTCATCTGATTATAAGATGGTAACTTGTAATTTAAATATAAATGTACTATAATATAATATGTATTTGTGTATATTGATAGATTTATTTATTTATTAGTGTTAAACAATATACAGTCATGGTTAGAACATATCCATTATGCATTTATATTTCCATAGTGATTTTGTGTTACAAAATATCAGATGTTGAACAACATGTGACCTGGTAAACATTTTAATGTTCAAAACTGACAACTAATTTTTATAACCTGTACTTAAAAATTGTGGTTAAAGAAATATATTTAACAAGCCAAACTTGAACCATTTGGGATCATAATTGCACTGTTGCATAAATATACAAAGCCATGTGTTGTTTATTTAATCATCCTTTTTCAAATTCATGATGTTCCTGAACTTGGTGAATTTTGTCAACACAGATATCCTGTTTCTTATTTTCCAGTAAATATTTTCTACTACTAAATATTGAGTAAAACATATCTACACTAGGCATATATCACAATGCTTCTAGAAGGCATTCATCTGAAAAACTATGCAGACTTATAAGTGTTTTTAGGTTCTACTGCAAATCAGTGCAGCCTAAAACACATCTTGTGATCATGAAAACTTTTGGTAATGTTCAGGTGACTGCGCTGGCTTTTGAATTTTCAGTAATACTGTGGCATAGAGCTTTGTTTGCTAAGGAATGCATTCACATTCTCTTTGGTTTTTAAGTGTCTATATCGTTATTGCTTTGATTATTATGAAATGTTCAGTTAACAATATATTAGCTGTAAGCTTCAAAATTCATTAATTGTACTTTATCTTTTCTGTTCTGGTACTGTAGTTCTAATCTGTGCCTTTTCTGTGTTTGTGTGTGTGTTTTTTTTATTTTTATTTTTTTGTTTCTTCAAGGTACAAATTTGAATGCTATTTTGTGGCTCGAGATGACACAAAATCATGACAACTTTCATTCCAAAAACTTTTGTGTCTCATTTATGAGTAAACCCTTTTTATTTTAATTTTAATATATATATTTATAGGGATACTGAAGTGCAGAGGGTGATTTTTTTTTTTCTTTTGAGGACAGGTGACACTATTAAACTATACAGGTTAGGAGAACACTGCCTTCAGCACAAACAATGCTCTTACTGCTTTTACTGTGTCTTTTTTGGGCATTCTTGGTTCACTTAGGAAGGTTTGATAAATCTGTTAGAAAAGATAAACGGATGCTAGGTTTGTTAAAAAATGTACAGGTATGTGTGCCTTTTTGAAAAGTAAACTTTATACTTTGGACATCATTACATGAAGAGCAGTTTTTTTTCTCTTTACTCTTTGAAGATCTCGATTTTTTGTCTGTGCCCAGTGTGTGAATAATTGTTTAATTTTTTATTCTTTGCATCATACAGTTGCATTTAGTATTTTTCCAAACAAATGGTTTGTTAACATAAGATTATCAAAAATAAAAATTTGCATTGTGGCCTCTTTTTCAAAAAGTCCTTTTTTCAAGCTCTTTGTTTATACTAATCTGTTTTATTGATGTTTATTATAAATATTGACTGTGGTGATTTTCTCTAACATTGTTATTTATAAAAAAAATCAAACTAATTGCAGTATAATTTCTCATTTATTACTATGAGGTCATACCTCTTAGGGAGTTAGGTGATTAGTTATTTATATTTAATTTGTAGCAGGATAGATTTTAGATTCCAAACTTCAGAAGTGCTAAGAAAATGCTCAATAGTATTTCTCTGCCAACTCTGTACTTGAAGCATTTTTCAGGGAAAAGGCTATGTCAGGCATAACTGTTTTTGGCAAAAGCTGAGCATTTGAAAACATTGCATTTCCCTTAAAATTGTACATATTAAACAGAGTTTTTAAATTCATTTTGCAGTGTTTTACAGGCATTTCATTTTGAAGAGGGGCCATGGTCTAACTGCTAAAGATGATTTCTTTCTGCTTATATACTTGCAATTATAAGAGTTCTATAACTGTCATAATTCTCTTCTTCTTCACTGATTGAGGTCAGAGTACATGTACAAGTTTTTCAGACGCATCCTAACATGAGTTCCACTTAACAAAGTACATGGCCTCATATAAGCTGAGGATTGAAAGCGAAAACTTTAGTTAATAGCATTCCTTGAGAAAATGAACCAGTTCTTAATAACAGGAAAATTCTGGCCTCTAAACTACAAGGTTGCTATTTCAGTTCCTGCTCCTGACCTCATTTATGAACCTGAACAAATTGGCAATTTTGTCTGTGTTCCAGGCTTTGTCTATCTATCAGTCTTTCTGTCTGTCTATTGATCGATCACACTTGTATCCTGTATCTGTAATTGTAAAATTCTTTGAGGTCGTCAGTCACTCTTATATCTTGGTCAAATGAGAATTCACACCAAGAACGGACAGATACTTAAAGAGAAATAGAATTGAAAATTATTATTTACTCAAATAAGTGGCAATTTTTTAGTTTTCAAGAAATATCTGACAACATGAGAATTTTAAAATTGACCTTAAGTCTAACTGGATTTTAATTTTTTAGACTGAAGAACAGGTGTTGCTCTATATTTTTGTACAGTTTATCTTCTGATTATTTTTGCAGTTCCATTTTGTGTTAGCTTCTTGCTAGAAATATTCATTGCTTGATGGTAGTATTTTCTGTTTTAATGTAATAATAGTTTTGTAGACTGTGAATAAATTATCACAGTATGCAAATGGTAGTTGAATAGAGACAAATAGATGCTTCATTTCCTTATTTATTGTCTCAAAAAAGGGGCTGTAGAAAATGCAATTGAATGTTAAAGGGTAGTATTAATAAAAGTCTAAGTTGCATTTTGGTTGAACTTCACCAATTTTTCAGAACCTATGAGTTCTCTTCTTACAGTCTGGAATATTTCCACTATTAGAATTTCTCATTTATCCTCATTTAAAGCTAAGCTGTTATTGTTCATGTTGTGTTTCGTAATACTTCAGTAGAACTGATCGATAACACTAGTGTCTTTTAAGGTGAGTATTGTTGTGTTTTTTTTTTTTTTTTTTTAAAAACTATTGTAGTGGAGAAAGTATCAAGCCCTAGAGTACATCTTATGTAACTTCATAACTTAACATTTGGGTACTGCCATCACATTTCTTGAAGTACCAAAAGTAATTTTATTAGTATTAACTCATAAGTGTCTGATAACTCAGCATTATTTCCAAGCCAGTGTACTAGCCAGAGTGTGGCTGTGTGTTAATGCTAGTTGTTGTGTATGTGTATTGGCAAGTTAATAGTGATATGCAGGTGGGCAACAGTGTTGGCTTTTTGAAAAACAAAAGACTGTGTGTTTTAGGGTTATTGTCAGGTGTGGAGTACACAGTAAAATGAAGTGCATGGTTGAGCAAGTGGCTGGGGTGAATCTCGCTACATAGATGATGCCAGCTATTACATCATAATAGGTAGTGGTTGGCAGCACTACATAAGCCAGTTTTGGACTTATATGTTTCTTTGAAAATGTTGTAGATGGAGGTAAAGGCAGGAGAAGTGTCTTTAATATATGCAATGGATAAACACAACCGATGACGAAAGAAAAAGATGTACTGTAAGATGAAAGCTGTAATCTAGCAAAGATAATGAAATTATCACAAAGTGGTTGAAAAAAGAAAAAGCATGAAAGCTATGAACTCTGATAACATCACATTTTCATCTGTGCTCGTATTGAAACTGTGGGCGTTGAAGTAATTTGCTGCAGAGAGTAATGGGAGTTGTAGTCTTTACATCAGGATTGCAATAAGGTTGGGGATGAATATATGGGGTGGGAGAGGGGGGTATACAGATTAAATAGTTGTGTGGCTGGGTCAGATGTATGAATTTGACTTTTGAGAAACTGCATAGTTTAGGGATTGTTTTTATGGAGCAAAACTGTATATTTTCTCACTGGAATTTCTGGCACATCAGTATAGGTTAAAAATATGCTGTCTTGGTGTGGTTGATACCCCCCATTCCACTGTGTATGGCTGGGCATATGGGCTGTGTGCATAAATGAAATCCTGTACTTTTGTAAGAAATTGAGGAGCAATATCTGTATTTGTAGGTCATGAAAGTGTTTGCTTAAGCCTTTCATTTGAACAGTATGCGTGTGTATTATTTCCATTTCCTCATCCTGAACTCATTTGAATATACAGTATATGCACTTTATTGTGGAGGATTATCAATAGAGGCTGACATGGATGTTAAAATATGGAGCTGTTGATAATACATATGTGTTTTAAATCATTTGTTCTTACAGTTCCTATGGCATTTCAGGCTGATCTTTTGCTTTAGTGTGTGTGTCGCAGTGTTATTTATCATTACTCATCTGTGAAACTGCTCTTACTAATAAACTGGAGTTGAGGAAAGATCACAAATGCTGCTGTTTTTCTTGGCAGAAACGGTTTGTATGACTTTGTTTTGTGAGTGGAGTGTAAGGTTGCAGAGGAAACGGTCATTGTTTGTAACGCATACATTTTGTGTCCTTCAGTTGACATGTCTGTCATTGACGTGTAGAATGTGCCTCACTGTGATGGAGTGTATGAGTTTGTTTTGTCCTGGGAGTTTTTTGTGGATGTGCCACTGTGACGTTCTTGTCACTGTCACGGGTGTTTGATCCATTCCAGCAATGACACTTTCACCGCGTTCCTGAGCCACCATTCTGTTTGCACACAGCTGTGGATCTCTTTTCAGGAAATTCATGCCCCTGAAAGAAGGGCCTAAGTCATTTCAGGGCAGCTGTGACCTGGACATCCATATCATGCCTGTGTCACATTTGAGACCAAGGTCCAGCTATTTAAAGGCCAGGGGTGCACATGTTTTGCATGACCAACAGAAAACCCTTACAATGTCATATATGTGGATAAGTTTGAATTTCCCATTGTTTTATTGAGTTGAAATCACTAAATCAGAGCACACAAGAAAAAATGGCCCAGCGCTGCTATATTTTGTAGATGACTCTGAAATATGTTATTATGTGCTATCTGACTAAAAATCTATACTGTTAATAATAGGTGAAATTTTTCATAATTTTGATATATAATATGCCATTGCCATTGTTATAAACACTATATTAGTTGGGGCTCTTTCTCTTTCCATCTATTCAATTGAAGACGTTTCTTATATTTTTAGTGGTTTTATTACATGCTGTCAGCTAAATACTTTAACTGTTCTCCACCTACAGTCTAGTTTTTAGTTTTTTTCTTTAAAACCATGTTTGCTATCTTCAGACCATTGAAAATACCTTTGTGATGAAACTAGTTTTGTTTTCAGAAGAACAAATTAAAATAATTTTGTCACAGTATCAAAGTATCAACAATAAAACAGGTAGTGTTGTAATTCAGTGTTGTAATGTCTTGCATAGGGAGTTGAGGTAACTTGGGAATGTAATAAGGATGCTTCCTGGATGAATCTCACAGTTGGTATACCAAGAACAGCCCACTGGAATAAAATCCAGAAGCAGTCCTAGGATGTGATATAATGTTTGTATTCCTCAAGAGAAGATGAAGACTGTTCTGGAAACAGGGTTACCTGGTATTTTTAGCTTAGTGTAATAGTACCATACCCATTTAATACCCATCTCCTCTAGAAATAAAACTTGCTTTCCTATGCATATAAGGAAGATAATTCTTGAGGCATCACTCATTATGGTGATAAATTCTATATGCATACTGCAGTTACTACTCTTAAGCTTCTGCATTCATTCTGTCTCTCTGTGAATAGATTTATTATTGTTTACAGTTATAATACTCACTATAATAAAGTTGGATAGTCCTCTCCATTTGTGAAATGAGATACACATTAGCTTTTATTTGTAAAACCCTTATTGACTGTTGGCAGTTTTTGTTACTCGTATGCTAAATCATGACCACTGGATCGTTTCAAACTTCCTCCAATGAACAGTTTATTGTCCAGGTCCCCCAAGTTTTTATTAAACTTATAAAGTCTGTTTTCAGTTACTCTGCATCAGTAACTTCGAATAATTTGTAAAATACTTTTAAAATGCTTCTCTATTCATTTCTAAAATTTGAACATTTCATTTCAGTCACCTTTTGTTAGTGTGCAATTGCGTTAGCTGATTATTTTATTGTTTACAATTGCTATTAACAGAGTACTTGTATATGTGTTTATCTTTTATTCTATCGTATCATTTAATTTTTTTGTATTTCATGTTTTCATTTATTCTTGCAACTGACAGTTTCCATCTCTCTGTATTCTGAATCTGAGTGAAGGTTTGGAATTCCAAGGTTTAGCAGTATTGTTTTAAAAAAATACTGTTAAAAATGCTGTTTTTCCTTTCTTTTTATTATTTATTTCAGGTTCATATACAGAATAAATATGAATTTTTTTGTGATACTACATTGCATGCTGTTTGCAGTAATTAATTATTTGTCGGTTATTTGTACGTCTTCTTTCAGCTGCTAACAATTGCACCTTCCCCTTGCTTCGTTTGGTGTCCATCTTATCCGGTTACATTACTGACAGTGTCAGGTTCAAGAGGCTCCCAGAAGGGAGATGGGAGCATGGAGTAGAACCTGCATTGTCACATGCATATCCCCCAATTATTTATTTTTCAATTATTGTGAAAATAGTTCTAGATTTTTGTAGCTCATTGCTGGGTTTCACTGCCTGGTCATGACTGAAAAAATCTCAGACTGGAAGAGTAAGCATGACATTAAAAATAATGGCAGTGCTTAATTTGACAGGAAGGAAAGCATCTAAAGCCTATGGCAATTCAGACAAAGGTCAACAAGCTTGTTCCCTAAAAAGTAGAGATTGTGTTTGACAGTACAGAATAAGTTCCAAACTGCACTTTAATTGTTCTTTTGTTTGCTGATACTGATTTAGTTTGAATTTTTTGAAAATGTAATAATGTGTTTCTGTTTTTCTGTGCAATTTAAACATTATACGTATCTAGCAAAATTAACTTAATTTATCTTGTGAAGTCTTAGTGGTATTCAGTTTTTAGCTGAGTTGTACAAAAAACCAGATTTATATAGATAGGAAAATTAATAATCAATATTTCTAGCAAAGCTGTAGCTGGTACACAGGTTAGAATATTTAAAAACATTTTCCAATTCTGTTGTTCTGAGTACTTTGGAAATATCATTAACTATCTTTATAATTTAAACATACAAGCCCAACTTCTCTCTTTGTTTTACTCTGCCCTTTGCAAACAGGATATTATAAATCACTTTTTCCTGAAGGTAATACTTGATTATCCTATAGAAAAAGTGTTTAACTGTAATGTTACTTTTTAAGCAGTCCTATTTACACCACTGGTGGTAATTAACTAAGAACATTTCTGACATCTTGTTTTAGAATGAAAAATTATCTTAATTATAGTAAAACATCTGTGGTGTTTTACATTTTATTTTATTGTACTTTTCATTTTGATCAAAAACTGTTTTTAATATTTTCGTATGACAAAATCGTAACCATATTTTTGGTCTGCAGTAACTGATATAGTATCAGTTTACTCTGCTGGATTTTACAAATGTAAATATCTCACCATCCATCATTCTTTTTAATGATAGCTAATTTCAGTACCATATGTACACTGTGGATGGAACATGGAGTGATTCATCCCAAAAACCAGGAAGAACCTAGGAGACTGAATGTATAAAATATAAAGAGACTTAATTATATGGGAAGATTAACAGAAAAGGGGGGTGTATGAAGTATAACCAAAAGGAACAATGGTAAAAGGCCAAAATCACTGACTACCATGTGAAGTGTGAAGTATTCTAATGAACGCTCTCTACTCACTTTATACTAGAACACTCTTTTTCTATACTCTAGCTTATCTTCTTTTTGCTAGTTGAGTCCTTAACTTTGTCTCACCTCCCAGCTTCAAGCTCTGTTGCTTATTGATCAGTAGGGAGTTTAAAACCCTGGCTACTTCTGGGAGAATTATGGCAATCATTTCTGGGCCTGTACACAACAACTACCTCTACTAGCCCAAGCAGCTCCTGCACCCCATACAATAATCACTATAGAACAAGACTGGTGAGCCCCTAATATGCTACCAAACCCCCTCGCCTGAGCCCATTTACATTGTATATGGGAGCCTAAACTACACTCTAGCACCCCCAGTTCAACTTTATGCATTTATGTATAAATGGAACTCATTTGAATTATTAAAAGGTATTGGATTTTAACTCAAATACATACTTTGTTTTTGTAATCAAATACATTGCTTTTGTCATCAATACAGGGCATTTTCATAGAATGTAAAATAAAATATTAACGCATGATCCCACCTAGATTAGTCTGATCAAATGTAGCTTGCCAACAATTATGGCAATTAACATAGATCATTTTATGATCTGGATCTTTCCAATCAAGTGATTGTTTTGCCATTAATTAGGAAGTATTTATAAGAGAAGTGATTGTTGTATTTCAACTTAAATTTTTATCATAACTTGTAATGGGAGAGATATTATTTGGGTGGCATGGTGGTATAGTAATTAGTGCTGCTCTTACTCTAGAAAATAGAATTTGAATCTCTGTTCAGCCGCTCTCTGTTTAACATTTATTATTATTATTTATTTATTATTAGCATTTATTTCACCTACTGCAGTATTCTTCCAGCATCCAGAGTCCTGGGTTTTAATAGCTGTTTCCTGCCATGTTCTCAGTGCTCTCAGAGTTTGAGAATGTGGTGTTATTTACACCACAAAATGTCATTAATCCTAGCTTTAACAAGCTTATAAGCAAAACTGTTTAGCTTGACAGAACAAAGTAATTTTGATGTTTCCATTAACAAACCTGAATACAGAGGCAGTAGAATCAGGAATAATTATTGGTTAATTATTGCAAGTTAGTTAAAAAGTTAACTGTTTACTAGTTTTTTTCAGTTGGTTATTATGTAGTCTGTATTTTAGAATATCAAACCTGTTATTTAGTTAGCCATTTATTTATTTTAAGTAAACCAAATTTGTTTTAAATTTTTTAAATCATATAGCATTTCAATATGTCAGTTTTATGTTTATCAGTGATCTTTGCATTGCTATTTTTAACAGTTTTTAGTTGAAAAATTTGGAGTTGACAAATAAAGCCACGTCTTAACTAACTTAAGGCATGTACAATATTATTGGTACTTATTAAAAGATAAGTTATTATATTTTGTTTCAAGTATTAAGAAAATATCCTTTAAGTTCATAAAAATTATTGCGTATAAAGCCTCAGCAAAAATATTAATAATGTAAACATGTTATTTAAGAGTGAACCGGTGTTGAACTTTATGCTGAGTATTTAATAATGCATCATTTATGCAAATTTGGAATTTTGTAATTCATTCGTTTTGATTACTCATGTTCATGTTGGTTTCCAATAGAAACATTCTAAAGAGGCAGTCAATCTCATTAATTGTAAATGAAGTATGAATGTGTAAATTAATATTCTGGTTTTCTGGTCATTATGCATCTCTAGAACTTATATCCGAGGCTCTGTATGTCAATTCCCTATAGAACAAACCTGGAATTCTGAAGTATGCCATTGGGTAGATAAAAATTAATATCTACTTTTGTTTTTGAATTGTCTTGGCTTGTTCACCAAGTCTTTTAGTAACATCATAAATCTAGATTTAATTTCTTTTCCTTTAAATGATTCTTGTCACTTATATATTGACTAGCTTTTTAACAGTGTTTTAAAATGATTTAACAGCTACTTTTTCTGATATTATATCTGTTGGAAAATGGCAATTGTGAAACTTAAAATGTCATTATTTATAGTAAAATTGTACAACTGTTTTATTGTAGCTGAACCATGAATATTTATGTTCCACGTTAGGAATTATGGGAAAACTGTATAAAAAACCAAATAACCCATTTTTTTAAGCTACTTTGCTTTCCTTTTGTCAAAAAAAAAGAAAAATGATTACTGACATTTTCAAAGCTCCTGTGATTGCTCCAAAATTCCTCCACTGTTGAGTGATATTTCCACTGGACCTTCCCAAATAACATCTGGAAAGTTTAACAAGTCCAGACATTAGCTTCTTGAGCTTTCCCTTTTGGCAATAAGTCAATGACTTAATTACACCTAAATGCATTTCATATCTTCCCCACTGCATAACTCAGTTAAGATAATTGCTGTAAACTAATTAATATTATGCTGTATATTATCATTGTATAATTATTCTTCTGATAATTGACAGAATTGGTGTAAACCTAAAAATCAATCTATGAGATTTACCTTTTTCTTTTCTTTGCACTACCTAACAAAAAAGTGCACTAATACGTCTCATGTATAGAATGACTTATTTTTTTAATACCTTGTCAGTGCATTTGTGTTTAAATATCCATGCATCTTATAGTAAGTAGAGCGTCTTCTGGCTCACATTGTCCTAAATTGCACTTTTGTGTACAGCTCTCTATCTTTCTATTTTAAAGTTTATATAGTGTAATAGATTTAGACAGTAGAAGTAGATTATTTGTAAATAATGTACTTTATGTTCTTAAGTAAAAGGTGAAGCAAGTTGGTTCTTTATGCTTCTGGGAAATTAGGTCCAGATAAGTCAGCACTACTTCCGTACTTGGGGGTCCGGCCTTTGGCCATATCAAATTTGAGCTGTTTATTTACTATCATCCCCACCTCTGATTTGAAGCAGCAGTTCACAAATGCAACAAAATATGTACTAAAAGTGTAAATATATGATGTGCTCCCAAAAGTAGTGTTAACAGAGACCTTTTTAAAACAGTGTACTTGGTGCCCAAAATGGTAACTTGTACTGACTTTATAGGTCTGCTGGGAGATGCATTGATTTGTTTTAAATTAAAACTCTAAGTAGCTCATTAACAATATGCTCTCATATCAGAGTTACCTTTATGTATATGATTGAGAACAAAAGCTTTTCTGATCTAAATCTGAGTGGTGAATTGTAATTACATGTTTGAACCCATGATTTCCAACAACAGATTTTTAAGGTAGTCTCTGGTTAAAAACACAAGGTGCAAAGCAAAATATGTTTGAATATTTCTCTTAGATCCCTTATAGTATTGATTATAATAACAAGTCCTCACAGCTGCATTTAGAAAGCATTTGCTTTGCTTTAAAAAGTTGTGTGCAACTTATATTTTTCAGGGTTAAGAAACTTTGACTATTAAAATGTCCCTCATGACTCTGTAGCTTTGAAGTAGTAAGATGCTCGATATATGTGTATAGTCATCCTTTTCATATATTGTGTTTTGCTCATGTATAAAGAGTATTCAATCGCTAGCAAGTGTACTTGTTTCTTCACTAAGAAGTTTTTCTTGTATTTGCTTTTAAGAATGACCTGAATGGCTGCAGTCAGTGGTATTTTACTTTACTTTCTCAAAACCAATAGTTAAACCAAATTGTCAGCCTGTTTTCCAGATTCTAACGTATAGGCAACTGTTCTCTTTTTTTTATCCCAAGCTTTGCTGAAGTATAAAGTAAATCATGAAATATTTTCATTTGGACCCACTCTATTAGTTTCTTGCCACATACAATATAATAGCACAGTTTATGTGATTATAACATGGCATTGAAAGTAGCAAATGTAATATTTTAATAAGTTGCTTTTTAAGTTTTTTTTACAGATGACATGCTTATAAAATTTCAGTCCCTGAAGGGAGAGTGTGATTTAGAGAGAAAAAAAAAAGCCATCATCACTGTTTTCTGGTCAAGTAGGTCCACTTTTGACAAGTAATAAACATAACACCAAAAGTGGCATCATGTTGCTTACTGATCAGAAATGAAAGTAAGAATTTTACCATATTATGTACTCTTCACAATAAACTGGACACTTTTTTATCTTTGTTGTTAACTTGCAAAGACTCTTGAGTTCTTTATATAACCTGTGACCCACTGGTGCATTTGGCTTCTTTCTTTAATATCTGTACCTACTCCCGGGTGTTATGTATGTTAGTTATTGTAAAGAGTAGGTGAAGTGTTTTGTGTGTATGTATTTGTTTTGTATCAGACCTGAATCAATAAATGTTAAAATTAATTGAATGCATACAGCATTTATATTTTTTATATTGTCATGATCATGCTAAGAATTACATCCCAAGATAATTTAATATTTAAAAGAAAAATCAGGAAGATGACATGAAAATACTCAGCAATTAATGACAATTAATGTTTTTTGTTTTTTTTTTAAGTTCTGCAAAACCTCGTTTTGCCCAATGTATGGAATTTGTGGTAGCTACTTAGTTTAAATCAAGGTCAAACATAACCGTCAATCACTCGTGTTCTAGTTAAACAAGAATGTAAAATAAGTTAATCGGTGCTTTATATAAAAGATTTTAATCATCTCAGACTGCTATCACATTTTTCAGTGTTGCAAATGAACGCTACAACATATTCAAATGATTTTTGTATGGTTAGCAAAATGCATATTTACATTTACAAAAAAATAAATACAATGCATAACTGAAAAATCACAGCTTTGAAAGTATTACAATTAGAATTTGAATACTCTCTTCATGGGACTCCTTCACCTGCGTTTATTTAAACAACATTCACTTATGGTTAAATGATGATAAAAAATGTTCTGTATGTATCATGTAACACTGATTAATATAGATGTCACTTAAAAATATCCAGAATCCACAAAACACAGAAGGCAAGTAACAAGACAATTAGTGAGAGAACCAAGAGGCCAAAAGTAAGTCTCAAGGGTTCCCAGCATGTCTTAACTGAAATAGGAAAACCCATGATAGTCAATAGCTATTTGGGTATACAACCAGTGTATGAAATACAGTACATTACAGTTGTGAGAAAGAAACTATATTTGAAAAAAGTTCACACGAGACATGTGATACCCCAGAAAAAATGTTTAAAAAAAGGTCTTCCATCTAATGAGCCAAACGTGTAATTATAAAGCCTTAAATATAACTGAGCCTAGGTCATCCCTTACAAAAAACTATCCCTACAAATATGGTTGTAGCAGCATTAAGCTTGTTTTTTTTTTTACTTTTCATTGATAGGAACTTGTCAAAACTGAGGGTAAAATGAATGGAATAACATAAAGAGAGAGAACTGGTGAAGCATAAACATTGTACAGTATAGTCTACAAATGATGTGAAGCTGGTACAGCGATTTGTACTTTAACAATACCATAAACAAAGTCAGATCTTATATTGAAAATGAAATTGAAATGCCAAGTCAAAGTCTTGATTAAAATCCTATTCAGAAATCCAGGGCAAGGATTTAAGATTACAGTTCACCTCCTCTTCCCAATTAGAGTTGTTTTGTAAGACTGAGTACCTTAAAGCCAAACCTCCAAAATGTGAAAAAAATTTTACAGAATATCATAACAGACATAAGGCTGTATTTGTTGGAAGAAGGATACTACCAGATATTAAATGCATAAGGAAACTTAAAGGTGTGTGTGCAGTATATTTCAAGGCTGGATTTTTCAGATTTTGTTTTGTTTGTTTTTCTTTGTTATATTGTGATAAAATGAATATGACACATCACAATATAAAGTGTGTTCTGTTAACCATGTAAAAAATCTAACTTTTGTTTGTAAGAAAACCAATTGTGGGTCTAAATATTTTCTACAAGGCATATCATTTTCTCCTACTGTAAGCATTCCATCCTGTACTATGTGTCTGTAGATTTTCATGCATTCTTTATATTTTAAGATAGCTTTTTCAAATATTCCAGATCTCCACACCCATTATATTTTACTTACTGCTGTCTCAAGAAACTGTTTTGTTTTCCTCTGTCAGTTCTTAATTTGATTACTTTTTATAATTCACATTTCTCTTTTTTCCTTCTTGGTTAATTTTCCTTGAGTGGATAAATAGGCCTACAGCTTCTCCCATGTACTGCAGTTACCTACCTTTTTTTTATTCAATCTACACATCTTGTCTCAAAACTTCATTAAGTTAAATTAAGTTAAGTTCATTAAAACTTCATTAAGTATTGAAATAAATTCCAAAATCTCTCTGGACTTATCTGTACTTATTTATCTCTACTTTAAATTGTTTTATTAAGTTTATAATATACCACAATAAATATTTTACTGTACATTGTACTGTAGTCTTATTAAACTTATTTTGCACTTTTTTTCTAGATTTTTTTTTTTGGGTTAGTTAATTTCTTACATTTTCTTTTTGTGTGTGTTATCCTAAAAATAATTTGGAGTGTTATACTTTGTGTCTTCTCTTTTTGGAAATTTATGTAATTTAAAATAATACACAGTGTTCTTTGTGTCCCCTTTTCATCTATTTTCAGTTTTGTGCTGGCTTTGTTGGGATTGCAGTTGACACAGAGCTTATCATTGTTAAGTGCATGTCTTTCTAAATATATAAAGCTGTATACACATGGCAGATGTTTGCAAACTTCAAAAGAAAGTCTTCCAGTCCAAAGTTGGACTGTAGACAGTCTAGTAGCCTGAATTCACTGAGCTTCCAGTATATATTAGTTGGCTTTCGTATTCTTCCCTCCTCTTCAGAAAATAGCCATTAAACAATGAGAGCATAGAGAAGCTGTTTTTTGCTTAGAACTTCATATTGCCAACAATTCAAATGTAATAGAATGCTGAAAGGTGATTTTTAACTCTTGTACAAGTGAAGTATTTAGTTGACTTTCAGTTAAAGTTTATTTGATCTTTTTTAAAATTAACCATTTCAGATCATTTATTTTTCATTCCTATTGTTGAATTTAATCAAGCTTTTCCTTATGTTTGATTTTCAATTAATAATGCAAAATCCAAAGTTTTAACATTGTGCATAAATATATTAAAGTTACAAGTCTGGATTGCCAGTATTCATAATCACTGATTTGGGTAATGTAGAACATTTCATCTATGCTTGATAGAAAAGATGTTTAAAATGGTTTATGATTATGCTAATACAGATATTTTTTTATGAATGTGCTGAATGCTTTTTTGAGTGCTGAGGGTTATTGATGAAATTTATTTATTACTTTTACTTCACAGACCTGAAATCCTGTTTTCTGATCCCACAGCCAGTTATTGTGGAGTTTGCAGGTTTCTCGTCGCATCTGTTTTTTGTTTGTTTTTTTTTTTTTTTGCCTTTTTTCTGGTGTCCCAGAAATGTGTGTGTGTTACATTAACTGGCAGTTTTGAATTGGCTTTTTTTGTATACAATTTTCATTTTGTCCAGGTTGGGTTTCTACCTTGCTGAATTATATATCCTCTTTATAATGAGGTATATTTCATGATATGTCAGTGACATTCCTTGTCACCCTGTCCCTTAAATAATGTAGCTTGATTTTTATGTTGGTTATGCAAAGTCTGTGACTTGGGCTAGAAGGAGCTCCAGATGTGTAAGTCTTGGCATTTAAAATCATTATCTCTTATATTTTAAAAAACATTTACTACTGTTCTTTGGTTCTATTTTTGTTACTATTTAAGTTAGACACCTTTCGAAAAACTTATAATAAAATAATACACTTATCTGAACTAGTGAGGCTTTTGTTGTTTTTTTCTGGTGCAACTGTCCAGTTCTCAAAAAATCAATTATAAAAGCAAATATACATATACTCAAAAGTCTGAATAGGATGTCCTTACCACATAACTGCATAGTACAATTTTTAAAGCTGTTATTTTGTTTCAGCCAATTTGGAATGCAGAAGAGCCAAGAGAGAGCTGTAATAATAGACTGGGATTTTCACTCAGACACTTGTACTGCACTAAATATAAAAATACTTTACTAACAAAAGCAGTTATTTGGAAAGAAGGATAACTGGGGGCAGTAAGAAATGCTAGTGCCATATGTAATATGATTTTGGGTTCTACTTTACTCAATGTCTTATTAGTTTTGCATCTTTTTACAAAACGTACCTTTCTTCTTTTGAAAACAATCTATTTCTTAAACATTAAAATATCAAAGTGTCATCTTTTTGACATCTAATCAAAAAACACTGTCCAAAAACAAGTATTCTTTTCTGGAAATATTTCCCTGTGGGTTGTTGTGTGGAAACAAGTACTTTTAATTTGCATATACAACAACATAATAGAATTTGCCATTATTTTTAATCACCAGGTAAATCTGACTCGGAACTCTTATTTAAGTGTTTTTACAAGTCATGATTAATTTTAGAGAAACTGCTGCCAAAGTTATTTATTTTGATGGCTTACTTAAATGTGTTAACCATTTTAGTTTTTATCTATAGCTCCCCTCAATCTCAATTTTTTTCTGCCATAGCTGCTCTTTGACTGTGTTCCAGCCAGGTTCTGAAACATAACTACAGTACCATGATTTTTTACCATGATAGACTAAAGAGGTTTCTGGGATGAGTGAATAAAATATTTAATAGAATACTCTCTTGTTTAGTAGAAGTGTGCCAATTTGTAATGTTCAAATTATTTCTAGAAGTTTTCTTCTTTAGTGAAACTAACAGCTACACTATCTATGTCTGTGCAGCCTTTGCTGTGTTGGCTGGCAAGAAACAGACCAAGGAGATTTTATGCATTTTTTTTTCTTCTTCATACTAGATATAAACATTTACAAGAGTTGCAATTTGTGTCATTGTCTTTAGTCTGTTGTTAATTTTCCTACTTGCTACATATTTACATGTGCACAATCACGTCTTGAAATAATGTCCATACAAAAAAAACAGGCTGTTATTTGAATTTCTTGTGGCAGAAATTATCAGTAAAAAAAATACTCAACATAGTTAAAATGTATTTCCTTACCTATAAAGCTCTCAAAGATGCTGTCCATGTGAAAAGGTTGTTGAAGTGATGATGGGGCTGTTTGAGAAGTGTAGACATTGCTCTAAATACAGGATACTGACTTTTACAAGAAAGAGGAACCTCATGGTTTTTGCTACTGCAAGGCCATTGGAGTTAGCAGAGATTATGTATAAAACAGAGGACTGCAGCAGATACATCTGGTTAACCTATTACTGGGTTCAGACTATTTTAAATTAAATTGCAAGCAATAAAAATATTGCTGTGGAACTTCTGGATCCATGAAAATGTAAAATATGTTTTGTTAACCATATAAAAGAACATCCAGTCTAACTTTTGGTTTAACACAGCAAACCATGATATCAGTCAGAGAGGTTTAATATTTTGTAAATATGATGTTTCGTTCACAATATTTCTATCCGTCTTCTACTGTAAATGTTCCATCCTGCATTATTTGTGTGTAAATAAAAACATAAATATCTTTATGTTTTAAGATAGCTTTTTCAATTCTTACTCTTGTTCACACCCACTCTGCATTGCTCACTGCCATCTTAAGAAACTGATTTTATTCTTAATTGTTTTTTTATTCTTTTAATTCCTGTTTCATAGTCCTATTTTTCATTTCTTTTTTTTTTTGTTTTTGATTTTTAACAACAAATTCCAAAACATTCCATATCGATAAGACATATTTCTTATTTCAAATAAAGCACTAGCAGACTGGACTCATCCTCCTGCTGTGAGTCTGTGTATTTCCTGTTTATTCTAGAAGTAATTATTTAACAATATTTTCAACAATATTTCAAGAAAAATATTCCTGCATTGTTTGAGTGAAACAATTTGCTGTTTTGGACTGTGAAAAATGAATGGCAATTTGCTGTCAGTTTCTTACCTGTGGTTAATAATCAGTAGTGCTGTTTGTTACACTGTTATGGGTTGTGAAAAATGGCAAAGTGCTCTCTGTTGCTGTTATGGACTTTATGATCAGCACTTGGAAATCATTTAATAATGATAATATTAAAACACTGCCAGTAATGTTGAAATTGTTGGTTGAAATTGGTGCAGTGATAATAAATTACAGTTACTACATCATGCTTTTATCAATTAAAACATATATTATCCTTATTCTCAAATGCATAATGCATTCAGGAAGGAAAGGGACGTAGCGCCTGAGTAGGGCAAGGTCAAGTACCACTGGTATAGAACATCAGTTACCTATATCTATTTGAAAGCTTATATAAAATTACTTCTCAACATGAAAATTGAATTCCATTTAAATAAGTAAAACTAAGTAGAATTTATGTGGGATAAGCATTCTAGTAAGATGGATAAGCAATAGAAAAAATATTGAGCAAGATAAGTCTGTGTTAGTTGAGTGGTATAGGTAATTACAGTTAATTTGTCCTTCTCCACTTTAAGGCCATCTGTGAGTTCACCAAACACAGCTGTTAATGGGTTAGGAGTGATTGTGACACCAAGGCTCTCTGAATAGGCATTAAAGATTTTTGTCCAGAATATTGTTCATTTGGTGAACGCCAAAATGTGTCCCATTGAGACTGGAGCTACATTGCAACATTACACAGGCTGAATCTTGGCTTGGATACATTTTGGACAATTTTAAACAGATAAATATGATCAATAAAAGATTTTAAGTTGAATGATTGAATACTTTGTGCAAATGGAGCTAGAATATTGTATTCTGTGCATGGTTGCCTTCTACTACTTTTTTGAGATGTCAAGTGAAAGATCCTTTCGCCACCTTACCCAGTGATCTTTGGAAGGAAAGAACTTTAAAATGTTTTTATATATTATTGAGATATTATTGAGATGCTGTCTGAGTCTTCAAGACTGATCAATATTTCTTCCGAAATAGAAATGGGTGGTTGGTGAGGAACATTCCATTGATCCAATGGCTGTAATTAACTTTCATTATACAGTAGAATACCCTACTAACCCTCTTCAGCAAGATATTTGCTTGTCTCACACAGACTGTTTTTTGAAGTCACAGTGCTGTAGTTTTAAATCTTTTCTGTACAGAAGAAAACCTTTTATTTGTGTAACCAATAATGGTTTAAGCCTATCAGGATTTTGGTTGCACTTATGTGAACTTAATTCAGTGTATAAGGAACCCTCCAGGGTAATTTGGAAGGTTTAGGGGTTTTGAAAAGTGCCTTCAGTTTTAGATGGGCTTTAGGAAAGGTAGTGTAGAGGAGTACTAATTAGACAGAGGCCTGGGGCACCTGAAATGTTTTTCCACAGTAGACCGAAGCACATAATAAACGATACTTGCCAAAGCAGATTGTCATTAAAGCTTATAGAAATTTTGTATAGAGTATCAAAAATAATTTTTGGATTTTCTAAATAAATATGTATATATTAGAGATCTGTGCTTTATTATGAATAATGATATTTGATATTGGGAAGTAAGAGACATGTGTTAACTGTAGAGTAAGATGGTATTAATTTGTGTTATACTCTATAGTAATTTTGGGGACATTATTCTTCTACATTGGTTTATTCCCTGGTTTCTTAAAACCCTTTTCAGTGCTTGTCGTAAATTACATGATTACACAGTAAACTTTATTATATACAGCATTACTTTATTTCTACAAGTTCATTGAATCGTTGAAGGGTTTTAGGATTAACGTATAAGTCATTGTACTTGTTCATAAACTGTATTACTTCTGTTGATTTTAATTACAATATTTTTAATCAGTGTTCTAAAAAAAAAGACAGACTTCTAGTTTTTTTCTTATAAAATGGCAACACCAGGCATTGCACAGAGTATGAATGGTTTCTAGCTAAAGCCTGATCTTAAACTTCGGTCTGTGGTTCAATGTGGGTGGAGTCCTTTGATTCAGAAATATAGGGTTGCAGTAAATCCAAAGGGAAATGGCTGTGTTGCTTAATTATGATGTGTGTTTAAATTTTAGTTGGTCAGTCAAAACAATATTTCCTCTTTCATTCAGATATGCTGCACATTTTATTTTAACAAAGGAAAATAAATTATAAGATGGCTCAAAACTATTTATCTATAGAAAGGTGAAATTGTGTAATTCACCCGTTTTAAATATAGCAACAATCTTCACAGTTTTGAAAAGAGACACATTTATTTATTTTAAATAAAAGTATCTGCAGCATATCCTTGACTGTTATTCAAATATTTCTTTCTAATGCTCATCCTACATAAGTTCTACTTGTAGATAGTTTTACTTGTTTAAATGGAATTTAAGTTTCACATTGAGAAGTAATTCTGTATAATCATTCAAGTAGATATCTAAGTAATTTACATCAAATACATTGAATACTGTTTTGGGGAAACAATACTTCCCTCACTATCTATACTAGAGCAAGATTAACAGAATTTTCAGTTACACTTGTTAACAATTAAATATTTTATACATTAATATCAAAACTTTAAAAGTCTGAATCCTGTTTTTTAATATAATCAATGAGAGTTACATTTGATATAATATATGAAATGTTTGAAATTCAATTTATAAAGGCAGTTTTACCTTTTCAACAGCAAAGGTTATTCAAACTGAAATGCTGCAATAATTTTCAACTTTAAAAGTTGTGTGGAATTTTACACAATAAATAATCTTGAACTTTGTATTTTAGTAAATATTTTTACTAAATACTCACTTTTTTGCTGAACCCCACGATTATAAATTATTCTCTTTACAACTGATCCCAATAGTACTCTAATGTCAGGGTGCACGTAATGATATAAAGCAATCTTCAGGTAGCATGTTCATTGATTTGGGGGACTTGTGGCTAATGTGGACCCATAAGAAATGAGGCCTTAAACTATTGTACTAGAACATATTGTGGTACATTACTAGCAACACTGACTACAAGAAAGAAACCAATCCAAGACCAGCAGTTCTTAAAAAACCTATACTGCACAGTAATACAAGCCAATGTATAATCATCAATTAATCTTACATGTGTTTGGAATGTGGAAGGAAAAATGTTAAAATGGGGAGAGGAATTCTATACCATGCAAACCCACAGATAAATTTAATTGGGAATTTTTTTCACTTTTTAAAATATTAAATATTAAAATATATGGAAATAAGCAGCTACTATCTATAATACAAGCAACCATTTATATGGGCAACTTTTTCTATAATTTTTTCGTATACACTGCTTATATACATGTTTATATTTGTTATAATTTCTGCTGGTGCAAGATACATCATCGGAGATGTTCCTGGGGTCATTGGGAGCTTTGGACCTTTCAGTATAAGACCCTTTCACCCAAGTGAGCCAGCCAAGAGTATTCAGACCCCGGTTTGTGTCCCAATAGCAGACACACACTGATCAGTCCCCTTAATCCATAACCATCTAGTGGCTTTCTGTGCCAGCTCCTATTATGGATCTTATTTTGTTTCTTTTGGCCCCCGATACCCAGCATGTTAAATGCTTTGAGGACTGCAAAGCCCTGATAGCCCATCTTCATCTGGCTAAAAGCAAGTCTTTCACCCCAGCTCCACCTGTTCTTGGTACTTGGTGCATTATCTATCATTAGCTGCCTCCATGCACTCTTCCCAAGGCCCTGTGAGTTCTATAGCATTATCGCCTGTTTGGTGCTATCTAAAAAGATGATCATGTCTAGCTGTAGGGTTGTTGATGTTGTGGTGTCTGAAAGTTTTCAGCTGTCTACCCATGTCTACTTTTACCTGCCAGTCAGAAGCTGTGGGAAGAAAGCTAGATGTTACCATTGGCTGTTGCAGCTTGTCTTGTGCTTTGACAAAAAAGACGGTGGTCTTTAAAGAAAGCCAGCATCTGAAGGCATTTATTCCTCCACCAACACTCTCAGCCCCTGGTTTCAGAACCTGATCATGGTGCCACCAGTAATGGCATTCACTCAGATCCTTTGGGAAGCTACTGAGCAGATGTTCCAGGGATCCTCTTTCTGAAGAAAACAATCATGATGGGTGGTGCTCTCCCCCCAGGTATGGTAGTTTGTGGGGCTTGGTACAACATCCTAAACAGCTTTAATAAGGAACCGGACTTCTTAAATTCTGTCTGCCAGATATTAGACCAAGAAATCTTTTGCTTAAGAGGGTTCTACCACCTTCCCATCTTACTTGTTGTCTCAGCCCCACCATTCTGCTCATTATTTCTTCTTCCACCCCCACTCACAGTTCTTTCTATATCAGCCATCACCTACCTCCCATCTACTACCATCACAAGGTTTATGGCACTATTTTTATCTTCATAGATCGTACAGTAGTATTTCTTACCACTTGTGCTTCCCCCAAAATCCTAAATGCCAGAAGCCTGAGTGTCAATGACATGTACACATTTGCCAATTTTCAATTCTGCCCATAAAGAACTAACAAGAAACAGAGCTTGTGTTTTTAGATGTAGAGATATACTTGTGCTATTAAGCACTCTCTCTATAAGCATTGCCTTTCTCTTGGAAATCTTACTATGTTAGAGATACTCTGCATTCTCTTAAAAATTAATTCCATTATGTACAGTAAAAAGTATTTTTTAAGGTATTTCTGTTAAGAATATGCTTATGTTGAAAGATGACTGCTGACATGTTGATGATATACTGGAAGCAAATCACAACTTGCTGTTTCTTTGAGAAGATTTTTTGTTATATTTGTTTTATTTAAGCTTTTCATTCACTAAGGTAAAAATATATGTGTGTATATATCACTGACATTTTTCCCTCCTCATCTTTTCTGACTTTTTTTTCACTAGTTTTGCATTAGGCTATGGTCAGTGTCACTACTGGCGATACCTGGACCCTACAGAGGTTGCACAGGTAGTCCAACTTCTCCAGGATGGCACATCAATACGTGCTATTGCCAGAAGGTTTGCTGTGTCTCCCAGCACAGTCTCAAGGGCATGGAGGAGATTCCAGGAGACAGGCAATCACTCTAGGAGAGCTTTAAAAGGTAGTAGAAGGTCCTTAACCCGTCAATAGGACCAGTATCAGCTCTTTTGGGCAAGGAGGAATAGGATCAACACTGCCAGAGCCCTACAAAATGACCTCCAGCAGGCCACTGGTCTGAATGTCTCTGACCAAACAATCAGAGACAGATTTAATGAAGGTGGGCTGAGGGCCCGACGTCCTCTAGTGGGCCCTATGCTCACTGGCTGGCACTGTGGAGCTCGAGTGGCATTTGTCATAGAATACCAGAATTGGCAGGTTCACCACTGGCGCCCTGTGCTTTTCACAGATGAGAGCAGGCTCACCCTGAGCACATGTGACAAGACGTGAAAGGGTCTGGAGAAGCCGTGGAGAACGTTATTCTGCCTGTAACATTGTTCAGCATGACCGGCTTGGTGGTGGGTCAGTGATGGTCTGGGGAGGCATATCCATGGAGGGATGCACAGACCTCTACAGGCTAGACAATGGCACCTTGACTGCCATTAGGTATCTGAATGAAGTCCATGGACCCATTGTCAGACCCTATGCTGGTGCAGTGGGTCCTGGGTTCCTCCTGGTGCACGACAATGCCCGGCCTCATGTGGCAAGAGTATGCAGGCAGTTCTTGGAGGATTAAGAAACTGATACCACTGACTGGCCTCCACGCTCACCTGACCTAAATCCAATAAAGCATCTCTGGGACATTACGTTTCAGTCCATCCGACGCTCCCCAGGTTGTACCTCAGACTGTCCAGGGGCTCAGTGATGCCCTGGTCCAGATCTGGGAGGAGATCCCCCCAGGACACCATCTTTCATCTCATTAGGAGCATGCCGCAATGTTGTCAGGTATGCAACAAGCACATGGGGGCCATACAGCCTAGTGAGTACGATTTGGAGTTGCTGCAGTGAAATTTCAGCAAAATGGATTAGCCTGCTGCATCATTTTTTCACTTTGATTTTCAGGGTGTCTTTGAATTCAGCCCTCTGTAGGATGATAATTTTCATTTCCATCAAATGATGTGGCATACTTTCGTTCCTAACACATTAGTCAGTCCATATCAATAGAGATATCCAGCAGGATTTTTTCCCCATTGAGATCTGATGTGTTTTCAAAGTGTTCCTTTAATTTTTTTGAGCAGTTTATGTATAGATATAGATATACACAAACACACACAGGGTGAGTCAAAATTATGTTAACATTTGAATGGCAGAAATAATTTATTCACAAATGTGCAAGATGATTTACAAGAATGTGTCATCCTGTTCACCATCATGTTCCAACACATGTACCATATGTGGCACATAAATTGTCCACACAAAATTTGTATATAAGTACTCAGGTGCTGCCGCGAGAATTGGATTCTTTATCAATTCTCTTTCAACATATACTCAATTGTCTTTTTCCCCCTAGAGGTGGGGTAAACCAAAAGCTAAAAGGTAAAGTCACAGTGTCTCATGTGCATAAACTTTATGAATAAAGTTACTTCTATTTTTGTAAGCACTTAGACAAAGATTTATTTATTTACTCCACTGATATGGTCAAATATGAAATTAGGCACAATAGTTTTTGACTATACTAGGTAGCTTAGAATTGGGAAGCTTTACAGCTCTTTGTTAAATTATATTAGATTTATGAAAGGTGGTGGAGTTTGTTGGTTTATAAAGAAGAAAAGCAGAATTTCTGATTGAGAACCTCACAATCAGAATTTTTCTTCCTTTTCACACCTCTTCGAATGCAAAAACAAAATTGTTTCTTTTAACTTGCATTAGTAGACTGGGCAGGATTATCACATCTTCTATGAAAATCCCCTGAATATTTTCTCTTGGATCTGTAAAACTCCTTGATTAGTTAATCAGCGCCACGCTGCTTCCATTTTTATTTTCCGTAGCCAGTTAAGCATTTTTATAGATTAGAATTTTATAGATTATTATTATTTTATAGATTATTAACCAATCTCCTTGAGAGGGGCTGGACTCTCTACCACTGTAGAGTTGCCCCCGGTGAGAGGTGCCGAGCAGGTGTGGGCATACTTATTGCCCCCCGACTTGGAGCCTGTGCGTTGGGGTTTACCCCGGTGGACGAGAGGGTGGCTTCCCTCCGCCTTCGGGTGGGGGGAAGGGTCCTGACTGTTGTTTGTGTGTATGCGCCGAACAGCAGTTTGGAGTATCCACCCTTTTTGGAGTCTCTGGAGGGGTGCTAGAGGGCATACCTTCTGGGGATTCCCTTGTTTTGCTGGGAGACTTCAATGCCCACGTGGGCAATGACAGTGAGACCTGGAAGGGCGTGATTGGGAGGAATGGCCCCCCGATCTGAAGCCGAGCGGTGTTTTGTTATTGGACTTCTGTGCTCGCCACGGATTGTCCATAACGAACACCATGTTCAAGCATAAGGGTGTTCATATGTGCACTTGGCACCAGGACACCCTAGGCCTCAGTTCGATGATCGACTTTGTGGTTGTGTCGTCGGACTTGCGGCCATATGTCTTGGACACTCGGGTGAAGAGAGGGGCGGAGCTGTCAACTGATCACCACCTGGTGGTGAGTTGGCTTCGATGGTGGGGGAAGATGCCGGTCAGACCTGGTAGGCCCAAACGTGTTGTGAGGGTCTGCTGGGAACGGCTGGAGAGTCCCCTGTCAGAAGTAGCTTCAACTCCCACCTTCGGCAGAACTTCGACCACGTCCCGAGGGAGGTGGGGGACATTGAGTCCGAATGGGCCATGTTCCGTGCCTCTATTGTTGAGGCGGCTGACCGGAGTTGTGGCCGTAAGGTGGTCAGTGCCTGTCGCGGGCAATCCCCAAACCCGTTTGTGGACACCGGCGGTGAGGGATGCCGTCAAGCTAAAGAAGGAGTCCTATAGGACCTTTTTGTCCTATGGCTCTCTGGAGGCAGCTGATAGGTACCGGCAGGCCAAGCGGAATGCGGCTTTGGTTGTTGCTGTACTGTTGCTGTACTTAGGACCATGAGATATTTCAGTTTTTCTTTTTTAATAAATCTGCAACAATTTCAAAAATTCTTTTTTTTGTCTGTCAATATGGGGTGCTGTGTGTACATTAATGAGGGAAAAAATTAATTTAAATGATTTTAGCAAATGGCTGCAATATAACAGAGTGAAAAATTGAAGGGGGGTCTGAATACTTTCCGTACCCACTGTATATTGTCTTCTGTGCAGTATATTTTCTTAAGAAACAGTTGTCAAGTTTTACTCAGAATATCAAATGCATTGCATACATTGTGTATATATTATACTCAAAATGTACAGTTGAGTATGGGAAGCAAATATAAGATCAAATATTCTTAATTTTATAATGATTAATTTAAACGCTATGTGTAGATGATCAATTCAAATAGCTAAAACTATCCGTGTATCCATTATGAGATCCTGCATTTTCTAGTGCAAGTTGTTGAAAAATGAATTGATGAAAAAGTATTGTGGATATGAGAAAAGATGACCCCAAGAAATTCTTTCATTATTTTACGTATAAAAGAACTGTCAAGGAGTAAGCCAAGTGCACTATGAACAGTGAGGGTGAACTAAAATGTACTTACAATGTGTTTTGTCATGGATTAGCTTTGGGGAACACTTTTCATCATACCATACTGTATATCTTTTCTTACTACTACATGCTTTCTTCCCTCTGCTGGTGCACTTCCATTTTTATGTCTAACAAGGCATTCCCTTATACCTATATACCTGTTTATGCTTTATCTTTTTTTCTAACCCACTGCAACTATACTATCAATGCTATAACTGCTTAAATGTGCCCTTTACCTTCACCTTCTTTCCAGCACCACAGCTCATCAGTAATATATTTTTTTTTTACTTCCTTCTTTACTGGAAAACCCACTTAACTATTTACTGTTGACGGATAAGAAGCCAACTAATTGCCCACTGCCACTTCACCCTTTATATGCTGCCTAGATGTACACACCCTTTACTCATTAAAAACAAAAAAAAAACATTTTTTAAGGAATAAAAAAGCTTAAAAAGAAAGCCCATCCCCCCTAGTTGTACCGAAAAACAAAGTTTTAGGAGCAAGCTATCAATATATCAATCCACCAGCAAGGATGACATCAGCATGTAGTACACACTCTGCATCAATTGGCAGTCCCAGCAGAGGAATATTTTTTTTTTTAAGTTTATTGTAAATATATGTAAATTCTCACATTATTCATTATAACTATGCAAAAGAGGATGCAACTTATAGTATGTCAGCTGATTGAATATTGTCATAATCCATTCAGTATAAATGCAAAAGGAAGTATACCCCATGAAATATATATATATATATATATTTTTAACATACGTGGGCAAATCCAGATTGGAACATCATAAAAATATTAATGTGATGTAATTGGGAGAAAAAAAACATGATCTTGCAATAATTTATTCAATGAAAATCATAAAGATACTATGTGCCGTTCCATCTATGAAAAAAGTAAGTAAACCCTTTGGCTGTAATAGCTGGTATTTTCCCCTTTGGTAGAAACATTTTCAAGCTGGCATTTTTTATAACTCTGTACCAGTCTCTGACATCAACTGGGATAAAGTTTTTCTCATTCCTCTATGCAGAAATCATTTCAGCTATGTAGTATTTGAGGGGTTTCCTGTATGCACAGCCTGTTTCAAATCCACACACAGCATCTTAATGGGTTTCAGATCTGTGATTTGACTTTACCTTTCCAGAACCTTCCATTTCTTTCCTTTAAGCAATTTCTTGGTGGATTTACTGATATGTTTAGGGCAATTGTCATGTGTGAGGTATACTTTTGTTGACCATCAGTCTTCTGACAAATGGTTTCAAATTGTCCTCAAGCACATTCTGGTACAATGACAAATTCAATGCTGCCCAGGCCCTGATGCAGCAATGCAAATTCAAACCATAACCTTTCCACTACCATAGTTTACAGTTGGTGTCAGGTTCTGCTCGTCAAATATTATCTTCAGTTTTTGCCAAATATGTCTTCTGGTACTGTGGCCAAATAACAATATCTTTCCCTCTTCTGTCCAGAGCATATTGTTCCAGAGGTCCTTGTCTTTGGCTATGTGCTTATGGGCAAACCTTTGTTTTACCCTGATGTTTTTTTCTGGGCAGCAAAGGTTTCCTACTAACTCACCTTCCATGTAGATCTAATTTGTGCAGGCTGTTTTTAATGGTAGACTCATGCACATTGACATCAGTAGTGACAAGAGCAATCTGTATGTCCCATGGTGAAATTCTGGTTTGTTTGTTTTTTTTTAGACTTTTTTTTAGCGAAATTCTGGTTTGTTTTTTTTTTTTTAGACTTTTTTTAGCTTCTGCAACCAAACCCCATGATGATCATCAACGATTCTCCAGGGGGAAAAGCTCTGATGATCATCTGTGACTCTTACACAGACGACCTACCACTCATGGGAATGGGTCTAGAAGACACTAAAAAAGTTTAAGAAACCCTGAAGTTCAAAATGTAAATGTGGCATGATGCTTGTTACATTATATCACATTTAACAATAGATACTGCTTCAGTAAAGGTTAAATATGTTAAAATAGAAAAGGCATTTCCTGGGGTGTACTTACTTTTTCACATATTAAACATTTAAGACACTAGCATGTTAAGTTAGGTACAGTAACATACTGTGTTGAGTAGAAATTGAGGGCTTATGCCTAACTTGCATAGTGTACTAGTGAGTGCACGCCTAGATTACAGTGTGCATTTTTGATATCCATAACACAAGATATCTTCTGCTTGAAGAACTCCAAAGAAGAGGTTACTGATTGCAAGGCTGAGGAGTACATGTTATGTTGAGAGTCTGAAGAAGTTGAATCTTTCTTTCTTAAGCAAGAGGTGACATGACAGAATTTTTTAAAGTTGTGAACAGAGTAAGTAGAGTGGATGCAAGTTTTTACTAAATACCTGTTTTTCAAGAACAAGAGGCATAATGCAATTAATAGAAATATCTGTTAAAAATGTACTTAATATAATTGCAGTATACAAAATGCCCAATGAATATGCATAAACAAACATGTCTGGTTTGATTTGTTAAATTTGTTGGATGCAGTAATCTTTTCTAAATATGTATACATGTATATAGAGAGAATAATAAGAATTTTAATATTTAATAAGTTATTTTCAGTGCTAACTGACAGGAACAATGAATGGAGGCAGAGTCAAAAAAAGGTAAAATATTTGAGACCAAAGACTAATTTGCTAAACTCAAAGATACGGTGAACTAACTATGGCCAAAAGTTACTTGTTAGGATAATTCTACATTAAAGTTGCTACATTTATTTTACTAAAGACTATTATGTAAAAAATACTAACATTATAAATCAATGAATGACTAGAAGGTGCAGACATTAAATGCAAAAGAGCAGAACATTAAAAAAAAGATCAAGAGGGATGTAATTATACCTGCAGCTGGACTAAAACAAAAGTTAATATCATAAGCTTTTTGTCAATACAATAGCAGCTGTCTTTTAGGAGAGATAATAAGCAGTTCCAACATATTCAATTGAAATATGTTTTCAAAAGATGCCAAAGCATGATTGGGTGCAGTTTGAATAGACAAAGGGAGATCATTTCACAGCTCTGGAGCAAGAATGGCAAAGCATTGTCCAGTCTCGGTACGTTCAACAAGAGGAGGGACATTCAGCAGTCAGGCAGAGCCATAATGGAGACTTCTTAAGGGACATATGGAGAAACCAAAGACTAGAGATGTTACAGAGTAGAACCATTCAGAGAATCATTGGTTAAGACAAGAGATTTGAACTGGACCCTTGTATCAACAGGAAGCCAGTGAAGAAACTGAAGCAGAAGAGTAATAGTGAAATGAAAAAAAGAGAAAACCAGGTGAACAGCTGCATTCTGGAAGAGCTGGAGAGGTCTGATAGCATGGTTCAGATCGGATAACAAACATATAACATATTAAAATTAAAATAATAATCTTTGTAGGTCAAAACAGAGTACATCATGCCAGTTTAAAAGCAACAAATGGTAAACTTTGCTATAAAGGAAAAATAACCATGAATTGTGAAAGGTATTACAATTTATAAACATAAGGCTGACTTTTCTGTGGTGCTGTGTTTTTTCTTAACAACTTACCCAATTCCTTGATGGTCTTTGCCTGTATAAAAAATAGATGGGTCACCAATACTTAACAGGTAGATCTTTGGCCTTGGTTTAACTGTTAGAACTCAAAAATAAATATTACAAATTGATTTAGCTATTTAGTTCCAAATTATTTGCTTTTTACAGCGTTTCACAGTTTTTTCCCTTTATGATTCCATGTGTTTAATTAACTTAACCATTTAATGAACTATAACAAAATTATGCACTGTGTGTTATTATAAACATTATTTACAATACACATTTTGATTTGTTTTTTGTGCTGTTACTCAGATGCAGCTAAATAACATGCATTACACAAAAAATATATTTAAATTAGCATTTTTAACAAGATTCCATCCTGCATTTTTTTTACACAAATTTAATTTGATTATGCAGCATCAGCAATGCAAATTAGTTGCAAAAGAGGCTTGTCTGTAAAGAAAAGAATTGTTGATTCAATTACAAATTCAACTTAACTTTTAACTGAGGATTTAAAGATGAACTATGTTTCTATGGAAATGTTTATTTGTATTTAAAAAATAATTATACGCCACAGAGAAATGTTAAAGAAAATAGCAATAAAATCCCACTACATCAATCAACTTTTCTGTCTCTATCTATGAACATAAATTGACAAATTTCTGTTATGTGGATGGGAGAGCATGTTGATAGTGTTGTTAGTGCTGCTGTCTCACAAAATTTGAATTCTGCACCTGGTCCTTATCCATGTGGAGTTTCAACATTCACACCATTTCTGCAAGGGATTTTCCCCAGTACAAAACTTTTCCTTCTACATCCCCGAAGATGTGCATTTTGGTTAAATTTGCAATTCGTAATTGTTTATGTGTCTATATGTTTGTGTACATGAGTATTCCTTGCTGTTGAGTGGTGTTCTGCCAACTCTGCTTTATGTCTAATGGTGCAGGTTACGGACCCAACATGACACTAACTTGGATTAAGTGGTTTTGTGAATGTTGAATACACTTACAGCATAAGTAAATAATATTTCTTAAATATGTTCATTCTTTTTTTTTCTTCAGTATTTCAGAATGATGTATGAACATGTTTAGTTTTTTAATTATGCTAAGTACAGTTGTGTTTAAAAATGTGCTTTTTGTATTTTTTCTCTTTTA
Organism: Polypterus senegalus; assembly: GCF_016835505.1. Classification (NCBI taxonomy): domain Eukaryota; kingdom Metazoa; phylum Chordata; class Cladistia; order Polypteriformes; family Polypteridae; genus Polypterus; species Polypterus senegalus. Next base: position 113,596,504 of record NC_053156.1, read on the forward strand.
CAGTCTGTGGTTAAGACCGGGAGATTATTGATCAGCCATGAAGCTCCAGTAACAGGAGGATTTGCAGCTGAAATTAGTTCTACTGTACAGGTAGAGTAATTTGACTTTTGAACATATGTGTTTCAAATCCTGCACTAAGAAGTGGGTCATTGTGCAACCTTTGGTACCTGTAAGTCTACAGTACAGTTTAGCATGCTAATATTTCTACTGTAGTGTTGTGCATACTGTATTTTGTGACTGGTTTTATTGCCAATAAGGACTGTATATTTCATGTACTTTCATTTTAGTTGTATGAATGTAAGATATAAAATGGAGTATAAAAATAGAATTAAATGTAAAGTCAAAAAGAACATAGTTTAATAAAAACATAGTAATTTTAGTTAATATTAATATGCCAAAAAGTGCCATCCATTGTTTGAGGTAGATGTTTTTTTTTTTAAAAAAAAAAAAAAAAAAGCTTCTGCCAAACCTACACGTGCCGGTCATAAAATTAGAATATCATGACAAAGTTGATTTATTTCAGTAATTCCATTCAATAAGTGAAATTTGTATATTAGATTCATTCATTACACACAGACTGATGTATTTCAAATGTTTATTTCTTTTAATTTTGATGATTATAACTGACAACTAATGAAAGTTCCAAATTCAGTATCTCGGAAAATTAGAATATCAATTAAGACCAATGCAAAAAGGATTTTTAGAAATGTTGGCCAACTGAAAGGTATGAACATGAAAAGTATGAGCATGTACAGCACTCAATATTTAGTTGGGGCTCCTTTGGCCTGGATTACTGCAGCAATGCGGCGTGGCATGGAGTCGATCAGTCTGTGGCACTGCTCAGGTGTTATGAGAGCCCATGTTGCTCTGATAGTGGCCTTCAGCTCTTCTGAATTGTTGGGTCTGGCATATTGCATCTTCCTCTTCACAATACCCCATAGATTTTCTATGGGTTAAGGTCAGGCGATTTTGCTGGGCAATCAAGAACAGGGATACCATGGTCCTTAAACCAGGTACTGGTAGCTTTGGCACTTTGTGCAGGTGCCAGGTCCTGTTGGAAAATGAAATCTGCATCTCCATAAAGTTCGTCAGCAGCAGGAAGCATGAAGTGCTCTAAAACTTCCTGGTAGACGGCTGTGTTGACCTTGGACCTCAGAAAACACAATGGACCAACACCAGCAGATGACATGGCACCCCAAACCATCACTGACTGTGGAAACTTTACACTGGACCTCAAGCAACATGGATTCTGTGCCTCTCCTCTCTTCCTCCAGACTCTGGGACCTTGATTTCCAAAGGAAATGCAAAATTTACTTTCATCAGAGAACATAACTTTGGACCACTCAGCAGCAGTTTTGTCTTTAGCCCAGGCGAGACGCTTCTGACGCTGTCTCTTGTTCAAGAGTGGCTTGACACAAGGAATGCGACAGCTGAAACCCATGTCTTGCATACGTCTGTGCGTGGTGGTTCTTGAAGCACTGACTCCAGCTGCAGTCCACTCTTTGTGAATCTCCCCCACAGTTTTGAATGGGTTTTGTTTCACAATCCTCTCCAGGGTGCGGTTATCCCTATTGCTTGTACACTTTTTCTACCACATCTTGTCCTTCCCTTCGCCTCTCTATTAATGTGCTTAGACACAGAGCTCTGTGAACAGCCAGCCTCTTTAGCAATGACCTTTTGTGTCTTGCCCTCCTTGTGCAAGGTGTCAATGGTTGTCTTTTGGACAACTGTCAAGTCAGCAGTCTTCCCCATGATTGTGTAGCCTACAGAACTAGACTGAGAGACCATTTAAAGGCTTTTGCAGGTGTTTTGAGTTAATTAGCTGATTAGAGTGTGGCACCAGGTGTCTTCAATATTGAACCTTTTCACAATATTCTAATTTTCCAAGATACTGAATTTGGGACTTTCATTAGTTGTCAGTTATAATCATCAAAATTAAAAGAAATAAACATTTGAAATACATCAGTCTGTGTGTAATGAATTAATCTAATATACAAGTTTCACGTTTTGAATGGAATTACTGAAATAAATCAACTTTGTCATGATATTCTAATTTTATGACCAGCACCTGTACATACAGTAAGTAGAGAGGCATGTAGTGTAAATCCCTGTGTTCATTAGCGATCACTATGTTATGTAAAATGCTGGCACTATTTGCATACTAAGCCTTTTGTTCTCTTCTGTCATACTAGCATACAATAAAAGGTTAACAGGGAATGAGAGACTTCTCTTGCAATTACATGGTAATGAAAAGAAGGTGGGAAAAAATCATCTTTCTAACATAACATCAAAATAATGAGTGACAAGTTCTTCCTGTTCCAGTAATTTGAGACAGACAAAATATAACATTCACTCATTCATTTACTTAAACCTCCTGATCTGGATCATTTCCTAACATCATTAGTTGTAAGGCATGAAACACGTTCATCACAAGGCACATTTAGTTGCTTTATATAGGACTTATTTTGAATCACCATTCAGTATAAGCTACATGTGTTTGGGATGTGAGATGAAAACAGAGTACCTGTAGAGAACTCATATAGGTTTGTTACAAGGGTTACCCAAAGAATAGCAGTTTGCACTGAGGAGGAATGCTTAATCATCACGTTGACAGTGTTATAGCCCAGAATTCTGGGATGTGACGCAAATGAGGCAACCACTCTGCCACAGTATCGCCTGAATTATTATTACAAACAAAAAATGTCTTGCATACATTCATCTTGAACCTGAATCTTTGAATAGGTGACTAAGTTGTTTAACAATGCCACATCCTCACTATTTGTTTCTAAGCTACCTTTTATTTTCAAGCTATTGGAAATAGTGGTATTCTCCAAAATCAATATGATTAAGTTTAACATCTTTGACAAATTCCAGTCTGGATTTAGAGCTCTGCATAGCACAGAATCTGCCCTGCTTAATGTACAGAATGACATTCTTCTCACTATTGATTCTGGTTGTTATGCAGTTTTAGTTCTGCTTGATCATAGCGCAGCCTTTGACAGCACAGACTATGATGTTCTTTTAAAACGCGTGGAGGCTGAAGCGTTATATACCCACTTAAACAAGATATATTATTAGAATATATAGTGTTACTTCTGATCTACCTCTTAGTTTCACTCTCAGGTTCAGTACATAAAACTACATCAGTAAGTACGTATTATACAGTATGCTTTACATTTTTTACTCTCTACATGGATGATTCTGATTTCAGTGTCTGCTATGCACAACTAATGTTTTGAAAATGTGTTTATGTCAATGCTTCTTTTGCTAAAATTACCAAAAAACATTAAATAATCCATGCAAATATATAACTTTAATTCTAGAATTTGCACAGTAACAAGGTCAGATTAGGTTGGGGAGCATGCACTGATACAGTACATTGCCACACCCACCACATGACGAAAGAGCTGGGCTAGGCAGACACAATGTCCTGTCCCACACCTCAGAAATGACTGTCTATCTGCCGCAGCCAGGTTTTACACAGGTGTTCCCATGGCCTGGTTCAGCTGCTCAGGTCCTCAACAATGACAATCTTGTGTGCCGGATCACCCTCAGAGAATCACGCCACAGGGCTCTAGTGCCGTAACTAATGCCCCCTCACAATGCAGATAATGTGGCTCATTTGGGACTTCATGAGACCCAAGAGGTCATTAAAGGCCTCGATCATGGGTTTTATCCAGGGCACTCATAAGACCAGACACTCAGAATCATTGCTCAGTCTCTCAGGAGCCCCAATCAGAGCCTACATTGAGTCAGTGAAGATCAGAGAATTGTCTGCAAAGACAAGATCAGTGAATCTCTCTTCACCAACATATGCCCTACTGCCGTTGAACCTTACGACCATGCCCAACACCAAGTCCATGCAAGCATTGAACAGTATAGGAGCAAGAACACACCCCTGACGAACCCCAGACTCAACTGGAAAAAATGCAGAGGTTCTGACTCCACTCTGAAGAGTACTCACAGTACCAGAGTACAGGCCAGCCATGATGTCCAGAAAATTTGAGGGGATCTCGCAAAGTCTCAGGATGATCCACAGGGTAGCTTGATCAATTGATTTGAACACTTTATGGAAATTGACAATGGCTGCAAAGAAACTCTGCCGATATTCACATTTGTGCTTCATGGTAGACTTGATGCTGTCGATGGTAGACTTCTTAGGTGTAAAATCAGACTGCTGTGGTTGCTGGTAAGTGAGCAAGTTATCACGGGTCCTATTGAGGATTACCCTAGCAAGGACCTTACCCAGCACCGAGAGCAGTGTTATCCCCCTGTAGTTGCAACAATCCAGGCAATCACCCTTCGCTTTCCAGATAGTGACAGGTCCCGTTTTCAAGCCAGTTTGGATGATGCCTGTCTCCCAAATGGAAGCAAAGATTGCTTTGTAAAACCAGGAGGAAGGCCTTACCAACAGCCTGGAGAAGTTCACCCTGGATACCACAGATCCCTACAGCCTGGTTCACCACCTGTATAATCTCAGTTAGATTGGGTGGTTTACAGCTAATTGGAGCATCAGCTTTAAACAGCTTCTGAAAGTAGCCAGTCCAGAGGGTCACAACTGCAGTGTCATCCAGAAGGACCATTCCATGAGACGCTCTGACAGGGACTGTCAAAGGAACAGATCCAGATGTGCATTATGCTTTGATTCCTCTGTAAGCAGGATTTGGGTCACTAGACCATAGATGGTACAGATGGAGCCACGTCAAATAGCCGCGGCCGTGTGAATGGCGTGCAAATGGCGTACGGCTGCCCTATGCACGCCGTGATCCCCCCCTCTACTGACAGAAGGCGTGTCAAGATTTCACAGTAAACACGCCCATTCATGCCCTATTTATTCATTTACCTTGTTCCACCACTAGATGGCGCTTTGTTCTCAAGAACACGTTAACACACGCCAGCAATTTAGCTGTGCTGAGTTGCAATCACGTGATTTTAACATTATATTTTATTATTATAATTATAACATTATATTATATTATTATATAGGAGCTTCCCTGTCTGCCTATCATATAGTGCCTTTCCTTCCTACCTATCTATATATCTATCCCCTTAGCTGTTTTTTATATATCTATTATACAGTGCCTTCCCTGTTTATTTATATATCTAGTGCCTTCTCTGCCTGTCTGTCTGTCTGATTGCATATAGGGCTGAACTTACTGCTCTGTACTATTCTGTCCTCTGCATATCCTGGAGTACAAAAGAAACAGCACTATACAGCAACATGTGCGAACTGGCAAGATTGGGGAAAAAACACGCAGTCACTGATTACAAACCGCAAGATGAATGAAAGAGACAATATATGTAAAAACATCATCGCACTAATGCAATATTATTTGAAAACGAACAGCGTCAGATCGGGTTTGAATATGCGCCCGATCTGACGCTGTTCATTTTCAAATAATATTGCATGTACTGTGCGTTGAAACTGCTGCACTGAATAAGCTGACTCCTTCTATAACAGCGTCAGCGTGTATTCAAACCCGATCTGACGCTGTTCGTTTTCAAATAATATTGCATGTACTTAACTATACTTACTTAAGTAAGAAAAAGAGCAGTTTACTTCTAAACACTGAATCATGTGGGATCAAACTCATGACCTTTTGAATACTAGTCAGCGGCTGATACCATTACGCTACCGTGCTAGCTGTAGTAAGTATGTGTCAATGTGGCATGCTAAGGTGGCTTTTTTCTGCAGTTATATTTTTGAATAAAAGCATACTTGTTCTGTTATATTTGTACCTTTTGTGAAAGTGTTTGATATTTGGACTTCAGCCTTCATACGTTATATAGTTTATGCTTACATTTTGTCATTTACTACTACAATATGAAAAACGTTTCTGTTTTAAAAATGTGTTTACACGGATTACTGTAGAAACGGAACACACATGAAATGTCTGTATTCCAAATAACGATCTATTATTTCCACTCTAAAACTCCACTTCACTCCCAGATAATCAATCAAGGCATGAGCTGGGAGAAGTTTGTGCACGTTCTAAATCGGTGGGGGGATGGAATAGCCGGCTGCTTGCAGCTTTTCTTTTATCAGCACATTTAGATTAACAAAAGACACTGGCGGAGAGGTGTGAACGGATTTAAGAAGTGATTTAAGGTAGGACGGATCTACAAGTTTTTTCGTAGGCTCTGGTAATTCTAGCGTTAAGAGCCCTCGCAGTCGTCCTTTTTAGTTCCTGGTACAGACTGGATTTGCTATCAACGAGTGTTCTGTGACTCCTGTCATTGATATCCATGGTGCCCTGTGAGATGAAACACCTCCTTCTGGGCACACTGGTAACATAAACACAACCCTCAGCAACTTTCAGGTTCTTGTCATGGAAGGTATCCCACATCACATTAAAATCAGCAGTCTCACCCAAGTCTTTAAACTCCTCACACAAACTGCGTGCAAACAAATTAGAAACAGCCTGATCTTGGAGTCTGGCCAGGTCCAGCCTAATTTTCCTCATAGGTGGTAGCCTACTGGACAAAAGCTGGATCTTTAAATAGCAACAAAAAGTCTGTGGTCAGAATTCATAAACTGGGCACTTCTATAGACCATGCAGTTTTGTAAGAGCCTCCAGTGTCAGCCAATGAGGATGTGATAAATCTCCTTCATTGCACCGCCAGTATTGGAGTACCAAGTCCAACGATGCGGCTCAGAATGCTGGAACCAGGATCCAGTGATCCGTAGCCCCTGACCTTTAGCAAAGACAAGGCACATGGAGCCACTATCACCATGGTCATCAGACCCCTGCAGACTGACATTCCTGATAGTCAGCCCAGTCGGTGCCAGTGGTCATACTGAAGTCACCCATAACCAGAGGAGTGTCACATTGCAGGCATCCATCAACCACCGAGCAGAGTTATGAATAAAATGTCTACTTCGCCGAGACATCATTCACTGCAGTCAGAGCATATACTGAGATAACACACAAGACACACTGAGAGTGCCTTAACCTGAGTCTCATAATACACTCGTTGAAAGGAGTGACATCAGACACCATCGTAAGGAGCTGATCCGCCACAGCAACAGCTACTCCCCAAGTATGACAGCCATCAGTTTCTCCCCCTATCCCTCTCTGACTCTATCTCTCTTTTCAGTTTTTATGTTAGACTCCATGACTAATTTTATTTTATAACAATTTTCATTTTAGCTCATTTACACTGTGAAAAATGAACGCCATGTCTGTCTAGTTATAGATTGCAAATTACCTTAAGAACACTGCAGGCAGTATACCTTGACATAGAAATCCTTTCTTCTTTTTCACAATCAGTGTTTATTTTTTATTCTTAAATTTAAAACAAAAGCCATTTATGAAACATGATTTTGTAATCTGTTAAAATACAGCATATCTTAAGAATGGAAAGTCTGTTATTTAAAACTTAATTAAGGAAAAGGAGATGACTGAAGAAGAGATGTATTCATGGGAAGTTTATTAAGTTATTAATAAAACAATTATTTAGATTATTGGTTAGTTTTAAAAGATTTATATAAGTGTAATATAAATCAGCAATGGTCAGTCTTGATACTTCTGTCTTAAAATGTTAGTGAAGGGAACAGTGGAGACGAGGAGGTGATGGATTGGTATAGTGTCAAGGAGAGGAATGAAGAAGGTCAGAGGATAGTGGATTTTGCCAAAAGGATGGACATGGCTGTGGTGAATACGTATTTTAAAAAGAGGGAGGAACATAGGGTTACGTACAAAAGTGGAGGAAGATGCACACAGGTAGATTACATCATGTGCAGAAGAGTTGATCTGAAGGAGATTGAAGACTGCAAAGTGGTGGCAGGGGAAAATGTAGCTAAGCAGCATAGGATGGTGAGGGCAGAGCCAAGGATCAAATGGTGGAAGTTGAAAAAGGAAGACTGCAAGGTTGAGTTTAGGGAGGAGGTGAGACAGGCACTGGGTGGCAGTGAAGAGTTACCAGACAGCTGGGAAACTACAGCAGATGTAGTAAGGGTGACAGCAAGAAGGGTGCTTGGCGTGAAATCTGGAAAGAGGAAGGAGGAAAGGGAAACCTGGTGGTGGAATGACGAAATACAGGAGAGTATACAGAGGAAGAGGATGGCAAAGAAGAAGTGGGATAGTCAGAGAGATGCAGAAAGTAGACAAGAGTACAAGGAGATAAGGCACAAGGTGAAGAGAGAGGTGGCGAAGGCTAAAAAAAAGGCGTATGATGAGTTGTATGACCGGTTGGACACTAAGGAGGGAGAAAAGGATCTGTACCGATTGGCTAGATAGAGGAACCGAGCTGGGAAAAATATGCAGCAGGTTAGGGTGATAAAGATTAAAAATGGAAATGTACAGTACTTACAAGCGAGGAGAGTGTGTTGAGCAGATGGAAAGAGTACTTTGAGAGGCTGATGAATGAAGAGAACGAGAGAGAAGAGATTGGATGATGTGGATAGAGAATCAGGAAGTGCAGCGGATTAGCAAGGAGGAAGTAAGGACAGCCCCATGGACTATGATGTTTGCTGATGATATTGTGATCTGTAGTGATAGTAGGGAGCAGGTTGAGGAGACCCTGGAGAGGTGGAGATATGCTCTAGAGAGGAGAGGAATGAAGGTCAGTAGGAACAAGACAGAATACATGTGTGTAAATGAGAGGGAGGTCAGTGGAATGGTGAGGATGCAGGGAGTAGAGTTGGCAAAGGTGGATGAGTTTAAATACTTGGGATCAACAGTACAGAGTAATGGGGATTGTGGAAGAGAGGTGAAAAAGAGAGTGCAGGCAGGGCGGAATGGGTGGAGAAGAGTGTCAGGAGTAATTTGTGACAGACGGGTATCAGCAAGAGTAAAAGGGAAGGTCTACAGGACGGTAGTGAGACCAGCTATGTTATATGGGTTGAAGACGGTGGCACTGACCAGAAAGCAGGAGACAGAGCTGGAGGTGGCAGATGCTAAGATTTGCACTGGGGAGACGAGGATGGACAGGATTAGAAATGAGTACATTAGAGGGTCAGCTCAAGTTAGACAGTTGGGAGACAAAGTCAGAGAGGCGAGATTACGTTGGTTTGTACATGGGCAGAGAAATGCTGAGTATATTGGGAGAAGGATGCGAAGTATAGCGCTTCAGGGAAGAGGAAAAGAGAAAGGCCTAAGCTAAGGTTTATGGATGTGGTGAGAGAGAACATGCAGGTAATGGGTGTAATAGAACAAGATGCAGAGGACAGAAAGATATGGAAGAAGATGATAGGCTGTGGCAACCCCTAATGGAAGCAGCCAAAAGAAGAAGAATATTAAATATAAGCATAATAGTTTAGATCCTCCTTATTGCAGGTGATCCCTTTCAAGGGTATTCCAGTTAAAGGGTTTATTATGGTTAATTTTAAATGATGACTACTCTTTGTCCTCTAATTTCTGGTATAAAAGATGTCTTTTATCGCATTGTGGCCCATGTTTGTTTTTGTGGCTCTGCATATAAATAAACCAAGGTGGCCTTTTCCCTTCTGAATATGTAATCCATAATCTAAGACATTTCTATGCTGGTTTCTCTTTCATGTCTGTTTGCGATAAAAATAATTTTGCTGTTTTTTAATCTAAATCATATTTCAACCTGCTTTGCTTACATCATTAAGCATTTGTTTCACATCACCTTTATCATTTCCTTAAGTTTTTTTTTTGATTTCTGAGATTCTTGCATTTTTTGTCAGGATTATTATAATGTACAGTTTTTTGCATAGTTGTCAGGTTTTTCTAATACATGGCTTTTATCATGTGTCACTGTGTTTCATATGTAAGGATCAAATTATACATAATAGAAATGTTTTTTCTCCCCTCTCCCCACCCAGCTTATTTGGTGAATTGCCCATCAGCATATGCTTATAGTATTGCTCGGCCTATGCACTGAAAGGGACATTTGCTTATACAACTATATCTTACTTTATTATATGATTAATATAACAGTCTCACAGCTTTGGTATGACATGCTTAAACTGTATTGCAGATAAAAAAAATGCAAGCAAATTGTAATGCCCTTTGGCACTGTTCTCCTGTTCATTAAGTAATGTTGCTTTTTTCTTTGACATTCCTCTGGGTTTTTTTTTTCTTTTTAACAAGTAGCATATTTTGATGTTTGATTCACATGGCCTTATGCACTAGTGTTTTTCTAAGCAAACTATTCTTGACATATTATTGAGCACACACCTCATCAAGATCTGAGTATCTCTATTTTTTGCTTTCTGTTTTTATCACATCTGGGTTCTTTTGCTCAAAAAGTTCTCTGGTAAGTTAGTGCTTAAATTATTTTGTCTGGTTACTTCTGTAAGTACCTCTTGACTTTCCTAGATATATCCATCTAATTTTTACTTGGTAGAATCAGGCTACATTCTGCTTTTTTAGTTCACTGAGTTTTCTAATACCTTCATGCCATCTGAATCCCACATTGACACATTAAATGAAAGCCTGATGCCATGATTAGCTACAGTATATTTAAACTACGATATATTTGTCTTTTAAAAACTGTTTTCATGCAACATTATTACATATTTTATTAACCTAATTTTACTGACAAAACAGTGCAATATTTTTCCTAAACATTTGCAGTAAGAATATTTTGAGTTGTTATTGTCAGTTGAGTTTTGTAGTGAATAGTTGGTATCTATATTTTAATAACATTGCAGCATTTGGCATTTGTAATTTATTTATTTATTTTTTACTTAACAATATTTACTGGGGCTACAAAAGCAGCATGGTTAATTCGTGAAAATGGAGCAGCAGGTCTACATTTCTGTAATTCATTTGGTTTTTGAAGGTAAAATTCAACTAACACAGTTAAAGGACAAACTACACATATTTGAATGGTGCAGTTGTAAATGAGATGCCATCACCAGTTAGGGTAATTATGGAACACACAGTAGATTTCACTTAAATTCTGAAATAATTATAATCTTAAATTGACAAGTTTGAATTCACAAACGTAGCCTCAAAGTTGGGACAGATTTGCAAAATGAAATTTTTAAAAGATGAAAGCAAAGTGATATTAATTTGTTAACACTGGTGCAATCTCGCACCAAATGTCACAAACCTGACAGAGTAGCTTTCTGACAAACCCAATATGAAAGGTTTGCTGTTGTTAGAGCAGCTTTAAAGAGTTTATGTAAATGAAAATATTCAGACTTATTTTGTCATTCACTAATTCATGAGACAATAATAATAATGTTAATGACATAATAATGTTTATATTTTTGCTATTTGTTTTAAGCAGTATTATTCTTTCAGCTAATAGGTAAATCTACAAGTGGTATTTCAGTTACTAGACAGTTTCTGTCAAATAAGAGTTTAGTATTTAAAGTTTTCAGACCAAACAATATGGTGATGCTTTAAAACAAGTACATTCCTGGGAGTTATCTGCCAAGAAGATAGTTTGAAATCTCATGATATAGAGAGAAGAACTCTCAACATCACATTTAATGAAACTACAAACATACAGTGCCTATAAAAAGTAGTTTTCACATTTTATCATTATACAACATCGAATCACAGTAGATTTAATTTTGCTTCTTGACATTGATGAACAGAATGGTCTAAATTGATTACAAATATAAAACAAAACAAAAATGATTGATCATATACAGTAAGTATTCTCCTAAGTCACTTCAATTCAGTATTTAGTAGAAACAATTCTCAATTGGACTCTAGCTCGACCACTCCAGGACATTAACATTGTTGTTTTAAAACCATTCCTGTGTAGCTTTGGTTTTATACTTGGGGTCATCTTCTGGTAAATAAATCTCCTAAAATACAGTTTTTTTGCATACTGCATTAGGTTTTCCTTCACGATAGTTTGCCATATTAATTTTACTCTTTATCCCCACAAGGGTTCCAGTGCCTGCTGCAGTGAACGATCCCCACAGTATGATACTGCCACTTCATGGTGGGAATGATGTGTTTTCGATAATGTGTAGTGTTTCAAACATGACATTCATTTAATGGCCAAAAAGACCAATTTTGGTCTCATCAGACCATACAACATTCTCCCATGTGCCTTCTGGCAAACTCTACCCAAGATGTCATGTGCATTTTTTTTTTTTTAACAGTGGCGCTCTCTTTGTCGTTCTGCCATAAAGTCTAGGCTGGTGAAACAACCAGTCTAAGCCACTGTAGCTTGCAACTTCTTCAGTTTTCGAAGGTCTCTTGGTGGCCTTACTTACTAGATGTCTTCTTGCACAATCACTCAGTTTTTGTTGGATGGTGTGCTCTAGGTAGATTAATTGCTGTGCCATAATTTTTTCATTTCTTAAATTATTGATTTAATTGTGTTCCAAGAGGTAATTAGTGACTTGCATATTTTCTTGTATCCATCCTCTGACTTGAGCTTTTTAAATTCCTTTTCCCATGGTTACTTGGTTTGGAGGGGGAAAAAGTTGTGTTTTCTGATCATTGTGTATGTTATGACACAACATTGTGTATGTTAATATTAACTCGCCACAAGTTGGACCTTCCAGATACAGATACAGTTGTATTTAGATTAGATTAAATAAACTTTATCCCAAAGGGAAATAGAGATGCATAAAGCAGCAGAAACATAAAAAATAAAAGTACAGCCTCATTGGACAAATAATACAATCATTCAGTCAATCAATCAATAAGCATATTGTGCAGAAATTGCAAAATTATCTTTGAGTGTATCAGCATTTACGTTGTAGTTTGGGATGTTGGAAGAAAGCATTGAATTCCCTGATAGCAGCGGTAAGAAAGACCCAGAGGTTCTCTAAGCACACCATCGTGGAATTAGCCTATGGTTAAAAGTGCTCCAAGGGGCCTACTGTAAGGAATAGAGGGAATTTTTCATGATGGAATCCAATTTTGCCACCATCCATTTTTCTACAACAGCTTCCAATGTATCCAGGGTTAGCCTTGTTTTCCTGAAGTTTGTTTAGGCATTCCACATGCTTTTGAGCTCAAGTTGCTAATTTATACTGCAACAGAACCCCATTGACTACAGACAGGTGATATCCATTTAACTAATTATGTAACTTTTAAAACCAACAGGCTACACCATTGATGATTTAAGTGTGACATTTCAAAGGCAACTAATATTAATGCAATCCTATTTGTGTTTTATTGCAATTAATGTAGATCGCTTTGCAAAAGTCTGTTTTTATTTTGACATTACAAAGTTTTTTTCTATTGATCAGTTAAATTAAATTCATTATATTTTCATTTTTATAGGCACTGTAAAGATATTCTACAATATTTGTCTTGTTTTGATAATGAGCCCCCGCTTTCTTAAAAAATAAAGTACATTTATTTATTCATGAAGTGTATCAACTGTGCATAATTTATTACTTGGCTTTTTAAATCCATCCATTCTTTTTCTTACAAACTATTCCAACTTAGAGTTACACTGAGCTGATGCTTATCTAGGTCTCATTACACACCCATGATTAATATATTTCCTCACTCATTTACACCAGGCCATTTTAGTGTAACTAGTTAATCCACCCCACACATCTTTGGGATGTTGGTGGAAAACGAGATAAAAAAAGGGTAAAACGTGTAAACACCGTATTGCAGGGCAAGAATTTAGACCAGGAATTTGGGCCATTGTGCTGCTTCAAGGCTTATATAGAGTCCTCAAGTCAGAGTGTTTAACAGACCTATTCGTTAACACTACCGCTGGTCTTAGGTGCATATTATATGGTTGTAATTGAAGCAAAATGTAAAGTGATCTTAATCTTATTCTTGACTGATTTATCATTAATGTTTTTCACATCTCAACAATTCTGGCCTTAACTCAACTCACCCTACCCTGAGGAAAATGCCAGAAACATTCCACACATAGCTGTAGATCACACATTTATCATGTGTAGCCCTAAGTATTCTACCAGCATCACTTGGCAAGGCTTCTTTCTAGGAAAACTGAGGTTTCTCGATTTTAATAAAAAGACATTGATAAAGGATCTTAAGGTACTAATATTTAACTTTGTGTGACCTCTTCAGTTTTAAATTGACAGTTTATTAAGTCATTTTATTTGAAATATTATAAACTTTTCCAATATGTTATTTAAACAGAAAATACTTTGCTGTGTGGGTGTCTGAATAATTGATGTGTATCTTACCAGAGTCTTTATTAATGTTGCATCTAGCAGTTTAATTTCTGCAGGTTAACTCTCTGGGTAGTGCTTTTGTAGGGAGTGAGCATATGTCAAAAATATTTTGGCGGCAATGCTAAATAAATATTTCCTCAGTCCGAAGGCAAAATATTCAGTTGAGTAATGACTTTAACTCTGCACAGGCTAGTATGTACAAACTTACAATATAATATTCATCACTCTTAGCATTTGTCACCACTGTATACACAAAAAGACAAAGCAAAAATCATATTTCTTTTCACTTTAAAAATATATCTGCAAGCTAAAACAAATATTAATGTACAGTTGATATTTATGTTGTTAAGTCATAGCATTTTAAATTAGCACTTTCTTATTGAATAAGGATTAATTTAAATGACAGTAATAATTAAAAATTATTCTTTCATTTTTTAAAAGCTTTGTTTTTCCCCCACTTTCTATGGAGTAAAATATAGAGAGCACAGGCAGGTGAAATGACATGGCCAAGGCATCTTGTAAAGCCTGTCAAGGTTCTGGGGCAGGATATGATGTGGCTACAGGCTACTCAGGATTGGTGGGTGTTTGACATATGATGTTCAGTGGGGTTATTGGCTGATTGTTAGTCCATGTGCAAATGTTGTCAAGGCCTTCTTTTCTAATTGACACTCTGTGAATTGTTAAGGCAAGCGCCTACACACATAAAGTATAAAGTAATAAGGTATCTGAGTAGGACAGACAAGAGGAGAAAAAAGAAAAGGATCAACAGAGAGCAAAGAATGAGGAGATCGAGTCAGGTGGAGAGGAGGTATGGTGGCCAGGCGATTGTCTTGTATATGGCTGCGGTGTTGGGACAATGGAGTCATGCTCTAGGCAGTCTAATGGGTACTGTTCGAGGTGGCTGGGACAAGAGCAATAAGGGTTGACTATGTGTGCTGGTAGTTCAGTCCAACTTAGAAGAACCAAAGGGTGAATACAGGAGACGATTTATAGGAAGAGGCACTAAGCTCGGAAAGAGACAAACAAGCTGATTCTGACTGTTTTTGTCTTGATTTTTGCTTATTTATTAAAATTATTTACTTGTTTCAACGTTCACTTGTACTTGTTTTTATGGGTTACTTATTTGAAGAACCTGCACCTCACTTTTGGACACGTTTGGGCTCTTTTTGATTGCTGTGGAGTAAACTGCACTAAGCACTTTACACCTGTCTTATTTGTGTCCTTATTGCACCCATCCTCAATACGTGACTATCAGTATCCTGAGAAACAAGTACTGTAATAGTAATGTTGTGGGAATTAGTGTTGGGAATTGAACTAGTAGCCTTGCTTTTAACATTACATATTTTAGCCACTAAACCACACTGTCTGGAGCCTACCTAGTTTTCACATATTTATTAACCATAAAATGCAACAGGTGTTAGATTATAAAATGCTCAAAATCAACATTTACTGGGAAGGAAATAAAGCCCTGTTGCTATTTCCTTATTTATTAGTAAAACCTTTAAGTTTAATAATAAAGCAGGTTTGTTTTTTCAATATAGCACTGTACTGTCACAAATTAGATAAAATATTAGATAAATGTCAGCTTGTATATTTTGGTGCATACCTAGAACTTTGGTTGGAAATGATTTACAGCACAAGATCCTCCATGTATAATTTGTCAAGATATTGAGCCCCCTATACGATTAGGATGATGAGACATCCATTATTTCATTGGGTAGCCCTATATATTACAACCCATTAAGATGTCCTAACTTTTCATTTTAAAAGTAATTATTTGCATTTAAAATATGCAGAAATTACATGTTGTTATCACATTGATGCACTTCATTCAATCACCAGTCATATTGTTTGATTGAAAACACATGCTTAATTCAATGTGCTGACTAATTCAGTAGTTGGTTTTATCTGTGTACGGTATTGTGGATGTAACATGGATGTAAAGCTTCAAAGGCCATTGATAATACTTTGTTTACATGAGCAAGTGGTTGATACTGTCTTGTTTCACTTTAGTGAATAGTGGTTGATGATACAGCTAAACTGATTTGAAATCAATAAGATAAACCTTTTCATGCTTCCCGACCCTGGCTGAAGGGAAAAAACAAATTTAGTAAATCCTAGTTCCACTAAAGAAATAAACCAATTAGTTTCCATCCTGGAAAACTCATCTCCTGTAGTGAAAGTGGGAATTGAGTTCAAGGAGTTGTGAGCAGTAGTTATGTTGGGAGAGATATGAGTGTGAGTTCTAATTTAAAAATTATGTAAACTGTAGCAGTGAGTTATAAAATATGAAAAATGTCCCTCCCTGAATTGGTTCCTAGAGGATCTGGTCACAGTATTTGCACTGCAGATTCTAGATCATTTAGAGATCACTATTTACATCCACCTTCTTCCTTACTTGCTCTGCACATCACCATTCTCCTCTTTGACTAGCCGAGAAGATCACATACTGTTTATGGTGTTTCAGTTGGATCATGGCCATAGCTATCCTCTAGTCAAATACTTAATGCTTTAAAAAGAAGTGGTTTACAGGCGGCAACATCCCATAACATTACAAAAAGGCCTTACAAATTCCCTCTGCTGAGCTACTATGTACATCCTGTGGATTGGGGCCACAATATTTCCTGGACCTCCGTTCCAGCCCAGTGTAGGTTCTGTGTGTGTATATGCGACTGTCTCTGTCCCTCTGCCTGTAGCTTACTAAGATTTTCTCTTGCAATTACACTTTTTCACCTTTAGTGTACCAAAAATAATTTGCCAATAAAGTGCATATCTGTAACTGCTGTTTTACAGCACCAATATTGGAAAATGTATTTCTGCATTTCTCATTTTTTATATTTGTCACAGTATGTAATATACAGTTCATCAGGTACTGAATGACAGCAGGAGAGGTTCACTGCAGCCGCATTAAAATAAGTCTTATTTAAAAATTCTGCAAAATTTTGTAAACAAAAGTACTGTATTTTTATCTTGCTTTTTAAATTATATTGAGGTATGAATGCATTTATTACCTATTTAAGCCAAAGGTAGAGACAAAAATTACATCTAATTAATGCATTTGAATGGAAAAAAATGAAATGTAGCAAACTATAGAAGCAGACCAATAAAGATGTAAACCTTACCAAGTGTAACTTCATGTATGCTTTCATATTCAGTCTAGAACATATATAAAGGTAAAGGGGCAATGAAATATAGTCTCTTGGTTGTAGTAGTTGTTAATACACCAGAAGCTTAGTGGTACAGTGATACCAGGCCAGTCTTAAGAATCATCTGTATTGCCAGATATGAAACTTAGCCTGCTCCCTGCGTAGTGGACAGCTGAATCTGGAGTCAGATAGTGAATTAAGAAAAGCTAAAATAGCAGAGAAATAAGGAGCAGGAGGTCAGAGGTTTAGTAATAGAAAGATAGATCACGACAAGGAAATAATTAAGAAAAGTGGGAAAGTCTTTTTTACCTGATAGAGTAAGACTAGATTAAATATTTTGCTGTGTTTGTGTGTGGTCCGTTGGTTTGGATTTTTGAATTCGCTTTTACTATATCTGAAGCACATTTTGACAGAATAAAAACAAACCAGTGTGTTTCTTCGTGCCGGTCCCAAGCCCGGATAAATGGGGAGGGTTACGTCAGGAAGGGAATCTGGTTTAAATTTTTGCCAAATCAATATGCAAACAACAATACAAATTTCCATACCTGATCAGTAACCCCCGGGTTAACAACGACCACCACCAATACTGTTAGCCAACAGGGTGCATGGCGGAAATTGAGCTACTGTTGGCCGAAGAAGAGGGGGGAGATGTATCCGATGGCAGGAGGAGAGGAGGAAAGTAAAGAGAGTGGAACTAAGGGTAGGAACTTCGAATGTTGGCAGTATGACTGATAAGGGGAGAGAGTTATCAGATATGATGGAGAGAAGGAAAGTTGATATATTGTGCGTGCAAGAGACTAAATGGAAGGGGAGTAAGGCCAGGTGGATTGGAGGAGAAATGGAGTAGGCGTTATTCTGAAGGAACAGTAGGCTAAACAGAGGGACTGAGCTGGGAAAGATGTGCAGCAGGTTAGGGTGATAAATGATAAAGATGGAAACTTACTCAAAAGCGAGAAGAGTGTGTTGAACAGATGGAAAGAGTACTTTGAGAGGCTGATGAATGAAGAGAACGAGAGAGAGAAGAGGTTGGATGATGTAGAGATAGTGAATCAGGAAGTGCGACGGATTAGCAAGGAGGAATTAAGGACAGCTATGAAGAGGATGAAAAATGGAAAGGCCGTTGGTTCAGATGACATACCTGTGAAAGCATGGAGGTGTTAAGGAGAGATGGCAGTGGAGTTTTTAAGCAGATTGTTTAATGGAATCTTGGAAAGTGAGAGGATGCCTGAGAAGTGGAGAAAAAGTGTACTGGTGCCGATATTTAAGAATAAGGGAGATGTGCATAACTGCAGTAACTACAGGGGAATAAAATTGATGAGTCACAGCATAAAGTTATGAGAAAGATACTGGAACCTAGGTTAAGAAGTGAGGTGATGATTAGTGAGCAGCAGTATGGTTTCATGCCAAGAAAGAGCACCACAGATGCAATGTTTGCTCTGAGGATGTTAATGGAGGAGTTTAGAGAAGGCCAGAAGGAGTTGCATTGCGTCTTTGTGGACCTGGAGAAAGCATTTGACAGGGTGCCTCGAGAGGAGCTGTGGTATTGTATGAGGAAGTTGTTAGTGTCAGAGAAATACGTAAGAGTTGTACAGGATATGTATGAGGAAAGTGTGACAGTGGTGAGGTCTGTGGTAGGAGCGATGGATGCATTCAACGTGGAGGTGGGATTACATCAGGGATCAGCTCTGAGCCCTTTCTTATATGCAATGGTGATGGACAGGTTGACAGACGAGTTTAGACAGGAGTCCCTGTGGACTATGATGTTTGCTGATGACATTGTGATCTGTACCGATAGTAGGGGAGCAGGTTGAGGAGAGGTGGAGATATACTCTAGAGAGAAGAGGAATGCAGGTCAGTAGGAACAAGACAGAATACATGTGTGTAAATGAGAGGGAGGTCAGTGGAATGGTGAGGATGCAGGGAGTAGAGTTGGTGAAGGTGGATGAGTTTAAATACTTGGGATCAACAGTACAGAGTAATGGGGATTGTGGAAGAGGGGTGAAGAAGAGAGTGCATTCAGGGTGGAGAAGAGTGTCAGGAGTGATTTGTGACAGACAGGTATCATCAAGAGGGAAAGAAAAGATCTACAGGACGGTAGTGAGACCAGCTATGTTATATGGGTTGGAGACGGTGGCACTGACCAGAAAGCAGGAGACAGAGGTGGCAGAGTTAAAGATGCTAAGATTTGCACTGGGTGTGACGAGGATGGATAGGATTAGAAATGAGTACATTAGAGGGTCAGCTCAAGTTGGATGGTTGGGAGACAAATTCAGAGAGGCAAGGTTGCGTTGGTTTGGACATGTGCAGAGGAGAGATGCTGGGTATATTGAGAGAAGGATGCTAAGAAAAGAGCTGCCAGGGAAGAGGAAAAGAGAAAGGCCTAAGAGAAGGTATATGGATATGGTGAGAGAGGACATGCAGGTGATGGGTGTAACAGAACAAGATGCAGAGGACAGAAACATATGGAAGAAGATGATCCGCTGTGGCAATCCCTAACGGGAGCAGCCAAAAGAAGAAGAAGATAGCGTATAAAAATGTCTTTAAATTAAATTTGGATTTAATTTTAATACTAATATTTCTAATTCTGTTTAAATATACAGTGGTGTGAAAAACTATTTGCCCCCTTCCTGATTTCTTATTCTTTTGCATGTTTGTCACACAAAATGTTTCTGATCATCAAACACATTTAGCCATTAGTCAAATATAACACAAGTAAACACAAAATGCAGTTTTTATTATTTAGGGAGAAAAAAAATCCAAACCTACATGGCCCTGTGTGAAAAAGTAATTGCCCCTTTTTAAAAAATAACCTAACTGTGGTGTATCACACCTGAGTTCAATTTCCGTAGCCACCCCAGGCCTGATTACTGCCACACCTGTTTCAATCAAGAAATCACTTAAATAGGAGCTGCCTGACGCAGAGAAGTAGACCAAAAGCACCTTAAAAGCTAGACATCATGCCAAGATCCAAAGAAATTCAGGAACAAATGAGAATAGAAGTAATTGAGATCTATCAGTCTGGTAAAGGTTATTAAGCCATTTCTAAAGCTTTGGGACCCCAGCAAACCACAGTGAGAGCCATTATCCACAAATGGCAAAAACATGGAACAGTGGTGAACCTTCCCATGAGTGGCCGGCCGACCAAAATTACCCCAAGAGCGCAGAGACGACTCATCCGAGAGGTCACAAAAGACCCCAGGACAACGTCTAAAGAACTGCAGGCCTCACTTGCCTCAATTAAGGTCAGTGTTCACGACTCCACCATAAGAAAGAGACTGGGCAAAAACGGCCTGCATGGCAGATTTCCAAGACGCAAACCACTGTTAAGCAAAAAGAACATTAGGGCTCGTCTCAATTTTGCTAAGAAACATCCCAATGATTGCCAAGACTTTTGGGAAAATACCTTGTGGACTGATGAGACAAAAGTTGAACTTTTTGGAAGGCAAATGTCCCGTTACATCTGGCGTAAAAGGAACACAGCATTTCAGAAAAAGAACATCATACCAACAGTAAAATATGGTGGTGGTAGTGTGATGGTCTGGGGTTGTTTTGCTGCTTCAGGACCTGGAAGGCTTGCTGTGATAGATGGAACCATGAATTCTACTGTCTACCAAAAAATCCTGAAGGAGAATGTCCAGCCATCTGTTCGTCAACTCAAACTGAAGCGATCTTGGGTGCTGCAACAGGCCAATGACCCAAAACACACCAGCAAATCCACCTCTGAATGGCTGAAGAAAAACAAAATGAAGACTTTGGAGTGGCCTAGTCATAGTCCTGACATGAATCCAATTGAGATGCTATGGCTTGACCTTAAAAAGGCGGTTCATGCTAGAAAACCCTCAAATAAAGCTGAATTTCAACAATTCTGCAAAGATGAGTGGGCCAAAATTCCTCCAGAGCGCTGTAAAAGACTCATTGCAAGTTATCGCAAACGCTTGATTGCAGTTATTGCTGCTAAGGGTGGCCCAACCAGTTATTAGGTTCAGGGGGCAATTACTTTTTCACACAGGTTTGGATTTTTTTTCTCCCTAAATAATAAAAACCATCATTTAAAAACTGCATTTTGTGTGTGACAAACATGCAAAAGAATAAGAAATCAGGAAGGGGGCAAATAGTTTTTCACACCACTGTATGAGCCACAACAGTGGCTTAAGCCATTTACTTTGTTCTCCATAATGCTTAAAAATTTACAAAATACAAAAATTTACAGTTTAAAATTACAAATCAAAAAATTCAAATGTGATTAAACTACACATTGCGGACTTTAAGGGTATTTGCATACATTTCTGTCACTCCATGTGGAACAATACTTTTTACACATGGTCCCCGCCATTTCAGGGCACCATAATGTTTGAGACATAGCAATGGTAGGTATATTAAAGCAGTCATATTTACTACTTTGTTGCATATCCCTTGCATGCAATGACTGCTTGAAGTGTGTGATTCATAGACATCACCAGGTGCTGAGTCTCTTCTCTAATCACAAGGTTTAATTTAGGTTTATGTCACTGCTGTGTGATATTTTTATATAGTTAGCTTTTATAATTTTTTGTGTTATTATTAACATTTGAAGCACTAGGATAAGGACGTCTAGCCTTTAGCCATTTCCATACTTGCTGATTTGTAAATTTTGTTTTGTACATTTTCACTAATGCTTAGCTTTATGCCATTAGAGTGCTTGCTGGTTAGTTAACTTTGTTTTGTGTGTTTTAATTAATGTTAAAGTCAGGTAATTTATTTTAACTGTTGTGTTAACTACCTGTCCCCTTTCCTTAATTTCATTTTCTCAGCTAACCTTTTTTGACTTAATGATGGATAATAATGTACACCTGGTTAGGCATGTAACAAATAGAAGAATATCCTTAATTTTTACTTTTATGTTTATTACATCACTTTACTTAGCGAGTAGAAGTGTGAACTTTACATCATATAGGCAGTTAGTTCAGTCTTCACCTCAAATCAATCTGTACTCATCACACCAAATTAAAATAAATAATTGCACAATATTTCTGTATTTGTAATTCAGTTTCAAATAGTGTTTCAATAATAATAATGTGTATATATTTAATACATACTCTATGTGCTTTACATCAAATAAATACCATTAAGAGAGATATCTGTTGATCTTTATATTTAAATATACTACGTACTGGTAAGAATGTACAGGAATATCAATAATATTAGTAGAAAATGTTAATAATCAAAAGAAAGTACATAAATAATATATGCACATCAACCAAGTTGCTAAACGCCATTACTGATATTTACAAATTACAGTAAGATACTGTATACAGTATATTCTGTACATGCATATACACACATACTATAGCTTTTGTCAAATGGCAGTGGAGTACAGAAAAAGAAATACTAATTAATATAGGTTGTTTTTATCATGCGTTACAGTGGAACATGCTCTTAAATGTGCTGCAAAATTTTACAATTGATTGAAACACATAGTATAAGAAGAAGGGTATTAAAATGGACGAAATGGAAGCAGTGCATCACCCTCTCAGCTTGTTTCTGGTTTTTTAACAGAAGCCTAATTAACCTACACAATTTTAAAATGATTAAGTTGATTCTGGGATTCAGGCATCCTTTATATTTCCTTTTGTGTAATTTGTGCATATAGAGTTACTGATTTGAATCTTTCTTGGCAATAAGCATGCATCTTTTCATTTGATCTTGCCTCACATTTCTTAATCTAATGATGCACCAGAATGATTGAGTGTTTATATCATGCAGTTACTTGCCTTAGTAAACTTTCTTTCCTTCTTTCATTTTAGCCATTGTTAATCAATTAGTAATTGGGTATCAAAAAAGTAGTAAATGCCTTATTAGATCTGCCATATTGGTTATATGCTACACTTTTGCATCACAATTAAAATGTATGCTTAAGGTAATTTTATATGTTATATTGGGGTAAAACACAGTGTTTAGCAGTATATTATGTTTAGCAGCCAGTTACATTTAATGTCAGTCTAATGTAAGATGTTTTTGTTTAAAAAATAGGAACATTGTCTTTAGACTAGTGATTCTGTAGTTGTTTATAGGGGAACCAGAACTTTCTTTTTTGATAATTTAAGTAATCTTTCTTTCTTTCTATTTACTTTTGTTACCAGATAATTAATTTATTCACACTGATGTTTCAGTCTTTTTTATGAGTGTTAAGTGAAATGGGGCACATTTAAAATCTGTCCTCTCTCAGCTGCTGACATGCTGGCATTAGCAAAGTAAACAGTTTTCCATTAGACACATGCTGATTACACCCAGCAGGCTGTGTAAGGAAGCTTCAGCTTGTAGACAAATAGGATTTATTTTTAACAACCCAATGAACCCTTTAGTAGCAGAGGGTGAACTTTTACTGATTTTATTTTACTGGATGCAAAATATTAAAAAAAAAAAAAAAAAACATTTTATATATGATAGCACATGCTCATTGGGCCAAGCTGTCTTAATTCTAATAAGGAAGAATAAGCAAATGAGAGAGAAGAGGTAATTAAAATGGATTCTTCTGCACACTTTGTTCACTTTAGATCTGGCTGCCATCTCCCACAGGTTTAGTTTCTGTTTTTGACAACATCTTTTAATGAATATCACAGTTGGAAGTGTCTTTCATTTAAGTTTTTCCCTTCAGACATCCTATGAGGGACCTTGTTGAACAGTGTAGGTCTTTTAGGTAAGAATGCTTAGAAAATGAGTTAACTTCCTTACATGTTTAAAAGTTTATTTGCTATTTTACATTATCAGTGTTTTTTTCATTCAAATCAGTTAATATACACAGAGGTTAGTAAAAACTGCATATCTATCCTAAGCAATGCTTAAAACTGTAGTAAACTAGTATTGAATTTAATGTACAACTTTAAATATTAAAATGCATCTTTTATTGCTTGTAGTATGTTGCAGGATTCTATTTATAAAAATATTTCAAGTTAATTTGCTTACAGTATGCTGCTGCATTCTGTTTATAAAAGAATTTAATCTGTTTTTATGAAGTGTTTCATTATGTAATTGGGCACAGTGAAGATTTCTAGAAGTGGCCTGATCACCTTGAGGAAGCAAATAAATAAAGCATGTGAGAGCATGTATTACTCCTAGCCAAACATAACTTTTTTTTGTCTGACGCTTAGCTACTTCGTTCCTGTATTTCACATGTAAGTATAAAGTTGCTATACCAAGCTCCTTTTTTTGCCAGCACAACATAGGTTTTAAAACAGACTACCAAAATGTCTGTGAATTGTTTGCAAAATAACTTGCAGCTTTCGACTTCCTCTGAAGTTAAGCCTGACAGTGACTCATGCTTTACTGATGCGCTCAGCATGGTCTTGTGAAGGCTCTTTTTGATTTAAGCTCTTTTCATTTTTTTTGTGTTAAAACATATATTTTACAGACATTCTGCATATTTATAAATTTACGATATATACATTACAGACATTTTTATCATTTTTTAAAATAACTTTCAAATAATACTTATTTTTTCTAGTCCTAGGTTTGGTTCAGTATATTATTCATCTAATTGGATAAACTGCTGTCTGTGCCATTTAAATTTAAAGTGACCAAAATGGCAAATTCTGTAAAAGATTACTAGAGCAAATTTGAAGCTTACGACTTGAGGCACTGAAAAGTCAATCTGATGATATGTATTGTGTTAGTCATTTTAACATTAGGTACAAACTGCTAGAGCAGCATGTTCTGTGGTCCATTGTACGTTTTAATACCTAAGACTTTTTTGGCACAAGTACACTGTAACTATTGTTGGGATTTCTAGGATTAGACGATTCCTAATGTTTCTAAGAATACATTACTTTTGCTGATTTTGTGTGAGGTAAGGAAATTGATTTTTATCCCCCTTTTGGCATTTAGTATTAGATTTCTTTCATCTGTACTTTTTGGCATTCCACAGTGATTACCTGAGGATTCTCATTGCTATCAGCAGCTGTATGGAAACTGACTTCACAATATCAATAGATAAATTTTTAAAGCTGTCTTCTTAAGCATAACTTTTGGTAATATGTCAGATTATCTCTTATTATGTATACCTGTCTGAGTAGCATTTAATGAAGATGAACCAACACAATAAAACATTTGTATTTCCTTACTTTTTTAATATTGTACTTGGTATCTTAAATAATTAACTGGTCTATCCCTGTCCCAAGAAATTTATTGCCTTTATTGTTAACATTGTTTGTACAAAACATTTTGAAAACAAACTGTACGTGAACTGAAAGTGTGTTTTCTGAAATTTGAGGTTAACACTAGAATCCCTGAAGCCTACGAAAAGACTCGTAATCCCGGCCCACCATCCATCAGCATCTTTTCTTTTGTAAATGCGTCGATCAGCACAAACTGCAAGCAGCCTGCTGTCCCATCCCCCACCTTGACGGAGCTCAGCTCGGGCAAAAAGTTCACCCAGCTCAAGCCAAGGCACCTTATCTACATGTGAGGTTCCTGGAGTTATACAGGGTAAATAATACAGTATATTGCTATTTGGAATACATGCATTTCATGTGTGTTCCGTGTCTACAGAGATCTGGGTAAGTGTAGGATGAAAGGAATTGCAAGGCAAGAAATGCTGAACACATACCTACAACAGACAAAGGCAAGACCGTAAGCTTCTACACAGTGCATATATATATATATACTAGCAAACTACCCGCGCTTCACAGCGGAACAGTAGTGTGTCTGAGACGTCACACACTGCATGCACGGGTTTACCTTTCCCAATCCTGCAAAGTCAGTTCACGTGAGCCGCTCGAAGTACATGCAGCAAAGCTTCTCAGCTGTGTTTGTGCTATCTTGTGCGATGTCCACGGCTTTATTTAATGTTAGCTCAGACCCGGCACAAAACTTTCTCTCGCACTTTTGCTGAGTTTGTTCCAAACACTATTCTATCCCTGACCATCTCATCTTCGTTTGCATAAGCACAGTCCTTCACCAGCAATTTTAACTCTGTTACAAAGTGATGAAAAGTCTCGTTTATAACCTGCGTCTTCTCATTAAACTTGTATCTTGTATATTCGTCTTAGACATGACAAACGCCAGCGGCAGCGTGTCTATGAACCTAATTTAAAGTTAAGCTTTACACCCTGCTTTCCTATTCGTTTGCATAAGCACAGTCGTTCAGCAGCTATTTTAACTCTGTTACAGCAATTTTAACTCTGTTACAAAGTGATCAAAAGTCTTGTTTATACCCTGCGTCTTCTCATTAAACTTGTATCTCGCGAATATCGTATTTGTCGTAGGCATGACAAACGCCAGTGGCAGTCTGTCTATGAACTTAATTTAAACTTAAGGTTTACACTGTGCTTTGTTTCCGCAGTAGCTGCACTTATGCATATACCTGTATGCGTCACTCGCTTCATATTCTTTTGCTGCCTTCTCAATTGTGTAATGCGTTTTTTGAAGAGGTTTCATTCATCGAAGTGATCACTACCCAAATCCGTACTCGTTAATCTAAGATGTTTAACAGGCATTCCCGGTATTAAGTTGTGGATTTGCCTGCGAATATTTAGTGGCAGCGTTGTCTATGAACGTAATTTAAACTTAAGCTTTAAACCTTGCTTTCCTATTGATATGTGTACAAAGGCTTGTTCAGCGTCAGAGGGTTGTTCGTTTCCTACTGCATCAATAAGCAGCTCGTCTTCCTCTTTATCTGAGAAATGACACACTGCATGCACGGGTTTACCTTTCCCAGTCCTGCAAAGTCAGTTCACGTGAGCTGCTTGGAGTACATGCATCGAAGGTTCTCAGCTGTGCTTGTGCTATGTCGTGCAATCTTGCAATGTCCACGGCTTTGTTTAACATTAGCTAAGACCCGGCACTTAAAAGTTTCTCTCGCACTTTCGCTGAGTCTGTGCCAAACACTAGTCTATCCCTGACCATCGTATCTTCGTTTGCATAAGCACATTCCTTCACCCGCGAATATTTCGCGGCATCGTGGGGGGGACACAACTCCGCCTCACACGGCGACCGAGCTGCAGGCTATGGCCGTATATATATGTACGTAAGTAGGTTCCAGTTATGACCGTTATGCATAGAATTTCGAAATGAAACCTGCCTAACTTTTGTAAGAAAGCTGTAAGGAATGAGCTAGCCAAATTTCAGCCTTCTACCTACACGGGAAGTTGGAGAAGTAGTGATGAGTCAGTGAGTCAGTCAGTCAGTCACTGAGGGCTTTGCCTTTTACTAGTATAGATATATATATGTGTGTTTGTATATGTGTGTATATATGTATGTATATGTGTATATACAGTAGATGGTTCTCATGGAACACAAATGTGAATATCAGCAGAGTTTTTTTGCAGTCTTTGTCAATTTTCATAAAGCGTTCGATTCAGTTGATCGAGCTGCCCTGTGGGTCATACTAAGGGTTCACGGGATCCCCTCAAAGTTGCTGGATATCATGTCTGGTCTGTACACTTGTGCTGTGCAGAGTGGAGGCAGAACCTCTGTGTTTTTCCTAGTTGATTCTGAAGTTCGTCAGATGTGTGTTCTTGCTCCTACTTGGTTCAATGCTTGTATGAACTGGGTTTCTGGGCATTGTCGTGGGGTCCAGAGGCTGTGGGGCATCTGTTGGTGAAGAAAGATTCACTGATCTTGACTTTGCTGAGGATGCTGTGATCTTCGTGAAGTCAGTGGAGGCTCTGATCGGGGCTCTCGAGAGACTGAGCGAGGAGTCTGAGTGTCTGGGCTTGCAAGTGTCCTGGATAAAAATCTAAATCCAGAGTTTTAATCACCTCTTGGGAATAGCCCTCTCTCTCTCTCTCTCTCTCTCTCTCTCTCTCTCTCTCTCTCTCTCTCCGCCTCCATAAAGGCATATTTTTCCTTAATTTACCCCTCTGCTCCACGGTTTAAAATTACAAATCAAACCATTCAGACATGATTAAAATGCACAATGCAGACTTTAATGTACGGGTATTTGCATGCATTCTGGTCACACCATGCAGAAATGACACCACTTTTTCCTACATGGTCCACCCATTTTAGGGCGCCATTTTGGGACAATTGGCATCACATATGTTTATGATTGTCCAGGTATGTTTCATTGCTTCATAAGATACCTAAGCTTGCTTTCTACCCTTTGGAGCCTGTAGTTGCCATTGTTTACATGAGGACAATAGCTGTTCCAATTAAAGTCACGTAAGCTATTATGAAGCTAAACAACAAGAGTAAAACCATTAGACACGTTGATCAAACCTCAGAATTACCTAAATGAATTGTCTAGAATATCATTAAAAATAAAACACACTGGTGGGCTCGGTAATCGCAAAGGGAATGATAGGCCAAGGAAGACCTCCACTGCTGATGACAGAAGAATCCTCGCCATAGTAAAAAAAAAAGCCTCAAACGTCTGTCTGATGGATAAGAAACAGTCTTCAGGTGGCAGATGTGTACAGTATGTGTCAGAGACTACTATCTTCCGAATCCTTCTTGAACAGAAACACAGAGGCCACACTGCAAGATGCAAACCACTAGTTAGCCACAAAACAAATGGCAAGATTTAAGTTTGCAAAAAAGTATTTAAATGGGCCTGCAGATACCTGGAAAAAGGTTTTGTGGACAGACGAGACAAAGATGAACCTGTTTCAGAGTGATGGCAAGAGCAAATTGTGGGGATGATTTCTGAGGTGTATTGAAACATCTTATCTACTCATGTTCTAGTAAATGCCTCCAAACTCATTGGACAGTGCTTCATCCCACAACTAGATAATGAACCCAGACATACTGCTAAGGCAACACAGAAGTTTTTCAAAGCTAAAAATTAAGAAAGTATTGAATGGCTAAGTCAGTCACCCAATTTAAATCCAATTGAGCATGCCTTCCTTATGCTGAAGAGAAAATGTAAGGGAACAAGCCCCCCAAACAGGTCGGAGATAAAGATAGCTGGATTAGAGGTTTGTCAGAGCATCAGTAGAGAGGATCCTCAGCCCCTGGTGATGTATATGAATCACAGACTTCAAGCAGTCATTGCATGCAAAGGATATGCAACAAAATACTAAATACAATAGCTTCAATATATCTGCCATTGCTAAGTCCCAAACATTATGGTGTCCTTAAATGAGAGGACCATGTAGTGACATAAGTGTATGCAATACCAATAAATGAAAGTCTGCAATGTGCACTTTAATCACACCTGAATTGTTTTGATTTGTAATTTGAAACTCGGGAGCAGAGGGGTAAATCAAGGAAAAATGTGTCTTTTTCCTAAACATTATAGAGGGCGCTATTTGCATTGTACATGTGTCTATTATATTTTTCCCCCTGAGATTTACTTGTAGTGAACTGGGGAGCTACTATCTGAATTCCTGTTTAATTGCTTTATTTTTTCATTCCCTGTAATGTTTTGACAACTTGTGTTTTTTGAGGGAGACTAGGTAGTGGACTTAAGTGTACTGTATATATTATTTTCAGTAGGTATATGTGTAGTTTATGTGCTTTTATTTGAAGAAAACAACTGTAAAATAAATGTTTAATACAAGTTTAATTGCTTGTGTGGAATGGTGATGCTTTTAAAACATCTGTTCAAGAAAAACAAATTCTAAAAACTAGTCAAACAAGGCCCCTGTTTAATGTTGCTTCTTTTTAAAAAAGTAAATCAAAAGATAAAGAAAGCAATATAGAGCTTAGTAGCCACATGTTGTTTCAGTGAGTAGCACTGAACAGCCTCCCTGATTCAGCATCCTTGGTTTGAATGTTCACAAAGTATTTTCATCAGGTTTACTTGCAGGTACTCCAGTTTAACTTCTACATTCCAAAGATGTGTTTTAGGTTAATTGGTGAGATTGACACCCAATAAAGGTTGCTTTCTGCTTTGTACCTAGTTCTGCTGAGATACCATCTGCCCTCCACAACCTGAACTAGTTAAAGCAGTCGTGAGAATGTCATGTTATATTAATGATCAGAATAGTAAAATAAGGTTTATATTTTTATAGCAGATGCAGGCCTGTTATCTTCATGTAGTTCTATGGAAATTCCAAATGCTACACTTTCAAAATCAGTTTTGTTATCAACATGATCACCAAGTCCAGAGGCCCAGAACAAAGCTTTGTATGAAGTCTGTCATTGAGTAGTGGCATCAAACCCATCCCACTTGTCTTCACTTGAGCTGTGACAATTAATGAAAAAAGAGTCACAATGAGCTGTGCATCTGTTTTTCTAAACAAATTGTTTTTGCATTTAATTTTCTCCTCTTTGAATATTTCTGACATGCTATGTTATACGGAAACTCCAACTACCACCCTTACCACCACGCCAGAAGACACTTATTGTCTGTATCGATCTATTAGCAGCCCACTGATTATCCACTCATTCAGAGGTGATCAGTCAATCAGCCACCTCTCAACATTTACTTTCAGCATGTTGTCATCATAACACTCAGAAGAAAAAGTGAATTGTAAGCCATGATTATAATGAATAAATATTGGTTTAGAAAACAAAGCTACAAAAATGTGCTATGTAAACCCTAGTCTGTTGTTACGTCTGGGGCAAGCTCCTGAATCATGCCCATGGTCAGTGGAGGATTGATGGGGCCCAAAAGCCAGAGTACCATCTTTAAGCTAATACCTAGCCCTCAAAGGCTGAGGCATCCTTGGCAGATACCCTGTTGCCTACCTTTTGTAATCTGAATTCAGGGCCAATTTGTTCAGAACAGAAATATTTTTCTGCCACAAATCTATCCAGTTGATTTTTCTGTCCTTATTCTGTTCACCTTGAGCTCTTCATTAATTCATTGTGATAACTAGATTTTGTGTAGCATTTAAATGAGAAAGTTATACCAAGTAGAAGTTCCCTTTTACCCACGTTGGTACTTGGAGAAAGCCCTTGAAGAACAAAACCTTTTAAGCCAATCCTGCAAAATGTGCCTCTTTAGCTGTAGAAAATAATACTGTGAAGCCATTGGATCAAAGATTGCCTAGCCCTTTATTGGTTCAAGTTTTTTTCCCCTTTTGTCTTTGTATTCCCATTCTATTGCACTTACATTTTTTTCTCTCCATTGACTCTGTTATTAGCTGATTACTTATTGATGATCTGTAAGAACTGAGAAAAATAGTCTATTTGTCTCTCTATTATCTCTTCTCTCTATTATAAAAGAAAATCTTGAGACAAGACAAGACTAGTGCCAAGCGGTTTTTTTCAAGTCCTACAAGAAGAGAGTCCTGCCCTCCTCTCAACCATTTATGGTTAACTAGACCACGCCAACGGTCCTCTCACCTCTCATTCATGTGAGTGCTTTTATCAGACACAGTTCCTGTGCTCTCAGCCCTCATGAATTTGTGTTTTCTTCACTTTAAGTTCCCAATTAAAGAAGACTTACTATGTCCAAATCTTATTGAAGAATGCATTCCCAAAGGGTTATCAACCAAAGAAATGAGTACCCGGGTAATCCTAGCACCGAGAAACGATGAAGTCAAACAAATTAATGCAAAAGTTGTTGATCGGTTACACGGCTAATTGGTTACATGCGTATCAATAGACTATGCTGAAACAATAGGTAATGAAGGTGCGAAAGATGAAAACATCAACTTGCAATATCCCATAGAATATCTACAACCATTAACACCATCCGGTCTTCCACTGGCCGAAATACTGTTGAAAGAAGGATGTATTGTAATGTTATTGTGTAATTTATGTATGAGTGATGGGCTATGCAATAGGAAAAGATTAGTCGTATTCAAAATTAGTCAAACAGTTCTGACATGTAAAATTTTAACAAGTGACAAGAAAGGTAATGTAGGACATCTTCTGCGGATAACATTAGACACCAAACTAGATCTTGATATGCCATTCATATTAAAACTTTTTACAGTTTACCATTAGAATAGCTTTTGCTATGACAATTAACAAATCAAAGGGACAAACATTTGAAAAAGTCAGTTTATTTATTAAAGAGAAAGAAAAGATATTCACTCATGGGCAGTTATACGTTGCTTTGTCACAATGTAACTACAAACATGGAATCAAAATTCAAAGCAATATTGACGAAAAGTTAATTCCAAATATTGTTTTTACTGAAGTTTTACAGTAAAAGTGTTTAAAAAGTATTTGCTCGTTCATTTTGAAGCCAAACAGAACAAAAACGTATAATGCATTGAATACTTTTAACGCACCATGAAACATAATTTTCTTTCAATTTATTACGTTTTACTGTTTTTTACTATGTTTAATTACTTGTCGTAATATAAAATATTTATATTATGCATATGTAGCAATTCCCATATAAAATAACAATCTATTTAAATTGCACATCACTTACCCGTACGCGAGTGGCTGGGCCACGACGTGGCTAACGCGTAGTGCCTGCACAGGTGTTGATCAGCGAAGCGAGCAGGGAGCAGATCCCCCTACTCTAATAAGTTGGAAACAACAGTATGCATGTCTAGTTGATAGTTACATATCTAACCTATAACTGTAATAATGTGATTTATAGTTCTACCTGATATTAAGAGGGCTAGCCAGCTATTTATTTCAATATGCAATCTGTTATAAAACAATCTACCAAGATTGCTCTTTGACTACCATTACAGTATAATATGTTTTATATTATATGTAAAACTTCATCTTTTAAAAGAAAGCACGTAATCCATCTTGATAGAAGACAGTTCCGCATTTTGTCAAATTTAGTTTAATGTCTTACCTTTATTTTAAGCAAAAGATTGAGATCTTCATTTATATTTTTAAAATGCTTGTTTAAAGTACTGTAACTTTGAAACCCTAACCCCAGTGTCAGTGTTCTCATTTTGAAATAAAAGCACAATATTCCAAATATAGTATATAAGTAATGCCTCATTTGACACAAAGAAATAATATATAAGAAATTCACAGGTAAAAACATTTTGAGACAAGCAAGTGAGCATTTTTCTTATTCATTATCTTTGTACTCAAATAAAACAATTTGGAATATAATAATTATAATCTGCTGAATTCAATAAAAGTATAGTACTATTATCTTAGTACAATAATACTGACAAGATCATTTGTTTTCATTCAGATTAAAGCAAAGTATACTTTCATTTTATATAAATCTTTTTTGTGGAATATTGTAGTAGGACCTTTAGAGACCTCACATAGCTGTGCTTTGTTTATATATATCTTAAATCAACACAGACATGCCTTCTGACTGTTACTCTTGTATAAATTATATAGTGCTTTTTTTACTTGTATGACCCACAATAATTTGTGCTGTAATTGTTGACATACTTGATAAAAAATAATTCATAAGTAGCCACAGTATTTAGCATTTTATGTTTTATGAAATGTTTGATCTATGAATTATATTGCTGAAATATCTGTCCCCACCTTAACAGTATACTCTGAGAAACACTTTCACAACACTCAAATTAAATTATATTACTCCTTCCTTTCTGTTATTTGGCATCTGGATTTGTTGCTTTTTTCTTTGTGCATCAAAAACAGATTGTCAATCCAGATGCAGCTATTTAAAAATTTAGTATCCTCCCTTCAGAACTGATTTCACTGTTCAGACTTGTACATGTTAGTTATGTTTGAGAGTCAGCATTTTATTGCTACAAGAATACATCTGATGTTATAAGTACTTTAAGATATTCATTTGCATTCTTATAAACACAAAAAAACTTTTGTCTTTAAAACATGTGCATATTGTATAGCCTAGTATAGTATAGCTCACTTTGGGAACTTTATACACCACCGGGAGACTACTTCTGAGCTCAGGTAAATCCCTAGAAAATCCCTTGGCCTACAACAAATCCCATACCCTGCTACTAAGAGCTTTGTCTGGTGACCACAGGTATCCTTTCTCAATTCTTACTCCAATCAATGCTAACAAGGATAGATTCATGGCTGTTTTAGGGGATGTCCTTCTAAATATAGTAGCCTATTAATGGTCTGGTGATAATTTCCTTGCCTTCCACGCCTTTCTTAGAGCCTTTCTAATTAGTGCATTGAGTAGATAATTCTGAGGCAAAATAAGATCTGAGTCAGGCACCCTCCCTGTGGCAACCATATCCCACTATAATTCTCCCATACTTGAGTGCTTGTAGTAAAGGAGGCTTCAAGTGGCTTCCTGCCCTTGGTACATTAACAGAGGGTCTTTTTAGTGAACCAGTGGTAAGAAACAAACCTAAGTCCAACTTTATCCCCAACATATGTAACTTTCATCCTGTTAAAATTAGTAAAATGTACCTCCAAGGGTTGTTGCCTCACATTGATACAATTGTGACACTTCCTTACAAACTATGGAACACATCGGGTCTAATAATTAATTCTGGTACACATGGTAAGTACAAGGAACGTCTAGCTGTATTGATGAGGTGTCTGGGGAGCGTCAATCATATTTTAGTGAAACCGAAAAAGCATCAGATTCAGATTTCCCAAGATATTTATATCTCATGCAAGAGTAAACTGTTACATGAA
Organism: Polypterus senegalus; assembly: GCF_016835505.1. Lineage (NCBI taxonomy): Eukaryota > Metazoa > Chordata > Cladistia > Polypteriformes > Polypteridae > Polypterus > Polypterus senegalus. The sequence goes on from NC_053156.1 coordinate 113,631,088, forward strand.
GATGTTTTCCTCTCCCTATTCAAATATAGGTATATTAAATCACAATTATTGCTTTAAATAACAATGCAATGATTTACAGACTTCTCAGGAATCATGTAACCTTAAACTGTGCCTGGGAATTCCAACTTTCACATTTATGAAAACAGCATAACCTTCCCCATTTATGAAAAAAGAAATCTCATCTAATTTATATTTTATGCTACATTTACAGTACTGTCACAACGTATTCATTCTACTTCACTTTTTACACATTTTATTTTGCATCTTATGCTAAAACTATTTAAAGTCATCATTTTTTCACATCAAGCAACACTGTATGTCTCAGAATGACAAAGTGAAAACAAGATTAAAAAATAAACAAATATCACATTAGCCAAGTTTCCATCCAGTTTTTTGCAACCTTTTGTTATCGACAAACAGAATATACGTTAAAAAAAATGTGCGAAATTTTCTGTCTCCAGCCTGTTTCCATCCAACTGGCTTTTTATCGATAAAATGGTGTGCGTGATGACGTCATCCCCTCCAAAACGAACTGACGCATAAGTTTTGTTGTATCGCAAAAAAAAAATCTGCCCTTGAGCCGTTTCCATACATAATTTTGTGTATGTAACAAATTATCTACCTTTTGTTTTCCACGTTACACCCCCTCCACTAAACAAAGAAATGGAGAGATTATTCAGACAGTTTTTTGAAATTTGCCAGCTTACTGTTATTTCAGTTTCACAAATAATTGGAATTGTACATAATATCCGAAGACGACAGCAGAATGAAGCAGTTGCTTGTCTGATAGCCCTAGTGCTCAAAGAAAGTACCCCAGTGCGACGAAACCCACGGGTATGGGAGAGATGACGGAATAAGACCTTCTGGGAGGAGGTGGTGGAGAGACACTTTATAGAAAATCTCTGGCTGCAACATTTTAGAATGACACGGCCGATGTTTGAGATGTTGTGTGGATTCATCAGTCCAGATGTTGCGCCCATCACAGGTTGTCACCGACCACCGGTTCCAACCCCAAAGCGGATTGCCATCGCCCTTTACAAGCTGGCAACCTGCGCCGAGTTATAGAGTAGTTGGAGAAACTTTCGGGGTTAGTAAAACTACCGTCCATCGTTGTGTATATGCAGTGTGCACCGCTATCAAAGAAAAATTAATGCGGCGTTATATCAGACTTCCGACTGTAGCCGAGGCCAATGAAATTGCATACCGCAATTCGTTGGTGCATCTTGTGCCACAGATTTACGGTGCGCTGGATGGCACGCATGTGCCTATTCTTCCACCGACGGAAGGCTACCGCGATTACATTAATCGCAAAGGGTGGCCATCTATTGTTCTCCAGGCCCTTGTTGATGACAGGTGCATGAAACGAGACATTTGCGTTGGCACTCCTGGAAGTGCCCATGATGCAGCTGTGTTTGCAGCATCGGATCTGTACAGGTGAGCCTACCTTTCAACATTCCTTCTCAGTGCGATAACAACTGAATTAGCACTGTAACCTGCTTCCCTTAAGGCTTTTAATTAAACACATCTGAAGTATTGATATGGAATTTATGCGCTAAAGTTAAACGGAAAAATATTATGTCGGCATGTACAACATTTTATCAATAATTAGCATTTCCATCAGGTAAAATTTGAAGCGCTAAATATTTTTTCGCAAAAACTCCTTGGATGGAAACCTGGTTAGTGATACAAGTATTAAAACCCTTTATTCAGTACTTTGAAGCACCTTTGGCAGTGATTACGGCTTGGAGTTGTCTTATGTATGACAAGGCAAGCTTTTCACATCTGTATTTGGGGATTTGCAGCCGTCATTCTCTGCAGGTCCTCTCGAGGTCTTTCAGGCTAGATTAAGACCATCACTGGACAGCTATTTTCAGGTTATCTTCAGAAATGCTTGATTAGGTTCAAGTCTGGGCTATAGCTGGGTAATGCCTCCTGGGTGTTAGCACTTTGAGTAGTGAGAAAAGCACTATATAAAAGTAATGAATTATTATTATTAAGATTATTACTTAAAATCATTCACAGAATTGACCCTAAGCCACTCCAGTGTTATCTTTTTTGTGCTTAGAGTCATTGTCCTGTTAAAAAGTGAACCTTTGGGCTAAACTGGAGCAGATCTTCATTAAGAATATCTCTGTACTTTGTTCCTTTCAACTTTCTTTCAACCCTGAGTAGTCTTCTAGTCTCTGCCCTACAGCATAATGCTCCCACAACTTTGTTTCACCATTGGAATGGTATTGCACAAGTAATAAACAGTGCCTGGTTTCCTCCAGACTTGATGTTTAGAGTTGAGACCCAACAGTACAATATTGGTCTTATCAGACCAGAGAGTATTGTTTCTCATCGTTTGGTGGTCCTTTAAGTGCATTTTTGAAAATTCCAATACGCTCTTCATGAGTCATCTGGTCATAAAGCCCAAATTAGTGTTGCAGTGGCAGTTATCCTTCTGGAGATTTCTCCACACAGGTTCTCTGAAACTTAGTCAGAGTGACCATTGGGTTCTGGGTCTTCTGTCTTAACAAGGCCCTTCTCTCTCAGTTTTTCAGTTTAGCCAGCTCTAGGAAGAGTCATGTTTGTTCCAGACGTATTCCTTTTAATAATTATAGATGCCTCTGTACTCATGGAATTCTTCAGTACTGCAGAAATTTGTTTGTAGCCTTCCTCAGATTTGTGCCTCAGTACAATCCTGTCTGTAAGCTCTGCCAGCAATTCTTTTGACATAATGAGTTGGTTTTTGCTCTATACATTTTGTCAGCTATGGGACCTTATATAGGAAAATTGTTCTCTTTCCTAATTATTTTCAGTCAATTGAAGTGAGCCTAGGTGGACTCCGAGTATGGTATAGGAGCATCCCAATGATGATCAATTGAATGGGATGTACCTGAGCCTATTTTTGGGTGTCATAGCAAAGGGTCTTATTACTTGTGTCAATCTGATATTTCTGGTTTTTATTTTTAATACATTTGCACAAATTTCTGAAGTCTTGTTTTCTCTTTGTCCTTGTGTATTGAGTGTTGTCTGTTGAGGAAGGAAATGAGTTTAGCGTAAGGCTGCAACATAAAATGTGAAAAATGTTAAGGGGACTGAATATTTTCTGAAGGCTCTCTATCTATGTATTTGTACACTTGTGTGAAACATGGATGTCTAATATCAGTAATCCCATAGCTGTATCCTTTACTTTGTCACATGTAATAAGTGAGTTGTGTTCTGTAGCCTTGTTAAATTCTCAATAATTTTTCCTAAAATCAATTGTGTCCTCATACCCTTGTTTGAAATTTGAAACAATTAGCTACTCCTCAGTTTAGCCCTGAATCTATTTCTCGAGGATGTCCTTAATTTTCAGCTCCATCATTATATTTTGTTATTTTAAAATTGTTCAGTCTTTAGATATTCTTACCGTAAGTATTGTTCTCTCCAACAAAATTAGCGTAGAATTTTTACATGTCACTTCTTTCAGTTCTAAAATGATAGCATATTAATTGCTTATGAACCGCCCATCTGGTGTTTCTTGTAAAATACCTTTCCATAAGTGCTTTTTGTTATTAAATAGTTTTCCATCTTACAAATAATGTTTAAGTTTTGGCAGATTATTGGCAAATGAATTTACTATCTTGCCAGAACTGTTTTTCATATGTTAGCCTTCTGCAAAGATGAAAGCATTTTTTTCTGTAAGTGCAAATTATGCATTGCTTTTGTGGCTTAAACAGATCTACGTTTATGCTGACATCACAGTTTATTTTAATAAATACAAAATTGTTTTCAGTTTTATTTTCAAAGTTCATGATTTTTTTTAGATCATTTGAAATAATTACTTTTGTTAAATGAAGGTATTAAACCATTTTAAATGCATATTATTTTATTTTGCATCAGTATATGTTTTATACTCAAGCTTCTGACATTATCTTGAATGTAAATGTTTCTGTTTTATAGAAAGATTGTATTAGCAGATTTGCACAGTTTTTTGGAATGTTTTTTAAACTCTAATAATATACATGGAATCCTCTTAGAGAAAAAAATATACTATAACATTGGAGAAAAAGTATTTGTTGTTTAGGCATATTTAATGTTTCCAAGCAAGAAAACCTTTCTGCTTCCTTAGAGAGATCGATAAGGCCTAGCTGTTTAAATATTTGAGTTATAAGATGTGCTTGATTTAGCCCAAAAAATCTGGCAGTAATCCTTACTTGTTGACAAATACATTCTAAAAGCACATCATTCCACAATCAAACAATATTTATGCATATCTCCTATGAAAAGATACACTAAACATATTAATGTCTGTAAAGTAATTTCTGTGACAGTAATGCCTTCCTAATGAAGAAAATTTTGTAATCAGGAGTGACAGTCCTGAATAATATTACACTTTTTCATCACCGATACTCAAACATTAGCTTTTTTGGATTTATTTATATTGAGTTTAATCTTTTCTTTTTTCCACCTTCACAGCACTGCCGTATTCCATTATATCTTAGCTAACCAAGGCATAACAGATTGCCCCCCAATCTTAAAGGAATACCCCGCCCCTAATGTAGTGTGCAGTTTTGGACTACCGTTTTTTTTTTCTCATGTTTTCATGCTTACCACAGATAGTTCAGGGAAAGCATCTGTATGGTGGAAGCACAGGTATTCTGTACCTGCAGGGCATTGCAACCTGTCGCACCTCCATTGGTGGCATTGGGTCATCTGAAATCTCCTTACCTCTCCCTGAGATTGACCATAAAATCCTTTTTTATACCACTTTGCATCTTTTCTTATGAGCCACAGCCAGAAACTCCCTTCCTCCACCTTCTCAGCTAGTTGTTTGAGTGTCTTCTGCCATCTGAACCCTGCAATTCCAAGTTCCTTCTAGAATTGCTGGGTTAATTTCCCAACAATGCCTCTCCAGCCATCCACTTCTGGGTAGGTAGATGCCTTCCATCCTGCTTCTGTGGCTTACATTGACAGCTAAACTGTACTTACTACATTACTTCCTTCCATGGGTCATGATCTCAATCATGATCACAGGGCAATTTCTGGTCATAGGTAAGTTATGGCAATCTCACATGGGAATTTCAGTTGTTGGGTCAGGTCCACTCTCATGTTCCACTCACCCTCAGGTGTCAGAGCAGACTTCATCTTCTGTCTGACATTTTGGGCGCCAGCTACTTGCAAGATGAAGTGTACCCACTGTTGGGATGTTAACAGGCTGATCTTATTCACTTTGCATTGCATATAAGACAGGAAATAATGTTTGTCTCCATAAATGCATATTGTATGAGAAACTTTATTACCTTTGTTGTGCATGAAAACAAGACATTACAAATATTTCTGGTATAAAAACGTTTTTGATTACATAATTTATTATATATAATTATTTATTTGGTACATTTATTTTAAAGAAGTACTGTTTTGCAAATGTTCTATGCAGACTCTCTGCCTTGATATACAAGTCCTGCATATCTGACCAGTTTGCAAGCTGTTTTATCTATTATTATTCTGAGTGTTCTAAATCTTGGTTTGACTTTGGTAATTCCCCTTAACTTCTGTTTTGTAATGATGCTTCAGACAGGGCAGGACAGCTTTATTTATTTAGTATAGTTGTCCCCTGGTTTATAAGACTAAATGATCCATGCCCTAATTTTTCAGCTACACATTGTTGTAAAGATTAGACATAGCATCCTGAGTGGTTAGCATGGTCATAACATTTATTTAGCTCTGCGGTTTCTTTCACTTCACTTAGTTTAATACCTAAATAATCAATTTTGAGGCCATATTATTACTAAATTGACTAGAATGGTATTCTTAACACATGCCACAGTCATAACATTGTTTTCAGTTGGTTGAAGGCAGGCATCTCAGCCTCTGTTGATTACTTACAAACTTCTGTCTTTATAAAAGAAGTTTTGGAACAAACTGTCTTGCTACACTCTCTTCTCTAAAGCATTATTTGGACAAAACTGTGGTACTATCACGATAGTGAGAAAAACACAATTAACAAAGGAGGGCAGACACACTATTGTAAGTGTGAAAGGAAATTATTTTATATAAGTTGCAAATTCTTTTTTTTTCTATAGTAAAGTATAGTAAATAGCAAAATACCCACGCTTCGCAGTGGAGAAGTAGCGTGTTGAAGAAGTAATGAAAAAGAAAAGGAAACATTTTAATAATAACGTAACATGATTGACAATGTAATTGTTTTGTCATTATCATGAGTGTTGCTGGCATATATATATATATATATATATATACATATCTATATGTATACATCTATCTATATAATCTATATGTCTATCTATCTATATATGTATATCTATATTTCTCTCTCTCTCTCTCTCTCTCTCTATATATATATATATATATATATATATATATATATATATACTATATATATATATATATATATATATATATATATATATATATATATATATGTATATACTTTCGGGGGCGAGCAGCTGTTGCTGGGGATGCCAGAATCCATCGAGGCAGAAAATTAAAAACATTATTTGTACAAAATGTTAATTTATCTATCCATTCCTAAATAATTAAATGGGCAGGCTATTTCGTATCAGTGCAATACGCTGCTTGTTAAAACGGATGACTCCTGCTCTTACGTGCACTTAGTGCTTCGTGGGTATTATGGACTATCGTATCTGTTCAAGTTCTATTTAAATTTTAAATATAAGTAAGTTTTATGTAGTCGACAGAAATATGTTTAGTAGGAATGTAAGTTAAATTTAGTCATCATTGCATAAGTTTTTCTTCACCATAGAAATTTAAAGACTAAATTCAACTTCCATTCCTACCAAAGATATTTCTGGTGACTAAATAGAACCTACTTATATCCAAATTCGAGCTATTGAGCTGTCGCCTGCCTGCCTGAATAAGTCACCCTCGCTTCGCTCTTATATTTTTACTGTACATTTAATAATGGGTAGTCGCGGAAAAATTATAAAACGGAATGGGGATTACATTGAGTATGGCTTTACCAAAAGAATTATTGATGGCGAATAAAGTATCCATTATTCATAAAGCTTCAATTGGTGATCTTCTTTTTTGCGTTAACCTTATATTTTTTCATACTTCTTCTCAAACCAAGGGGATGGGAGGGTAAAATGAATCGGGAAGCGCTGATCAATGTAATCGGTGTACCAGGAAATCATGCATTGAGAGAAGTTCCCCTTTGCTTGGAATGCAAAGTGTGATTAAATGCGTTATTTTTAACGCGTTATGGAGCACATGCATCAAAGCTTCTCAGCTGTGCTTGTGCTAAGAAAAGGAAACATTTTAAAAATAACGTAACACGATTGTCAATGTAACCTTTTGTAAGTAGTGCCTGGAGAATACAGACTGTGGAGAAACTCTAGAGGGTAAAATGAATCGGGAAGCGCTGATCAATGTAATCTGTGTACCAGGAAATCATGCATTGAAAGAAGTTTCCCCTTTGCTTGGAATGCAAAGTGTGATTAAATGCGTTATTTTTTAACGCGTTATGGAGCACATGCATCAAAGCTTCTCAGCTGTGCTTGTGCTAAGAAAAGGAAACATTTTAAAAATAACGTAACACGATTGTCAATGTAACCTTTTGTAAGTAGTGCCTGGAGGATTCAGACTGCGGAGAAACTCTAGAGGCAGCGTGTGTATTAACTTGTGGATTTTTCTGTGAGTATTTGGTGGCAGCGTCACAAAGTTGGTTCCTCAAGACTGCGTTAGCTGCGGAGCTCAGCTCAGAGCGAAATGAGGTGAATGGGAGGGGAGATGATGACGTGACTCCCCACCCGCCTTAACTGTCAATCCCCCCCACAAAGACAGTCTCCGGAATTTGCATAAGCACAGCCCTTCAACAGCAATTTTAACTTAGTTACAAAGTGATCAAAACTCTCGTTTATATCCTGCGTCCTCTCATTAAACTTGTATCCCGCATTAGCCGTGGGCATGACAAACGCCAGCGGCAGCCTGTCTATGAACTTAATTTAAACTTTAGGTTTACACCGTGCTTTGTTTCCGAAGTAGCTGCACTCATGAATATGGTTGTATGTGTCAGTCGCTCGCTTCTTATTGTTTCGCTGCCTTCTCAATTGTATAATGCATGTTTTCTTCAGCGCTTTTTGGAGCGCTTCCTTGTTTTCTATGTACTACGTTGACAGTTCACGTGATTACGTGGGAGGCGTGATGATGTCACACGAAACTCCGCCCCCCCCGCCCCCACCCCCAGGCCATCGAGCTCAACTCCATTACAGTATATTGAGAAAAATAGCTTCCGGTTATGACCATTACGCGTAGAATTTCAAAATGAAACCTGCCCAACTTTTGTAAGTAAGCTGTAAGGAATGAGCCTGCCAAATTTCAGCCTTCCACCTACACGGGAAGTTGGAAAATTAGTGATGAGTGAGTCAGTGAGGGCTTTGCCTTTTATTAGCATAGATAAGTACATATATATTTATATACACACATTATACAGTCCTTGCTGTCCCCCGTGGCTCCTCCCACATAGTAGTGAAACAGGACAAACTTTAAAAATCAATAATAACAAAATTTTAAAAAATGTCATTCTGTTCAAGCTGAAGGTAGGTACGCTCCAACCTCAAACACTGGCACTGTATCTGATCGTGTTCAGCTCTGACGGGAGAGCTTCACCCATGTGGGGAGAAAAGCATGTGGCCATGATATCTCTGGCAATCAACAGCTACACTCTAAAACACACGTAGCTCTGATTGCTCTCAAAAACGCCAAATGTTACTCCTTAAAAATCTGTAGATGATAATGTCAATTGAACAAACAGGTATCGCTAGCTAAGTAGAGGCAAGGTATGCTCCATCATGTGGTGAGAGGTAGACCAACTCAAACAGAGGCTGGCGTATGAGTGAGGAAGTCCACGCCCCCCTCCCCTCGGCACACTGCATCTCTCTCGGATTCACAAAAATAAATCAGTGCCGCAAGCAAACTATGATACTTAGCGTGATAAGAGAAGTCGCAAAATCAACCGGAATGTTCAGGCAAATTATAGAAAAAATACCCAATCTAAATGCATTAAGTAGTACTCTCGTGAAAAGCAAAAAGACAGACAGACGTTGGATTTTATATATATGGAAATATAGATATATAGTGTTTAGGCTGATCCTCATTTATTCATCTATCCAGTTTCCAAACTTTCTTATCCTGATTTAGGGTAGCAGGAACACTAGAGTAGTTTCAAAAAGGGCAAAAAACACCTTCTCCCACACAATGTTTTAAGTTTACAAACATTAGTGCACTAATAATGTCAGTTTATTATCAATGCTTCCATAAACAGTAGTCATATTTCACATCCTGCTCTTGAAACATCAGCTGTCACTTTCATCTGGAAAATGTGAACAGTTCCTTACATTCCCAAAGGCCAATAGGCCACCTGTACCCTTAAGGCACAGGTGAGTTATTTGTGAGCTCATTTTTGAGAATGTTGATAAAAATATGAGGTTTCTTAATCCAGATTTTTGTATGTTTCTAGTAATTATATACAGATTTTTTTAATATTAGCATAATAGCATTTTATTCTGCTTTGTTTTTAGGTAATACATTTAAGTAATTTAAAAAGTTGATCACAAAAAGGTAAATTTGACAAGAATATATGATATAGCACACAGGAAAAAAAGCTGAAAGTTAATTTCAAAATTTTGGCTGTTGAGTATAACTCCCCTGATAAAGGTTGAATAGCTGGTGGCAGTGTTTCTTATTGTTGTGTGTATTTTCTTTCTACCTGTTTGCATGTGCAGATTTATTCTGAAAAAGAATCTGAAAAAGTGTATAACAGTCATTGTAACTCTAGTAAAAACAGTCAAAAAATCTGAGGATCCCTTTCTTAACTGTACTTTATAGAAATGAGAAAATCTAACATCATCTATCTCAATGTTCATTTAAAGACTGGATTGAAAAAGTCTCTAATGCAAGTGCATTAGGTGTTTTCTGTGAGAAGTGCTAGTTACTGTAGTGAGTATAATTTAAATAAAGTAGAAGCATCAACAACTGGTTTGACATAACCATCTAATATGGAATTTATTGTATACTGCTCAAAAAGTTGTAGTTTTTAGATACACACATTCTCCATTCATTACAGTTTTTAATACACAATAGTGCCTTTAGGATTAGAATTGCATAAAGCAAGTCTATTAATTCTAGTTAGGTTTCAACTTTTTTGTTTTAACTTTTGCTTAAATATATCGAATTATCAAGATTTCTCCACAACCCAGATTTGTTTCTTAAGAGTTGTTTTCCAGAATTTTTAAGGTTCAGGTGTTTTTTGCATCTTTAAATAAATTACAATATCCTTTATGATCTGTTTTTCAACATGGATGCTACCTTGTTTTTTGTAGATTTAAATGTAGGATTCACTTTTTTTTGCTTGCAATGGTTGTATGTTGAGCTTGATGTGTACATTAGTTTTTCAGGAGGCTAGTTTGTTTTAACAAAAAAACAACACTTTTAGCGCTTCATTTTTAAAGCTTATGTCTTTTGTAGATGTTCTAGACTTAGCTTTTTAGTCTGAAAGAGAAAAGAAAACATCACTGTACAATGTAAAGAAAGAGAGAAGACTTATAGTGGTATATATTATTTTAATTCTGTCCTTTTCGTTGAAATCCTGATTTAGAGCTGCTCAATGGGGAGCCATTAAACTGCTAAAGAATGCTGATGAGATATTTCCTCTACAGTAATGTTTCTGTTTTGCAAGTATAGAAACATGGTGTTAGAATCTAATAGACTATTTAATAGAGTATACTGCAGAAGTGTTTAGGACTGTGATTATCTCAACCAACTTTCCTTTCTGATATTTCTTCCTGTGATTATTAGTGTATTAGCATTTTTTCCCCCACAGCCAGAAAAAATATTATGATATATGACTGAACCATCATAAATCATTCATTGTAAGTAGTGTTTTAGAATTATTATTTAATCAAGAAAACATATCAACAAAGACATAAACAAGCTTGATGATTTAATATTTCCAATGCTTTAATCCTCATAATAATTCCAAATCGCACAAAGAAAATCTCCACAGGTGTCATTTATGATGACCTGATTTGTATTAAGCAAGTTTTAGAATGTGAAACAATCTTTATGAATAAATGTTTTTTTCAAATGTTATATATTGTATGCAGTAAATAACAGTATAATATTACAGTATATTCAGTATACAAACAATGTGTTTACAGTATACATATACACTCACTGAGCATATTATTAGGAACCATATACTACTACTTGGTAGGGACTAATTTTGCTTTTTTAAAAAGTGTCAATTCTTTACATTCTTTTGAGATTCAGATAAGTCAGCTGCATATTCGTGCTGCGAATCTCTCAGTCTACCACATCCCAAAAGTATTCTATTGGATCTTGTCATGTTCATGAAACCAGTTTGAGATAACTTTTATTTTGTGACACAGTGCACAATCATGTTGGAAGTATCCATTAGAATGTGTTTAATTTGTACCCATTAAAGGATGCACATGGTCAGCAAAAATAGCCAGATAAGGTGTAGTATCCAATTCTGCTACATGAATAAATATATATAAAATAATTTCTCAACCACTTGTTTTCCTGTATTTTTGTAGTGGGAACGGTGTTGTTGTAATTTTTCCTTATCCACAGACATATAGTTGTCGCCATCCACTCCTTTAACTTTTTGAAACAATTAATTATGGACAGTATAGGAGAAACATTTATTCTTAAACAAAAGTATGGCTGAGTATCGTCTGCCTCAGAGGAAATAAGTTATGTTTTTTAATGGTTAATTGAAAACAATAAAGGTCTGTGTACGGAGCCCTGTGGAACACCATATCTAACTTCAGAACATGAAGATGGAGTATACTAATAGCACATTTCTTTACATACCGAAATTTCTTTGATAAATATAAAATAAACCACACAATGACAGGACCTGAGGGTCCACACATGTTTAACAGAATGGTCTGTCTAGAAACAGTCTGGGGGAGCACCCAGGTTATTTGTTTCAGGCTAAGAGGTGAGAGATGTGAAAACTGTGGTAATCTGAGTACCCCTAGTTTTACATGCAGTTCCATACCTCTGATTCTAGTACCTGGTAAAGGAGCTTTGACATGTTTTGTTTACATGTTGTAGGCCATAAGTCCCTGCAGTTTTGTATTTCATGTATATAACCCTACTTAATCCTTTAATGAAACCCCTGGGCTGACACCACCCATATCTTAACTTTTGACACTAGACAAATGTAAGAATCTAGACTAAATTAATATTAAAAAGTGTCAATCTTATTTTTTAAAGCACAAAACAAAATCTATACTAATAAAAGGCAAAGCCCTCACTCACTCACTCACTGACTCACTCACTCACTCACTGACTTATCACTAATTCTCCAACTTCCCGTGTGGGTGGAAGGCTGAAATTTGGCAGGTTCATTCCTTACAGCTTCCTTACAAAAGTTGGGCAGGTTTTATATCGAAATTCTACGCGTAATGGTCATAACTGGAAGCAGTTTTTCTCCATTTACTGTAATGGAGATGAGCTTCAACGCCGTGGGGGCGGAGTTTCGTGTGACATCATCACGCCTCCCACGTAATCACGCAGTACATAGAAAACCAGGAAGACCTCAAAAAAGCGCTCAAGAAAACATGCATTATATAATTGAGAAGGCAGCGAAACAATAAGAAGCGAGCGAGTGACATATACAACCATATTCATGAGTTCTGCTACTTGAAACAAAGCACGATGTAAACCTACACTTTAAATTAAGTTCATAGACAGGCTGCCGCTGGCGTTTGTAATTTAGTGCCTGCCCATATAAGGCCGTCCGTCAGCGGCAATCCAATAGCAAACTGCCACGGGTAAATATTCACGGGTGAAGGACTGTGCTTATGGAGAGGAAGATGAGATGGTCAGGGTGGTGTTTGACACAAACTCAGCGAAACTGCGAGAGAAAGTTTTAAGTGCCAGGACTAAGGTAACATTAAATAAAGCTATGGACATAGCACGAGATGGCACCAGCACAGCTGGGAACCTTCGATGCATGTACACCGAGTGGCTCACGTGAACTGGCGCAGTGCACAGATAAAAGCAACAGTTCCAAAGAGCGCTGAACAAAACCGAATTACACAATTGAAAAGGCAGCAAAAATATGAAGCGTCTGATAAGCATATTCATAAATGCAGCTACTGTGGAAACAAAGCACACGGTGGAAAAAGTCAATGTCCCGCTAAAGGAAGACAGTGTAAAAAAAACCCGTGCATGCAGTGTGTCAGGTCTCAGATAAAGAAGAAGACGAGCTGTTTATTGATGCAGTAAGAAACGAATCGATGAATGAAACCTGTCATCTTTACAGCGATTGACAAACACGGAATGTAACTTGAACACAACACATCCTACAAATACGAACCTGATTGAAAGAAATAATGATAATCAAATCCTTGATGACAGCAACACTCAGTAACACTCACAAAACAAATACTGTATATTGACAGTCATGTTACGTTATTTTTAAAATGTTCCCTTTTCTTTTTCTACCTTTTTTAACACACTACTTCTCCGCTGCGATACGCGGGTATATATATATGTATATATATATACTGATCTACATACTCGAATAATGGATACTTTATTCGCCATCAATGATTGTTTTGGTAAAGCCATACTCAGTGTATTCATTAGATGAACGGTAAAAAGTAAGAGCGAGGGGAGGATGACTCATTGAGGCATGCAGGCTGTAGTGCGTGTCAACTCTATCTGAATTGCGATCACATTTGAAAAATATATCTTTTCAAGTTCTATTTAGTCCATATGTGTCAAACTCAAGGGCAGGGCCACATCCGCCCGGCGTGTAATTATATCCGCCCGAGATCATTTTATATACTGTATTATTGTTATTAAAGCCCGGGTATATGAAGCGCTGGTAACACAATAAACTACAGATCCCATAATGCAGCGCTTCAGCTGCCTTGCCGAACACTTACCGCTTACTAGAGTTATTGCGCACTGAGTTTGCACGGCGCTTTGGTGACTTTGAAGAACAAAAAAAGTCCGTCTACATGCGGCTCGAACCTTGTACATGTTTGGTAGCACATATCTGTGTGAGAAGCTCTTCTCAGTGATAAAGACTAACAAAACAGCACACAGGAGTCGCCTCACTGATGAGCACCTGCAATCCATCCTGAGAATCTCCACAACACAGAACCTCACACCAAACAGAAAGGAACTTGTGGCCAAAAAAAGATGCCAGGCGTCCAGCTCTAAAATGACATAAGAGTAAAGACAACTGAATGATTTGATTTGTTATTGCACGTAAGAGCGGGAGTCAACCGTTTTAACAAACAGCGTATTGCACTGATACGAAATAGCTGTGTGTGTATATATGTAGATATGTATGTATATGTATATATATGTTTATATATGTGTGTGTGTATGTATGTATATATATATATGTATTTGTATGTATTTGTGTGTATATATGTGTGTGTATATATATATATATATATATATATATATATGATGAACAACACTCATCACTCACAACAGTGACAAAACAATTACATTGACAATCAGGTTACGTTATTTTCAAAATGTTTCCTTTTCTTTTCATTGCTTCTTTAACACACTACTTCTCCGCTGCGAAGCGCGGGTATTTTGCTAGTACAAAGATAAAAGGTTAAATTCAGATGATATCAAGAATAATACATCGGCTTGTCTATTTTAACTGTTAGCTTCTATAATGTAGTTAAAGTACTGTATAAGTAATTCTCATTGGATTTATATTTAGTAGGTTCTAACAAAAGTGTTCAGGAACTCCTACTTGAGTATCAGTGTTAGAACGTCCTACTCTACTTGTGTATGTGGATTTATTTTTTTCCTCTCCTTTACTACTGTTTGTTGCAAAAAGGACACTTGATTCTGTGGTGATGTAATACTTTTTCTTCTTAAGTTTAACAAGCCAAAACGAATGAAATTAAGATGTATGTTTCTTGGTATAATTAATATTTTCTTATTTCTAATTCTGTACATGTACAGTAGATTTATAAAACATTTTACGCCTACTATTATCTTATAAATCATATCAGTGTTTAAATAATCAGCTATATGTTTCATAATGTGATACCTGAATAATAAAATATCTTGGTTCAGAGGTTCATTTTCAGATGCAACACATACAAAAAGAACATTTGTTGTTTTAACTGAACGATATGTCTTTATGTTCAGGTCATTACTAACTTTTTAAATTATTAATATTGACTTATATCTGAGTACCTTCAATCCATTTCTGACCTGATTCGGTTCTTAAGCTGAACTTTCATTAATGGGCAAGGTTGGTCATTGTTGTCAAAGGCTGAGCTTAAATATAACAACACAACAATTGCAGCATTTCCTTCATCAGAAAATTATTCATATATCATTTATGATATATAAAGTGGTTTATTAAACTTGAATTAACTTTAAGAAAATTGATTGATAAATAACTATACATATCTAGTACATGCATGATTGAAGCCAACCATTTTCAGGCCACTTGTCCATTGTATAGTGTGCACTGACACACATTTCTTACATGATTTTTTTTAATAATCTTATAACTAGGTACTTGTGTTTTATATGTCTTTTCTCTTTTAATGTGCCTCTTTGTGTGTACATCCAAGTTTTTCATGTATTCTGTAATCATCTGTAAATGCAATAAAAACTGCTAAATTTCCCTCTAGAATCAAATACGTTTCTTACTATCTAACTGTCTGACTACCTACCAAATCATTCATGCAAACGCTTCTCTTCTGTGTCTGCTTTTATAAATTTAATGAATTATAGAAAGGCACCATTCATATATTAAATAATAGCATGGTGTACTTTTAAGGTTGTTTCCAAAATAAATATGCTTCAAAAAGCCAATGATAAATTTAAGAAGTTATATTTGAAACAGTATCTAAAATCATGTCATATGAAATATCTAGCTTTAAAGCAACTTTATATATTTCACATGGAATAACATCAACAAATACAATTCACAGTAGATACATGCAGAAAAAAGACAATTTATAAAATAAAAAATGAGTATTGGGTATTTATCTCAATACAAGGCTCTATTATCAGAGAAGCAAACTCTGAAATTGGAAAGTGAAACCAGCAAAAGAACAACAGTTATCCAATAATTTCTACAGAATCAAAGAATAAGAGAAGGAAAATAATTTTTAAATTAAAATTTAATAAAATAATACAGTTCAGAATATCTGATGGTGATACATAAAATCACTGTGTTTGGCAGGTTCAGAATGTCATGGTATTTTTCATCATGACATCATTTAAAAATATTTGTGCATAATTTTATTAGAGTGCTCTGTGTACAAAGACATTTTAAAGATCAATGTTAATAGTTTTATTTTTTGGCAAATTATTTGGAGATCTTCAAGCTGAAACTTCACCCTAAACTAATCTTTCTTTCCTTTGAAGTCATTTGGTTTTAGCAAGGCACACAAAATTGCTTTGTGCTTCAGTCAATTGTTTGATATTGCCATCTTAAATGTGTTTAAATAATCATGCATCTAATTGAAATGTAAGTGAAGGATCTGCCACGTCATCTGTATAATGGTATTCAGGATGTGTCTGTTTCTTTGAAAAGATTAAACAGACAGGCAATTTGACATGCTGTAGCTCTTTATTCATTTAAAGTAAACTTCTGGAATTCAGACTTAAGCTGCTGAGTGTTCCAGATAATGCAACACATAGAGTTCCAAGAATGGAAACCTCTAAGAAATACTCCCTAAACCTAAACAGGGACAGATATATTTATTATATCACTAACATGCATTATAACTCACAACATCAATAAAGCTATTATCTATAAAGATAAACCAAATAATAGTGTTGAATTAAGAAAATCAATGTATTACTCATTTAGCATAACTAAATGATTCTTTAAGAAGAAAATACTATAGCTTCAGTTACTATGGCCCCAACAGTCTTTTGACCTTCTATGCTGATCAATTTGCTTTGGGCAACTTTAACTTACAAAATAATTACTGAGCACTGAAAGACGACAATGAATAGTAAGCTTCTCTAGAATGCACTTCTCATCAGTTATCAGGATTTAATGAAATTTAAAATTATACACTGCATTTAATTCTACATTGTCAGATTGCTCCTAGGCAAATGTTATGAAACCATACACCAGTCTGCCTTTCATGCCCATTCCATCTTACTTGGACTCTTTTACACCTCTGCCTTTCCAATGCAGTGAGATGACTTTGGAATTTTTATAGGTCCTTCATTGATAAACCCCATTCAGGAGTTAACAACATGGAATTCCTTCTCCAATTTTTTTCCTTGCTGAATGTACAATCTAGCATAGTCTTTTTAAAATATTGTTACAGTAGTATGCTATATAATTTGTTCAGGTATGCAACTGCCTTGGAGATACGTTTTTATTATTTAAGACTAGCGACTGGGAGCCTGATCGAATAGGGCTACAAATTTTATGTTTGTGAAATCCATACTTTCTCTGCAAAGAATTATTTGGGTTTTTTTAAGTCCTTGAAATGATTTTGTTATCATGGCACTGATTTGTGCTTAAAATAGACCTTTTCAGCCGATGTAATGAAGAGCTTCCTGTTTAAACGGGGCTGCGAGACGTGAACTCAGCTCTTCAGCACACCTCATTTGATTTTTTCCGGCAAACAAATTTTCAAAACAAACCGTATTTTACGACTCTAATCAGAGTCCGAGTAATAATTTTGTTGACGTGATCATTTTAGATCTGAGATTGGCTAAAATTTAAACAATGACTGTTGTCAATACCCAGCCGTCATTACTCAGTTTGCCAATAGATGTCAGAAGGACGGATACATAACCATACTGCCCAAAGATAGATTTCAGCGTACCAAGCAAATAGTGATGCGTTCTAAATTACTTACGGTTCCGGTGCAGTAGAAGGGTTTAAGTCAGTCAACGATGTTAGTCCAGGAAAGCACGCCCCACCAAACCAACGTTCCAAAAACCAACCGGACTTACTGTTATCTGCTCGAACCAACACCGACTTACTATACTCATTGCATGGTTCTGCACTGCACTTGTATCGAGTCGAGGTATTGACGCAAACACCATACTGTACATACGGATAGTGATGTTAACACTATACATACGGGGTATTGACGATGCGAACACCACACATACGGGATATTGACGCAAACACCATACATACGGATAGTATCAAATTATATATAAGGATTGGGGCAGAGAATTATTAGAAGTATAAGCCACTCCTCAGTGATAATACACATACATCTGGATAATCCTGTAAAGCCTCTGCTAGCAAATTATCAGGTGTCATTTTTTGACCACAATTTAATATTATATCTGTATTTCATGGTTTGGAGAAGCTTTAAACCTTCTCGTTCGAATTGATTAAAAGAACCATAACTTCTAATCTTTGTTAGAGGATTCTCAAGGGGGTTGTCAGGACATTTTTCTGTGTGACATTTACAATGGACAAGTGTTAACCATTTGAACTGAAAAATGAAAGTATGTCTTTAGTCTGTGTTTTGTGAATCCTGTCTTAATGCTGTTTTTTTGGGTTTACATTAAAATTGCTAATATGTAAGACAAAATGCCTAAGAACATTTTAAAAATGAAAGACAATAGAATGTAATATGTTAAAAATAAGTACAGTACAACCTCAATTATCCGGTTTAATGACCGGCGCCCATCATCCGGATAATCAAAAATCACGGATAATCGAAAATAATTCTAAAAATTCGCAAATGCTAGTATAGGTGCTGTACAGTGAAATTCTTACCTTTCTTATGTTTATGAAGTTTTCTTGACAAAATCAGATAGAAGACTCTGCTTTGTGTTCTTGAAGCGCTTTTAATTTTATTGAGGTGTGGAGTTTGCGAAGTGTTAGGATGTCATTAAAATTTGAATCCACTCCCTGCTCAAGAAAGTCTAGCAATGTTTCGGCACAATTTAGCGCTTCTGCAAGCAAAACTTTCTTTTCTGAAGGTTTGTCTTCAACCGCGTCATCATCGCTTTCTTCGGACAAATCCGTACTTCGCTTCCGCAGCAATGACGTTGTCTTCTTTCACTTGATATCCAGGCTTATCATTATCAGAGAATAGCCATTCTTTGATGTTTTCTCTGTCGACATCTTCAAATCCATTTACATTTTAAATTTCCTCCAACAGCGATGCTGCTGTTATTTCTTGGCTTTTACTGTCATTGACGTTTTCAACACTATCCATCACATCAGGGAACAATTTTCACCATGACTTTCGAAAGGTTAAGTTTGGCATGTCATCCCAACTCTCAGAACATGAGAAAATTGAGTCCTTAATTATTCATTTCTTGTAAAACTCACGGAGATCTCCATCGTCTTCCAAGACTGAACAGAGTAAAGATTTCCTGTAACGACGCTTGAATGCTTCTAAGACGCCCTGGTCCATAGGTTGCTTAAGCGACGTCACGTTTGGAGGAAAATATGCAACGAAAATCTGGTCATCTCTTGTTTTCAGGACAATTTCCCTAGGATGGGAAGGTGCGTTGTCCAACAGTAACACAGCTCTTTGTGGCAAATTTTTGGAACGTAGATGGTCTCGAACAGCAGGAACAAAATGTTTAAAAAAAACCAATGTATAAAAATCTCTCTGTTCATCAATGCTTTGGTCTGATTGGGGTAAAGGACATGAAAATTGTGCATTTTTGTTCCCTTAAATGATCGTGGATTCTTAGACTTTCCAATGCATATGAGTTTCATTTTGTGCAAACCACTAGCATTAGCGCATGCTAGCACTGTTATTCATTCCTTACTGGACTTGTGACCTGGAGCAGACTTTTCTTCTTTTGATACGAGCGTTTTTGATGGCAAAGCCTTCCAGTACAAACCAGTCTCATCAGCATTATAAAGTTGTTCAGGTGAAAGATCATGAGCCATGACAAGTCGTTTAAATTCCATTACATTGAGAGCTGCAGTGTCAGAATCACCGCTTAGTTTCTCATATTGGATAATCTAACTGTCTAATTCCGTGGCAAGATTTGAAACATTGCAGCCATCCTTGAGACGCAGCAAATGGTTCAGGAATCTTCATCTCACAGTGAAACCATTTCACTTTTTCAAGCAGCAATGACCCAAATACAGGACATCCCTCGGCACGTTTTTGCTTGAACCATTCGAACACAGCCCTATCCAGATTGTCAAATTTTGAATCCTTTGTTGTCTTGCGCACACTCATCCCGTTAAATGTATTGGATGAAGTTATGAAATTGTAGAGTTCATCTTTCTTCTGAACAATATCACGCACTGTTTGATTTCCGATGTTAAATTCAGATGAAAGCTTAGCAATTGATTCCCCCTTTTCGGCACGTTCAACAATTTGCAGTTTTGTAGCAATTGACAAAACAACTCTTTTTTCTTTTCACTCCCGCACTGGACCCCAGCATTTCGGCACAAACTTACGCAAAGCCGCTTTCTAACCTGGAGGTGCGGACGCCAACTGAATGAACGGTGCGACCCATACAAAACTTATTGACGAATGGTAGTCGTCAGAATTTGAAAAAAGGGTAGGCAGAGTGTTTGCAATGAGTCCTCTGCATCGGATTAACTATAATGGTTTTTCATAGCAGGGGATCGCCTGGCTGGTGCACAGATGCTATACTTTCAATCCTTTTAGAATAATTCTCAGAAACCCATTAACAAAGAAAACTTAAGCTGTGACACACGTAGTGTTTATTGCTGTAGTTGGAATTCGTGGAGGCGAAATCTTGGCGGTCTTGTGAAGTCTATCTTTTTTTTTTTTTAGGCGATCCCGGATAACCAAATGCACGGTTAATTGAAGACCGGATAATCGAGGTTCCACTGTATATAAATATTAAGCATATCATTTAAAAGGAGTGTAGAATCTAATGTTTATTATAACTTGGCTTCTCATCAGCAACACCATGTTTAAAGTTCGTTTCACAAACAGAAAATAATGGGGTGCACACCTGACGCATGCAGTGAAATATTTCTCAAGTTTATTTTATTACAGAGCATTCATGTCATAGATTTTACAAACCCAAATTAGAAAAAGTTGGGATGGTATTGAAAATGCTAATTAAAAACAAATGATTTTTTCATTTACTTTTGACTTTTATTTCATTGCGGACAGTATGAACCCAAGATACTTTATGTTTTGTCTGGTCCATTTCATACAACTGCAATAACTTACATATTTCTTCTTTTTTAAAACTGTCTGTTCACTGGCTTGCTGAAGGGCACACATTGAGTCCTCCCTGTATTGACATGTTGGTCTTAACATTTAAAATATTTGGGTAATTGTGAGAGAAAAGCATTTTGCTTTTATTCGGCTTTTATCTAGTATAAAGTTTAGTTTGTCCTACTTTAAATATTTATTACATATTAATATTAAAGCAAACCAAAGATGAAGCACTTACTATTGTAAATGTGCCTACATCCATGTACGTGTTTCATTTAGTTTGTTCTGCTGGAAATCATTACAATGTGTACTTTAGGGTTTCATTATGTTTTCTCTGTTACAAAGTGTTTCTATAACTTTATTTTGAACTTGAAATGAGTCATTTAAACTTGTCTGCACTGATAAACAGTGGGTTGGTTATAGGCAGCAACACATTTTTGGTGTAACTTTACTTTCAGTAGGCTTTGATTACTTAATATAGGTCAAAATTATATTAAACATCTCATTCAGCACATTGCATTTTCAGAAGAATTTATTTCCAACAACACTAACACTAACATTTAAATTAAAACAGAGTCACTTCTCACCGTTTTCTCCTAACAATCTGGTGGGATCAGAAATGATGCCTGGTTCTTCATGGCAGTATTAATTAATGGTGTCTTTATCTAACCTCTTGTTTTTGTAAATTATTTGTCCATTTCAGACAGTAATTTCAGTGCACAACTTTTTAGTAATATGCAAAAGGCAGGCTTACTGGGGAATATTATAGTTATGGGGGATTTTAACTACCTGAATATTAACTGGGATAACATTGCAAATAGCAGATCATAAGAGCAGAAGTTTTTGGAAATATTCAGTTACTGTTTTATTAACACAGTATGTTAAAGCATCAACATGGGGTGAAGCCTGTCTGGATTTAGTATTTTGTAATAATCAGGATAGAATTGAGGGTGTAGAAAGATTTGAACCATTAGGGTTAAGTGACCATAATATAATACATTTCTCAGAGTTTTGAAAGAGTGTAGATGCAAAGACTGAAACTGTTAAGTTTAACTTTGGCATGGCAAATTTTGAGCAGATGCAGCAAAGTCTAAGGAGGATACACTGGGATAAGCTTTTAAGTATGGAGACAGTCAAGATGCAATGTAGCAGGTTTAAAAATGTTTAACGTATAATGCAGGAATTGGAATTAGTAGGAAATTTAAAAAAAAAACAACAACATTGGGTTAATAAAGAGTTGAACAAAGGAAGCTACAAAGGAAAAAAGCAGCTGTATAAGGCATATCGGACTGATAACTCTTGTAAATCAACTCTTTGTGAATCAAAGAACATGAGGGCCACCATTAAGAAGGTTGTTAGAGAGGCTAAAAGTCAGTTAGAGAGGAATATGACAGATAAGGCAAAAGATGACCCAAAGAGATTCTTTCAGTATTTTAGTAGTAAAAGAATAGCAAAGGGGAAGTAAAAAAAAATACAGACAGTGAAATAGCAGCTGCTGTAAACTCATATTTTTCTGAGGTCTTTACATGTAAGGAAGTAGAATACCTCCCAGTGGTAAAAGGGACTAATAAGGAGGTACTGAGGGCTTTGGAAATTGTAGAGAGAGAAGTACAGCTTAGTTTAAATAGGCTGAAATCAAACAAATCACCAGGGCCAGATAATATTTACCCTTGAGTTCTTAAGGAGGTTAGTTAGCAAGTACATATATAAACCTTTGATGCATATTTTTCTGTATAAACCCTTGATGCATATTTTAGGAAGCCACTGCACATATAAAAAGGGTGATGGGCCAGATCCAATCAACTATAGGTCAGTAAGCTTAATGTGCATAACAGGAAAATTAACAGAAGGAAATATTAAGGAGAAGATTGAGCAATACATGGCAAGAACAGGAGTTTTACTGAACAGTCACCATGGGTTCAGAAAAGGGAGGTCATGTTTTACTGACATGCTGGAATTCTATGAGGAAGCAACAAAAAGAATATGATCAAAGTGATCATAATATGATATTATTTATCTTAACTTTCAAAGAGCATTTAATAAGGGTAACAAGAAGAAGAAGTGGAATTTCAGGGTGTTGCTTGTAGATAGGTGTAAAATTGGCTTGGACACAGGAAGTCTTATGGGTTATGGTGTGAGGTTCCCTATCAGAATTGGTGGATGTTAAGAATTATGCTCATTCAGTTACTTTGATCAACTCTTAGCTGTCAAGTTGAGTAACGCTATTTTAATTTTATATCGCTTCTGCACCGCTTCATAAACACCAAGCCGCTTATAAAATGCGTGAATGCATCTCCATCCATGTTGGACAGGCTGGTGTCCAGATCGGCAATGCCTGTTGGGAGTTGTACTGCTTGGAGCATGGCATCCAGCCAGATGGGCAGATGACCAGTGATAAAACCATTGGAGGAGGGGATGACTCCTTTAACACTTTCTTCAGTGAGACAGGAGCTGGAAAACATGTCCCTAGGGCAGTGTTTGTGGATCTGGAGCCAACAGTAATTGATGAGGTGCGTACAGGAACCTACAGGCAGCTTTTTCACCCAGAGCAGTTAATCACCGGGAAAGAAGATGCAGCCAACAATTATGCTAGAGGGCATTACACCATCGGCAAAGAGATCATTGATTTGGTGTTGGACAGGATTCGCAAACTGTCTGACCAGTGCACAGGTCTCCAGGGCTTCCTTGTCTTCCATAGTTTTGGTGGTGGCACTGGTTCTGGTTTCACTTCACTGCTGATGGAACGTCTCTCTGTTGACTACGGGAAGAAATCTAAGCTGGAATTCTCCATCTATCCTGCTCCTCAAGTATCCACAGCAGTTGTAGAACCCTATAATTCCATCCTGACCACCCACACCACTCTTGAGCACTCAGATTGTGCCTTCATGGCAGACAATGAAGCTATCTATGACATTTGCCGCAGGAACCTTGACATTGAGCGCCCCACTTACACCAATCTGAACCGACTCATCAGCCAAATTGTGTCATCCATCACAGCTTCTCTGCACTTTGATGGGGCTCTGAATGTTGATCTGACAGAGTTCCAGACCAACTTGGTGCCCTACTCTCGTATCCACTTCCCTCTAGCTACCTATGCCCCAGTCATTTCTGCTGAGAAAGCCTATCATGAACAACTTTCAGTGGCTGAGATTACCAATGCCTGCTTTGAGCCAGCCAACCAGATGGTCAAATGTGACCCTCGCCATGGCAAATACATGGCCTGCTGCCTGCTGTACCGTGGTGATGTTGTGCCCAAAGATGTCAATGCTGCTATTGCTACAATCAAAACAAAGCGCACCATGCAATTTGTGGACTGGTGTACTACTGTTTTCAAGGTGGGCATCAACTACCAGCTCCCTATTGTAGTACCTGGGGGTGATCTTGCAAAAGTTCAGAGGGCAGTGTGCATGTTAAGCAACACGACTGCTATTGCTGAGGCTTGGGCACATCTTGATCACAAATTTGACTTAATGTATGCCAAGCGTGCTTTTGTCCACTGGTATGTTGAGGAAGGTATGGAGGAAGGGGAGTTCTCTGAGGCACGTGAAGACATGGCCGCCTTGGAGAAAGACTACGAGGAAGTAGGGGTTGATTCAATTGAAGGAAAGGGTGAGGAGGAGGGAGAGGAATATTAAAGTTAATTAGTTGTGTTTTTAGTGATTGTTTAGCCCACCTGCATTTTCTCACACTAGTGAGTGTTTGTTTCATCTGCAGTCTGGCACGTAGTCATTAAATCTGAAAGGGTGAGAAGTCTGTGTTTGGGGAAATGCATCTTTATAAGATTGTGATTCCTTTAACCTTGTGGCTAGTGACTATCTTACTTTTGCCTGGTTTGTCTGTTATTTAAAATAAATTTATTGGAAGGCAAAAAAAAAAAAAAAATTGGCTTGGACACAGGAAGTCTTATGGGTTATGGTGTGAGGTTTCCTATCAGAATTGGTGGATGTTAAGAATTATGCTCCACATGGGTCAGTGCTAGGACCACTGCTATTTTTAATATATATAAATGATTTGGATAGGAGTATAAGTAACAAGCTTGGTTAAGTTTGCAGATGATGCCAACATAGGTGGATTGGCAGATAATTTGGAATCCGTTGAATCGTTTCAGAGAGACTTGGACAGCATACAGGCTTGGGCAAATTTGTGACTGATGAAATTTAACGTCAGTAAGTGTA
Source organism: Polypterus senegalus (assembly GCF_016835505.1). Classification (NCBI taxonomy): domain Eukaryota; kingdom Metazoa; phylum Chordata; class Cladistia; order Polypteriformes; family Polypteridae; genus Polypterus; species Polypterus senegalus. The sequence continues at coordinate 113,656,406 of NC_053156.1, forward strand.
AAGTACTGCATGCAGGAAGTAAAAATGTAAGGTTTGAATACTTATTGTGAGGTCTGAAAATTGAAAGTACACCTTATAAAAAGTATTTAGGAGTTGTAGTGGACTTGACACTATCAAGAAGCCATTAAAGAGACTAACAGAATGTTAGATTACAAAGCATGGACAATTTTGGTCTCAAGGCTACATAAAGGACATAGCAGAGTGACTAGGCTGATTCCAGGGCTACAGGGGATGAATTATGAGGAAAGATTAAAAGATCTGAGCCTTTTCAGTTTAAGTAAGAAGATTAAGAGGAGACGTGATTTATGGTATTTAAAATTATTAATGGAATTAGTACAGTGGATTGAGGCTGTTATTTTAAAATGACTTCGTGAAGAACACAGGGACATATTTAGAAACTTGTAAAGGGTAAATTTTGAAAAAACATTAGAAAGTTTTTCTTTATTCAAAGAACCGTAGAATAGTACCATAGATGGAATAAATTACCAATTAGTGTGGTAGACAGTAGAACTTTAGGGTTCTTCAAAACTCGACTTGATATTAGTTTAGAAGAAATAAGTGGATAGGACTGGCAAGCATTTTTGGGCTGAATACCCTGTTCTTATCTATTGTTCTAGTGTTCAAAAAAAAACTGTAGTTCATCATTATAAATAAGCATATTAAGAGTTTTAGTAAAAACTGTTTTAACATGTAGTAAGTACTCTATGTGAGAAGGAATTCTCAATATGCCCTTGAGCTAGCTGTTCATCTATTCTAGGCAAAGGTGTTAGACCATAATATTGCCTCTTCTCACATTTGCCGTGACAATATGTTTGTTTTGTGAATTTGTTTGTCTATGCTGTTAACTGTCAAAAATAGCTGGAAGATTCTTATTCATTGCATAACTGAAAATGTGTTCCTTATTTTATTTCCATAGGAAGAATGCTTTTTAAATCTTGAAGCCCCAATTGCTAGAGTATGTGGCTATGACACTCCATTCCCACATATTTTTGAGCCCTTCTACATCCCAGATAAGTGGAAATGTCTTGAAGCCGTTAAGAAAATGCTAAATTATTAATTTTAAATGGTAAGGAAATGTACATTTTAAGAACTTTTTTTGTGAATAAATGTGCTATAATTAGACATTATTTAACATGTATTAATGATTAGTATATACTATGTATTAACTAAGAGTATGCTGATGTTGAAAACTACATATAATTTTTTGGTATTATTTTCTCCATTCCATAGATGAAGTATTGTTTTCATGAAACAATCAAATATTATTGCATATTTTCAAATTATTATAAACAACAGAAAATACCCCTGAATAACAAATCTCCAGAACATGTTTTGAGCATTTCTGGAAAGTTGTATGTACATGTGTCCATGTGGTTTTATGTCTATGGTAAAAAGTTTATGGACACTTTAACTTGAGAACAAAAGGACAAAAGATTCTTAGTGAAGTTTTGTAGACATCTTGCACTAATTAGTCTTAATAGCTGATTAGGTTTCAGGTGAATTCCAACTCTCAAGTCTCAAGCCTTTAAAGTTCAAAGCCTATACCAACAGTCAAACCACTGCTCAGAAGTTCATAAAATTTGGCCCAAGCATAAAGTTGTAGCTTTGAGCTTTTAAATTTCAAATATTTCCAACAGCAGCAATCTTAGCAGAGAAACTCTAATTACAAAGAAGCATTGATTAAATTTTATTCCTCAGTAGGGTCTGTTCATTTGGGGCTTTTGGTGCAAACACCTCTCTTCAAATGGCAATAGGTGAGAAGAGACCTTGGATACTTTGAACATCTACGAAACATCAAATGCTAAAGCAAAAACTAAGCACCTATAAATGACAGTTGGTGTCACTTCAGAGATTTTCTGATCCATGGTCAAAATACAGAAAGTTTCTTTTAAAAGCAATATAACAAAAAGACTTAAAAATTGGCCAAAATGAATAAATAGGAGTATTATTTTAAAAGTAAAACTGAAAAGATCATAGTACTAGAAAATTTAAAAAGACAGATTATTCTAATATAGAGGAATACAGGACACTACAGCCAGAGATCAAAAAAGCATTTGAAATGTCAAAAGAGAAGCCAAAATAAAAATTGCTAGAGAAGCTAAAATGAGCAAGCATTTTTTTCAGTACTACTCAACTAAAACATCAGTAAAAGATATTATCTGTATATACAGTGGCTGGTGTGCCAATCCTGCCACCAACCCCCGAGTTTTCCTTTTAAGTTTGAGGACCTTCTTGCAGGGCTGGATGCAGGTTAACATTATACCCAGGATGGATGCAATTGCAGGTTAAGGACCTTGCTCAAGGTCCCAACAGAGTGAAATCTCTTCTGGCCTTTACTGGATTCGAATCAGCAACGTTCAAATTGCCGCTACAGATCCAATATTACCTTTATTGTAAGTAACAGTGTAATTTCATTGCCTTGTTGCACTTTTATCACTCAGGCAAAAATCATACTTTGATTTCTGTTATCTGTGAGTTATATGATAGGCTAGGAAATTGTTCTTTTTTACAGCCAAAATCCTTCAGGGTAAACATAGTAATTACTACTGGCAAGCAATGTGTTGTTGCTTTTAACCTGTCATTCCAGAGCCAGCATCATTCAAGGGATTTTGGCACGTCATAAAATGGCCATAACGTGTATTCAGTCAAGATCATAAAGGTTACACATTGACTTTTTGTCAGAGTGTTGGCATGCAGTGTGTGGTTTCTGATACAGTAGAGACATTGCGACAGTATTCTAAAAGAAATAGGACTCAAAATACAGGTCCATATGGCATATTATGAAGTAAGAAATAGGCACATTATTTTTTTGCAGCTAGTCAAAGACCTAATGAAGTTACGGTGAAGTTATGATGAAAAGGTTACTTCTGTAACAGGCATCCGCTTTCAAAGATAAACAGGTGGGATTAGCAAAGCTACTTGTGGAAGACCGAGCTATGGCTGCTGCTTTTTTCTGGGTGACTTTGTCACCCACCTAGCAGCTTTAAGTGGTATTGCCTGTCCATATAATGCTGTCACAGATAAAGGAAGGGAATTAAGGTGAATACCTAGTGGAGTCTAATAATATTGTTTTTCAGTAAAAACAACTGTAAAGGCCTGTAATTAACCCAAACAAGTAACAGGTGTAAAGGATTAAGCACTCTTTACATCATAAATGTCAAGGAGGAAAATTTGAAAATGTCATGGCTAAAGTGTGAAGAGAGAGATTTTTATCAATTGAAATATAGTCAATTGTATCAATGCCTGTGGAGATGGGGTTAGTATAGATGCCAAGACATCTAGATTTTAATTTTAAATGATGATAAAGGGAGCCAAATCAGAAAATAAATAAATATTTTTCCTAATGCTTTAACATTGTCTTTTATTACCTTTTCCATTCAAGTACAAATGCTGTCATTCAAAAAAAAAACCTTATCTTTTAGTGTAACAAAAATAGAAACTAGAATCAGCTTCTTTTTTTTTAACATTTATTTTATTTCTTCATTGCTCCAGAGTTTTACATTGCAATTAAATGATACAATGCTACAGCTTTCCATGCCTGTCTTCTAGTTTAATTCACTTGCCTAGATATCATGGGCAGAGTGGTGGCTCTAAGGCTAGCGATTTGCACTCGTAATCAGAAGGTTGCCGGTTTGAATCCTGTAAACACCAAAAGTGATTGTACTTTGTTGGGCCCTTGAGAGCGAGGCCCTTAACACTAGAATTACCAGAGCCTACGAAAAAACTCGTAATTCCGTCCCACCTTAATCGCTTCTTAAATCCCTTCACAGCTCTCCACCAGCGTCTTTTGTCATCTAAATGTGCTGATAAAAATCAGGCTGCAAGCAGCCGGCTATTCCATCCCCCACCGACTTAGAACGTGCACAAACTTCTCCCAGCTCATGCCTTGATCGATTATCTGGGAGTGAAGTGGAGTTTTAAAGTGGAAATAATAGATTGTTATTTGGAATACACACATTTCATGTCTGCTCCGTTTCTACAGTAATCTGTGTAAACACATTGTTAAAACAGAAACGTTTTTTATTTTCTACTAGTAGATGACAAAATGTAGGCATAAACTATATAATGTATGAAGCCTGAAGTATCACACAAATACTTTCACAAAAGGTACAAATCTTAACACAACAATTGCGCTTTTATTCAAAAATATAACTGCAGAAACAAAAAGCCGCCTTAACATGCGACATTGACACCCATTTATTATGACTGCCTCTGTGGTGCAATAGAATCAGCTGCTGCCTGGGAATCAAAAGGTTGCGAGTTTGATCCTGCACCATTCCGTTTTGAGAAGTAAACTGCTCTTAGTCTTACTATTTTAGAATAAAAACATACTAGTGTTAAGCCAATGATTCCTGTGGCCACTCACATGATCGTTGGCATTATGAAGTGTGATGTCATCACGTGGTTTCTTCCAAAGATGGCATCTTGGATTTGTTTTAAAAATAAGACTTTCTTTAGTACTAGTCAGGGATAATTAATTCAAGACATTGTATGGACCTTTTGGATGTGTTCTGTTGACTTTGTGTTTGTTTAGTGGCTTTGTTGTTTTTTTTTTTTTTCAGTCTGTTTCTCATAAGATCTGAATTTTGTTCTCCTCCTTTATCATCTCAGACACTGGACATGGTCTCAAAGTCATGGCTTGTAATTCCCTCTTTAATTCCTTTACACAAATTATCAACTTAAAGATAAGTGATATTTGAAAAGTCACCCACAAATTGTCAGTTACTTGAGAAAGCTGAGGAGTGGAATAATGGTTAGCATCTTTGGTAATGTCGGTGCATAAGTAAGCATGAAAAGTGATCAGATTGGCAGATGGAGAAAGTAAAGTTTTGAGGTGAAGTTGTGACTGCCTTAGGGATCTGTTCCAGGTCCATTGTTTTTCCATTGTGTGAAATTCAGTTGGAGCTCTTATATAGCAATGAAATTGTGTTGAACACCTTTTTTGCCATCTTTGATGGCTAAAAGGGGAAGTGGAATTGAGGGAGAAGATACTTAAATGGAATGCCTGTTCCAAGGTGGTGTTTGGAAGGGAAGGGGCAGGAGACGTGGAATAGGTGTTAGCCATGTGGGATGTACAGAAGAGGAGTTGGAAGAAACTCCATTCAGTGCATGGCTTGTCAGAAAAGTGTGAAGAATAAAAGATGTAGTGTTTTATACAAGGGTAGTCTACAGGCGGAAAATGTGATCTGTGTTTTTAGAATCTTGCAAGAAGAGTAATAATAGTCATAAATAATAAAGAACACAAGCTGAAAAAATATATTCTAAATGGCCAGTGTACTGGACTGCACTGGTGTCCGCTTCCATCCCTCGTGTTGCATGTGCATTGCAAAAATTTGTGCATGAACAGCCGTTGTCAAGTCATTCAGGAGTAATTTAGCTCTTGTAGAATTTGTTTGCACTGTGCATTAATAACATCTGCTACAAAGATACAGTCAGACAGTTTTGCCTGTATCCTTTTATGAGGGGACTGATCACCAAAAAGTCAGTTTTAGAGGAACTGAAAGCATTAGTGTCAAAGACTGACCAGCAAGTGCATCTCAAATAGTATTTTAAGCTCTTCACTATCGTGATGAGAAGAGAAAGTGTTAGTCACATGAAGGATAGTATGTCGAACAAAACTCAATAACATTTCAGACTTGGTGGTGTGATGCACCCCACTTTTTCTCTTAAATGTTGCATTTGATGAAGAATCAATAAAACACAACATTCAGGAGCCACAAGAAAAAAAATAAAGAAATAAATAATTTAGAAGCCCTCCGGTCCTTCTGTGATGCAGCATTGGGTTGTTACATATCAGTGCTGATTGAGTAACCTGTCAAGAAAGAATCAGAACTGGAAGAAATGAAGTCCACATGGCCTTCTGGAAGTCTGCAGCATAGCATGGAGGAAAATTTGACTTGTGGAAACTTTAAAGCACACCCATGACACGCACCCCAATCATCAGCCAGAGTGAAAATGGAGGGACTGAAGAAAACAGTTAAGAAAAGTTAAATGTCAAATGTAGGTGTTCTGTATTGTTATACACCTATCCAAAATGAATTCTGTTTGGAAGTCAAACCAATTGTGCTTTCAACAAGTATTGACTGTATCAGATTATTTAGTCAATGTTTTTACAGATTTGTCAAAAATGTCAGCATTTGTTTTTTTCCTTCAAAGTTGTACATCTGTGTTTAAACATGAAAAAAGTTTACTGAGAAAAACCCATACTGACATTATGAACCCTGAAACTTCCAGTCCATCACTCATGTTATTTTTGAAATATTTATTGTAAAAATACATTGAACTAAAAAATAGCATACTTTAGTAACTTTTTTGAATCAGTCTTTCTTGTAAAAATTCTGTTTTCATATTTTGCAGTAATCTGATTCATCCTTTAAAACGCCACAAGACATGCCTGTATTTTTTTCTGTAAGGAGATCCACTAGTAGATGTCAATGTCTAAATGAATGTTAAATTGTGTTTCTGTTTTAGTGCCTGAAGGGGTAAGAAGATGACTCCTGACCTTCTCCTTAAGAGTATGATTGTATTTGGACGAAGACTTTTACATCACCCTAAAATCTACTCTAACCGCTGACAAAAAGTATGTCACTGCTAGGCGGAGACCTTATCAAATTACTGTTTTTTTCTGGTCATTTTTGCTTGTATATTTATTTTCCTAAGGCTGGGTGAAGTATCTTGGAAAATCCAAGAACATAAAAGTGTACAAGAGAATCCTTCACAATAGTGAAATACTACAAACAGTCCCCTAGATATGTCGTATGTAAAATGTCTTACATTTCTAAACTGTAATACAATTAATGTTTTGGATGTTTGTACTCTGTTCTTAGAGCACCTGGTGCATTGTCAAATAAATTCTGATGGTTCTGACAACTGCAGCTTCTTTGAAATATACTCTGACAATGACAATTAATAGAACTTTGATTTTGTCATTAAGACATGATTTTTAACTATGCCAGGTACTATTCATTGCTAAGGAGTTTTATGTCAGAGTAACTGACCGTTATTCTCATGTAAATGTATTTTTGTCTTCTTAATCTCCTCCTGTGCTTTTGGAGTGGAGTGTTTGTCATCTTTTTTCTTGAAGTCTTTATTCCAGCGCTGATTTAATTGAAAATCAGGTTTTGAAAAGAAATAGTATATAAACAAAGAGTTAGACATTAATAGAAGATGTATGAGTATACCTATTTAAGTGCTTTGTATGAAATCACCCAAATAATAAACAGTTCTGCCAGTTTAAGTGAGATTATGTTTACACTGAATACAATTCTCACATTTGAATAAACCTCTCTTATTTTGACATTTGTCTTTTTTGGGGACAGTATTCTTTATCATTTTGTTTTAGGTAAGGTTTTGCACATTTTGGCACTGTATGATTACCATCACTTCATAAAGTACCAACTGTTCTTTATTTAGAAATGTGTTATTTGCAGTAGTTATTTACTAGTAACAATTGACCACAACATTTAGAGCACCATTTTTCCTATACTTAATCTGGCCTTGCTGCTTTTGTCATTTTATTTTCCATCTACATCTTGTGATGTCCTGTTGAAGTATAATAGGCTGAGCAGGCCAGACCAGACTTCTATAGCTATAGAAAACTCTCCTGGTGCTAATTACACTGCTCTGCCACAAGCCGAGAAAGAGACTGATCAAAAAACAAAGACATAGTCAAGGAATGAAGTCAGGTTTAAAACCATAAAATCAGTTCTAATGCTTGTTTAAACTAAATCATATAAAACCTTGGTCAAAGACTGAGAACAAGGCATGATATTCATAGACCAGAGATTGTTTCGAAATCACAAGCACAGTGACATCTTTTGAGATGTACCTGCAATCCTGGACAGTGAGACAAGTGAGGTGCATAAATAGCATTTTGATAATGATGACACATGACTCATCTTCAAGAGGGTGTGGTTTAACAATGGCGGCACCTAGAAAAACAAAAAGGCATCGCGGGAGTTCCAAAACATAATACTGAAATAAAACAATAACTGTAAGCATGCATTATGCATAAAAAATAAAATTAAAAATTAGAATAGAATAAAGAAAATGTATCAAGCTGAAAGATAAAAATTAAAAGAAACAAAAGGTAACGCAACACTAATTGTCCACTGCTAGGGTACCTGAGAGATATAATCTTTCCAGCATATTGAAAATCTACATCCAGTGGACAGTACCAAGTACACTAATTATACACTGTGTTATCAAGGAGACATCTTCAGTAGAATCCCAAAATGGTAATTGGCTTTTCTCATTTTTACAAGGTAGTGAGTGACTTTGCTCCAATGCCCTCCCAGTTTTTCAAGAAAGTTTGTAACTCTTTCATGAAGAGTGAACTCCTCAGCTGTGCAGAAGAACCTTTCCAGCTTGAACCTTCAGTTGATCAGTGTATATAGCTGATGACCACAGGCAAGTATGGACAGGTAGACTGAAGATTAAATCAAAAGCTGTGTTTAAGGACCTGTCACCCATGCCACCATCACTGCCCAGGACAGTTACAGCAGAGCCTTCTGACCACTTAGCGTTGGAGATGACTGTAAATCCTCTAGATTCTTATTTTTGAGAGCAAATTCTAACATCCTAGTCTGACAATCTGGAGATGATGTGCCACATTCCTCAAGCATTAACACTAGAATTACCAAAGCCTATGAAAAAAACTCGTAATCGCGGCCCACCTTAAATCCATTCGCACCTCTCCGTCAGCGTCCTTTGTCTTGTAAATGTGTCGACCAACACAAGCAGCAAGCAGCCTACTATTCCATCCTCCCAGAAGAGTAACTGGCTGTAAGTGCATAGTAAGCATTTGCTTAGGCAAGAGTGGAGTGACTTGACTGTTCACTAAATATCCATATCAAGCACTACTATTAAAATTACAGTAAAACCTTGATTATCCATCACTCGTTTAACCATCAGTCTCCATTAACTGTCGGGGATAAAGAAAAAAAAAGCACCTACCTATTGTGGTTCTACAGCTGCCATGCAGTGCACATAGTGTTCTTCCTTAGTACCACAGTGTCAGTTACGTACCTTCAGTTTTAATAGCGTTTTCTTAACCTTTCTCTTTTCTTGTAATTAATCTACTATACATTGTTATAGCTGATAAACGTATGAGTGTGGTGTTGGACTTGTCAAAAATTGAAATTATTAAACATTTACAAAATTATAAAGTGTTTCAAGTATTGCTTCAATTTACAGAGTAGGAAGAACAGTGAACAATATAAAGTGTGATGCCGACAAAATTGAAAAATGTATCGAAAATGGAAACTACTGGCGGTAATGTTATTCTGCATTTTTTAATTTATTACCATAAATTTACACAACACCTTTATAGTAATAAGTTCAATTTTGTAAAAAAAAAAAAAAAAGAAGTGCATTTCAGTATAGAAATGCTAAACTACATGCTTTTTCTGGGGGGCGCCGTGCATATATCTTGGTAGTGAGCCTCACACACATGTAGTGATCGTTCTGTCTCACATTTTGCACTACATTTTGCTTCTTATTTAGTGCATTAAGCTTAGAATATACAGTAATCATCAGCCTAAACCTATTCATGGGGGTCCTGCGCCCACAAGCTCCACGATTCATAAGGGACAACTAAATATTGATTCTCATTGTGTATCTGCTTCCCAGATCACAGTTATGCTTCACTTGCAGTATTTGTCACATTTCAATCTGAGCTTCACCTTAATGGATAATTGGTATCTAATTTATAAGAGAGGAGCACAAAATAGGCAATGACTTTTTTTTTCTGATATTTTAAGTATGTGTTTAATTACGTCTTTGAAGCTTGACAATGCCAAAAAAATCTCTTGAATTTTATTGCTAGTGTCAAAGACATAACTGATTAAGTTACAACAGATTCCATTTTGTGCCAGCAAGAGATTAATCATTTACATTGTATTTCTTGGCTCGTTTCTTATGATCCCACATGTTTAGTTCAGATGATGAGTACTGGGGACAGTTCTTTGTCTCAGTGATTCCTACCAGCTTTACTAAGGCTGGATTTGACATAGTCTTGAACCACATGTAATAATTAAAAGCAAGCGTTATTTAGGATAGATAATTAGTGATATAAATCCTCGTCATAATCCAAGGTTAGTATTCAAATAGAGCAAAAATATCTGCTGCGAAGCCCGAGACAAACAAAGTGGGGTTATCTGCATATTGCAGCACCGATCCTGGAGGACCGCAGTGGCTGCAGGCTTTCGTTCTAACTTTTTTCTTAATTAAGTGACCATTTTCTGCTGCTGATTAACTTCTTTTGTCTTAATAATAATAATTTATTTACTCAGTGCCTTTCTCATGCTCTTATTTGTAATTGTAAAGACTCAGACCCCTTAATTGTTTCTTTTTTACTTAATTAGTAGTTAAACAACAATGACACACAATGTGAGCCAACACATGATCAGCAAGCTATGTCCAATGTACAGTATCTGAAAATAAAGATGAAGGTTTCAGTGATGTGAATCTGCTTAGGTCCATAAAATATTTTGATGGTTCTCTTAGAAAAAAGAAAATAAACAAGTCTAGAAAATATCTGCTGTGGCAGAGTGAGAGCACCAGCAAGCCATGCAGGTAAATAAAAGGTTTAATTAACAACAAGAATCATCTGCTAATTAAACTGGTTAGAGGGAAATAGGTTAGACAAAGTACATGTGCAATGCTACTCCTTATTCAGGAAAGATCCCAGTCATCCCACAGGAGAAAGTCTTTCCAAGACTAAGGCCATAAAGCTTATGAAACCGTTTCTGGACAAAGGCAGAAACATAACAACAGTTGCGTAGAGTGCAACAGGAGCTTCCACTTGCAGCTAAAGTCATTCACGTACTGAAGAAACATTGGATATGTCGATCTAACACAGGAAGCTCTGCAGTCTACTTGTGACTTTACACTGTTGGAAGATAAGTAAATAAATATAGGTAAATAACATTGGATATGGCTTTTATATAAGTAACATACTATATACATGTTTTTCATATAAAGACCATCACAAAACATAATCACAAACAGAACTTTGCACGATACCTTGGCGAGCTCTGTAAGCCCTGCTCTTTCATTGAAGGACACTTGTGCGGCAGACTGACTGGCAGGATGACGCCGGACCTCTTGCTGCCTGGTGCGGCTGCGTTGGTCTTGTGAGTGAGTGGACTTTTCTTGCAGGGAGGGCTTCTGTACTCTTCGATGTAGAACCCTCATCCTCATATGAGCTCACCTCTGTTATAGCACGTCTTTATTTGAAAATAGCAGAGTCAGATCGCGGGGAGCATGAATATGACTGAGAGAATAAAACTAAATAAAAAAAATAACACTAACTTTTACAAGTACCATAAATTTTTACACCAGCTGTTTCAGACTCAAATCAAATGTATTTTTATTGTACAATAGTAACAATAAGAGCAGATCACTACTCAAAACAGTAATCCTAGGAATTGCCCAGAATTGAACCCGGGACCTCTATATTACGAGTCAGCAGTCCTTACCGTTACATCTCCAAAGTGATCATGTCAGTGTTGTACCCTTACCTGTTTTCTTTTACTTTGGTTATATTCTTGAATAAGAGTGCACATGTTTTATTATACTTGTAGATTTTGTGAAAGTGTTTGATATTCGGTCTTCGGGGGAGGGGGGGGCTCATACGTCACACCACACGCACTCACACACACAGAGTCACAATGCAGTAGTAAACAGTATATGCTTGTACGGATGTTGACTATATGAGTGAGGCACGCTGACTCAGACGGAGAATAGGAGACAATTGCCTACAATTCCACAGCAAGAGAGAGAGAAGAACCAACGGCTCAGTTGTGATTACATGATGCTCAGCAGACAAAGTGTATACATACTACTCGTAGTGCAAGACGTCGCTCGTTTATCAAGTCAAAATTTATTAAAAATTTTAGCTCGTCTTGCAAAACACTTGTAAACCAAGTCACTCGCAATATAACATGAAAAAAATTTCTGTTTTAGCTATGTGTTTAACATTTCTTGCATTTATCGCATTTCCTGTCATCCTACATTTACCCAGATCATTGCAGACACAGAACATACATGAAATGCATATATTACGATATATGTGATATATTATTTACCATATACAACTCCAGGCACCTCACACCCAGATAAACAGGTACTTGAGCTGGGAGAACTTTTTGCCCGAGCTGCAGCATTGTGCTGATCGACACATTTACAAAACAAGAGAGGTGCGAAGGAATTTAAGTTGGCCAGGGATTATGAGTTTTTTTCTTTGGCTTCAGGGATCCTAGTGTTAAACCACCAGTGAACCACCATGAGAGCCATCATCTCCAAATGGAGAAAACTTGGAACAATGGTAAATCTGCCCAGGAGTGACTAACCTAACAAATTTACTTCATGAGTGCATAGAAGACACTTCTGGCAAGTCACAAAAGAATCCAGACAAACATCTAGGGAACTGCAGGTCTCTCTCAGCTCAGTTAATGTCAGTATTCTTGATTCCTCCATTAGAAAGACACTGGACAAAACTGGTATCCGTGGGAGAGCTGCAAGGTAAAAACTACAGCTAAACAAGAACAACGTAAAGGTGTTGATTACATGGTATGGGGATGATATACTGCTTCAGGGCCTGGGCGACTTGCCATAACTGAGGAAAGCATGAATTCCGCTCTCCACCAGAAAGTACTGAAGGAGAATGGCTAGTCATCAATCTATGATCTGAAACTAAAGTACAACTGGACTATGCAGCAGGACCACAATCTGAAGTCCAGCTGAAAAAAAAAATAAAATAAGGTTTTGGAGTGGCTTTGTCAAAGTCCTGACTTGAGATGTTGTAGCAGCTCTGTGGGGAAGAGTGGTCCGCAATTTCTCTACAGCAGTGGCAAAGACAGATGATCTGTTACCTGAAGCATTTCATCATAGTTGTTGCTGCTAAAGATGGCATAACCAAGTATTATGTTGAGGGTGCAGTTATGTTTGCACAGGTGTGATACAAGTGTCGGATAACTTTTTTCATGTAATAAATCAAATGATCATATAAAACCTGTTTATTGTGTAAAGACTTATTGTTGCTACTCTGAAGATCCAGCTTATGTCCAGTAGGCTAGCTCCTACTAGGAGAATGAGGCCTAACCTAGCCAGACTCCACGATCAGGCTGTTTCGTATGAGTTTGCATTCAGTATGTGTGAAGAATTTGCAAACTGGGTTGTGACTGCTGATCCTAATGTGATGTGGGAGACCTTCTTCACAAGACCCTGAAGGTTGCTGAGGGTTGCTTTGATGTTACTAGTGTTCTCAGAAGGAGATTTTTCAGCTTTCAGGGCACCCTGGATATCATCGACAGAAGTTGCAGCGCACAGCTTAATGGCAACTCCAGTCTTTACCGGGAACTGAGAAGGACAGCTGCGAGGGCTCTGAAGGCAGATAATGAGGCATTTGTTAGAGGAATCTGTGATCAAGTGATGCACCATCTATGATCTAATGACTCACATCCTGCTTACAGAGGAATCAAACCATTAAGCGCAGCTGAATCTGTTCCTCGGAGAGTCGCAGTCAGGGCGGGTAACAGAACGATCCTTATGGATTACAGTTGTGACCCACTGGGCTGGCTACTTTGAATAGCTGTTTAAAGCAGATCCTCCAGCTAGGACGTTGGACATCTCTGGGTCCACAGTTCCTGACACTGATCCTCTAGTTAGCTGTGAACCACCCAGTCACACTGAGACTGCACAGGTAGTGAACCAGATGAAGGTAGGGAAGGCGGCAGGGATCTGTGGTATCCAGGGTGAACTTCTCAAGGCTGATGGTAAGGCCGTCCTCCTGGCATTGCAAGCAATCTTTGCTTCCATTTGGGAGATGGACATCATCCCAACTGACTGAAAAAATGGGACTTGTTGTCCCTATCTGGAAAGGGACAATTGATTGCCTGGATTGTGGCAACTACAATGGCATAACACTGCTCTTGGTGCCAGGTAAGGTCCTTGATAGGGTCATCCTCAATAGGATCTGTGATTACTTTCTCGCCTACCAGCTACCTGAGCAGTCTGGTTTTACGCCTAAATCTACCATCGACTGCAACCTGACACTGATGGTTCTAATAGAGCTCAAACATGAATATCTGCAGAGTTTCTTTGCAATTTTGTTGACTTTTCATAGTGCATTTGACTCAATTGATCAAGCTGCCCTGTTGGATATCCTGAGACTTCGTGGGATCCTCCCGAAGTTTCTGGATGTCATGGCTGGCCTGTACACTGGTATTGTGAGTACTGTGCAGAGTGGAGGCAGAACCTCTGCGTTTTTTCCCAGTTGATTCTGGGGGTCATCAGGGGTGTGTTCTTGTTCCTACTCTGTTCAGTGCTTGCATGGACTATGTGTTGGGCAGGATTCTGGAGTCCAGTGGCTGTGGGGCAGGCATCTGTTGGTGAAGAAAGATTTACTGACTTTGACTTTGCCAATGATAATGTGATCTCTGAGGAGTCAATGGAGGCTCTGAGGCTCTCAAGCGAATGACTGGGGAGTCTAAGTTTCTGTGCTTGCGAGTGTCCTGGATAAAAACCAAGATCCAGGCCTTTAATGACCTCTTGGGCACAGCCATCAGCAGTATGTCTGTCTGTGGAGAGAGTGTCGACCTTGTTGAGAGGTTTACTTACCTTGGCAGTGACTTTCATCCTATGAAGTCAATACGTGGATTGGGAGAGCATGAGGTGTCATTAGGTCATTGGAAAGGTGTGTGTGGTGTGTTCCTGATGTCTCTGCAAAAGAATGAAGGTCCAAACCTTTTGAGTCCTGGTGCTTCCTGTTTTGCTATATGGTTGTGTGACATGGATGCTATCCAGTGACCTGAGATGAAGACTGGACTCCTTTGATACTATGTCTCTTCGAAGAATCCTTGGGTACCGCTGGCTTGACTTTGTGTCGAATGAGCAGTTGCTCATGGAGTCCTGAATGAGGCACATTACCTGCATTGTGAGGGAGCATCAGTTACGGCACTATGGCCATGTGGCACGATTCCCCAAGGGTGATCTGGCTCACAAGATCCTCATTTTTGAGTACCTGAGCAGCTGGACCAGGCCAAGGGGATGCCTATGTAACACCTGGCTACTGCAGATAGGTGGTCATTTCTGGAGGGTGAGACTAGACTGCACATCTGCCTGGGAGTGTGCCAAACAGGATCCAGAGCTGTTTTATTGTGTGGTGAGGCTGGCAATGAACTGTACCAGTGCATGCTCCCCAACCTGACCTGACCTGTATGGTGTTTCCTCAGATTGTCTTTTGTATCATACTAATTTTTTTTGGAAACAAGTACATTCAATGAATGAAAAAATAGAGAAAATCAGGACTGGGGCAAATACTTTTCCACAGCTATATATATATATATAATATAAACATATATGTTGTAACAAAAAGGTGCTATATAGGTGCCTGACCCGACACAGACTCACACCGAAGGCACATATAAAAACAAAGGAACTTTGTATTTTTCTTCACCAGTGGGGCATGTCTTCCCCGTGACCCCCCACAGGCACAACACAGTCCCAAGTACACCAGATAATGCACACCACAATCTTTCTTCCTCCACCACTCCTCCTAGGCAACCTTGTCCTCCTCCTCCCGACTCTGGCTCTTGAGTGGTTACTGCTGTCCCCTTTTATAGTCTACCCGGAAGTGCTCCAGGTGGTTGACTGCCAAGTTCCGGCTGCACTTCTGGGTGAGGCAAGTACACTGCCCATAGGGGCTGCCATCTGTCATCCAGGGGGAGATATTACACAGTCCATGGCTGCTCCCCCAAACATATAGTGAAGGGGTGTCCTGGCCAGGCATGTACCCCAGCCATCATATAATATAGTATATAACGGTCTATTCAGTTTTGAGTGGACATACTGTAAGCAAGTTTGGAAAAAAGACTGGGAGGGTAAAGAAGTACACCATTATGCAAGAGCCTGTAGTGGTATATCCTGTCCAGTTCATGGCCTTGCCAGATACTCGTTTAGGATGGGGATCCATAGTGATTTCCTACCCTCGTGACATTAGAGTATTGTGTTGATGGATGGCAATGCATCCGAAATGAACTTGTACCATTTCAGTACTGATCCCAGAGATAGAGAAGAACTACACTGAATTCAGAAAGTAAGTGTTCAGACCCTTCAAGTTTTACACATGTTGTTATGTTGCAGCAGCCTTGTGCTAAAATAATTTCGATTAATTTTTCCCTCATCAAACAACACACAATACCCCAGATGACAAAGAAAAAACAGGATTTTAGGCATTTTTACAAATTCATTAAAAACAAAAATCTCAACATTGAGTCAAGTATCAAGGACCCTTTGTATGACACTTGAAATTTGTCTCAGGTGCATGCCATTCTATTGATCATCATTGGGATGTCACTTTGTTTGGAGTCCAGCTGTGCTCAATTCAATTGATTAGACATGATTAGGAAAGGCACACACCTGTCTATATGAGTCTCACAGTCGACAGTGTGTATCAGAGCAAAAACCAAACCGTGACATTGAATTGCCTGCAGAGCATAGAGACAGGATTGTGTTCAGAGACTGATATGGAAAAGGCTTTAGACAACTTTCTGTAGTATTGAAGGTTCCCAATAGCACAGTGGCCTTCATAATTCTTAAATTGATTAAGTCTGGATCAACCATGGCTCTTCTTTACCAAACTGAAGAAAAATGGAGGTAATGGTAAAAGTGGTTACTAATAATGATATGGTCACTTTGGCTGATCTTCACAGACCCTGTATGGAGATGGGAGAAACTTCAAGGAGGATAACCAACACTGCAACATTCCACCAATCTAGGCTTTATGGCAGAGTGGCCAGGTGATGTTTACATTTACATTTATTTGCTTGGTAGATGCTTTTAACCAAAGAGGTCAACCTAATCGAGTAAACATCACTCTGGGTACAATACTTAAAAGCTTGCTTGGATTTTGCAAAAAGCCATCTAAAGGACTCTCAGACTATGAGGTACAAGATTCTCTGCCTGGATAAAACTAAGATTAGCATCATGTGTGGAGGAAACCAGCCACCACTCATCATGTGTGCAATACCATTCCAGTGGTGAAGCATGGTGGTGGCAACATTATGCTGTGTGGTTGTTTTTCAGTGGCAGGGACTGGGCGACTAGTCAGAGTTGAGGAAAAGCTGAATGGAGTAAACGACAGAGATAATCTTAATAAGAACCAGTGTGCTCTGGACCTCAGAGTGTGACAAAAATTCATCTTCCAACAGGACAGTGATCCTCAGCACAAAGCAAAGACAATTCAGGAGTGGCTTAGAGTCAACTTTGTGAATGTTCTTAAATGAACTAACCATAGCCCAGAGTTAATCATCCTAATTAAATATCTCTGGAGATAACCTGAAAATAGCTGTCCACTGATGGTCTTCATGCAACATAAAAAGATCCCTAGGGGAATGTCAACAGATCAGGCAACTAGCTTAACTTCTGAGTTAATCAAGCAGATGAATAACTTATTAGGGATTATTGGGCTAAGGACCATACCCTGTCACCTGTAGACTGGTGGAATGGTACAACGCCACCCTAAAACAAATGCTGCAGAAGTTTGTTAATGAGACCAGGTCAGACTAGGACCAGTGACTTACATATTTACTGTTTGCTTACTGGGCGGTTACACAGGCACCCACTGGAGTCTCCCCTTTTGAATTACTGAATGGTCACCACACATGAAGGCCACTGTACATCGTAAAAGGGTATGTTTGGAGTTTTGTATTTTGTGTTGTTATGTTGTTAAATTTAATAAGATATGGAAGAAGATGATCCGCTGTGGCAACCCATAACGGGAGTAGCTGAAAGAAGAAGAAGAAGAAAATCTTGTTAAATTTTATGTAACCCATGGAATGAAATCTGTGGCGCTGGAAAGTGGCTCTATTTGGTCAAGGCTGCAGATATGAAGCTCCTGTGTACATGTGGCTTTACATATGAGCTGTACTGATAACACTGCATTACATCTTTTGTCAAATCAAAACCGATTTTTGAAAGAGCCAATGCTATTGGCCATTTGAATGTGATCACTAAATTCATAGTACCAACACTTTCTGTAGCATGGTATATGCACACGCAATTAGAAAAATCTTAACAAAATGAAGAATTGAGTTTGAGCCATGTAACTGAGACGTGAGGAAGCAATGAAATGCTACAAACCGATCACCAATGTTGTTCGTGGGGAACCCTCTTGTATAAATGGTGCGTAAACACAAAAATGTTGCGTATGAACGTTTCCACGTTCAAATCGCGATGAACAAAACCTAAACTTTGCATAAAGCCACGCAAATTTCCACAGTACCTCATACCCTGGCGTACGCAAGTTCTGCGCTCGCTTTTGCAGACTGGCAGCATCCAGCACCAAAGCAATGCTACTGTTCCAGTGTGGTTTCCCTTTCTTTTTTAGATCCACATCCCTGACGTGGCTTTATAAATACACTGAAATTAACCACGTATTGTTTATTAGTTTAATGCATCTGATTGTAATTAACCTGTAACAATATAATGGACCACAGGATTATCAAACTATTCTAAATACCATAGCTGCTTTAGCATTGCTACTCTCACTGCTAGTGAGGAGCTGGCGCTCCGTTCACGGATTGTTCCTGCCTCGCACTGTATTCTTCTAAACATGTACTACGAAGATATTTCATTGTTCCTTAAAAGTTTTCAAGAATCGGCATTCTAAGCTTACATCCATGTTATAGTGTGAATTCTTTGCACGCCGTTATGCATGAGGCCCAAGGAGATTGATTGAGGATGGCGTGTTTGAGGGAGTAAAAGGAATTATTAACTGGCACTGATTCTTGTTAGTAGACATTTATTCATGTCCATAATATCATGAGGCTGTTTCGTTTTAGGCTTTGATGCCAATACAGAGATATGATTTTTAGAAATTTTATACCCCAGCTGCCATGTGGTCTTCTGCTGCAGATGTCAGCTGTGGTCCATGTTGTGCATTTTTTAACATCTGCATTCTAGTATTACTAGATGAGCCCCCTCTATTTTTATGAAAGTGATGTTTGAGTATGGCCACTGGAGTGTTACTGATTACAACAATGGAGGTTAGACAGCATGAGGCTGTGTTCAAAGTGGCTTTTCTGATTTTTGGTGTTCTTTGATATCAAACTGAAAGAAGACTTCAGTGAAGTATTCTTGAAGGTGATAAACCTAAAGCAGATGATCCCACAATGAAAGCTTAAACAACGATAATTGTAACATGATGTTACATTAGGTGAAAAATCTAAAGTTTGGACTGCGTGTGGTAAAACATTTACTGCACTTTGAGAGACCTTTTATTTTTTGTTAATGTTACTCCTTTTTAAAGGCTATTTGTTTACCCAAAAATGCAAAATTATCACAATAGAATGAATTTTGCACACTGCGTGGCTTAAATTTCTGTGATGTTACATGGGGGTATCCTTGATGAGATATCATTGGATTATTTCATTCAATATCAACTCCCAAAGCAGCAGCTTAGATTGAATCTGATTTCATTCTGTCTGGAAAATGTTAAGGTGCTTGTCATTCAACAGAGTTAACAGAGGCGTCAGACTGTTTGCAATGGTTCATCTTTAAGGTATGGAACTTTAAGCACAATCTTCTTGACACCATCTTCATCATAAGCATCTACAGCCGTGATGGGCTTGAGATAAAAATAATAATCTTGGACCAGGAGGTGTGTGATGTAGAGGTGTTGGGAGAAGCTCAATCCAATGCATGGTTTGTTGGATAAAAGGTGTAGTGATGTGAAGGGTAGTCAAGAGGAGGAGAGTGGAACCTTTGTTTGTAGGCATTATGTGAGAGCAGTGCAGAAATTTAGATATTAGCAATGCAGTTGTTTTAAAAAGACTTGGGAAATTCGGCTAGTATGATGATGTTGAGTGCAGATTAAGGAGCAGTTGTAGTGAGGAGGGATGCATGGAAGACATTCCAGGAGCTGCACCCTGTTTTGACTTCTAAATGAACATTCCTGTTATTTAAGGAAAAAAAAATATGAATCAATAAATCGATTGTTAATTATAAAGCACTTTAAAACAACAGAGCTGAGACCAAAGTGCTGTACATGGACAATAACCAATGAGTACAAAAATAATGACAGAAACAAATACGAAAATTAAAAGAGCACAAAAGGGGATAATCAACTCTCAAGGTGAGTTAAAAGCCAAATAGTAAAAATGAGCTTTGAGATGAGATTTAAAAATCAATAATGATGGAGCCATCCTAATATTTAAAGGTAACTCTTTCCATAATTTCTGAGCCAGGAGAGAAAACGCCTGGGGGCATCTCAGTTTTGTTCTGGCCCTTTGTGTTGCCAGCAAGATCTGGACGTCCTATCTCAGAGGAATGTAGAGGCTAATCAGGTCAGATATATAGTCAGGGACCAGACCTTCGAACATTTTAAAGGTAATTGTAAGAATCTTAAATGAATCCTATACTTAATAGGAAGTCAATGTAATGTCTTGAGTATTTGTGTAATATGATCGTGTTTTTTTAGACCCAGTTGAAAGAAGAGCAGCAGCATTCTGAACCAATTGGGGTGGGAGAGGGACAACCTGACTAACCCAAAATAAAAGGCATTAAAATAGTCAAGGCATGATGAAATAAAAGCATTTATGACTTTCTCAAAAGACAAAAAAAAAACCTTTACCTTGGATAAGATTTTCAGCTGGAAGAAACTATATTTAGTAACCAAATTAATTTGGCTGTTCATTTTAAAATCCTCATCCATGATTACTCCCAAGTTCTTAATAGACGTCTTCACAAAAGGTTCCAGTGGGCCAAGACTACCAGGAGGAACTTCGAAAGTCCCACTTAGAAAGAAATATAAGAACCTCCGTTTTACTCTCATTAAAATGTAAGACATTTCTGACCATCCATGCTTTAATGTCCAACAAAACAATCTAATAACAATTTTACCTGATTATTATTTTTGCGGTTTAGAGATAAGTAAATTTGCGAATCGTTGGCACAGCAAAGAAAAGAAATGCCATGCTTCCTTGAAATGGACCCTTAAGGGATAATATGTAAAGAAAAGAGGTGAAGGCCCAAATTTGAACCCTGGGGAATGCCACAAACAAATGGTGCTGAGGACGATGTACGATTGCTGATGGTAACAGAAGAACTTCTATTACACAGGCATGATTTAAATCAGTCTTGTGTAGAGCCCTCAAGGCTAACATTATACTCCAAACGACAGATCAATATGGTTGGCTGCATCAGGAGCAGTATGCTCTATGGAAGAGACATATAAACAATGAAGGAAGAACTTGAAGACAATCTGGAAAGAACATACAGTAAAACCTTGATTACCCATCATTTGATTCACTATCAGTCCGTGTTAACTGTCAGAGCCAACTACTACTGCCATTCGGTATGCTAAGATATATGCACATTGGAACAACTCTCCCATCTGCAAGCGCATAATGTCCTTCCCCAACACCATGTGTCATGCCGCATTTGGAGATTACAGTGTCTGTTACATACCTTCAGTTTTTATAGTGTTTTGTAGCTTTTCTCTTTTGTTATAATTGATTTACTTTACATTGTTATAACTGATAAACGTAAGCGTGTGGTGTTGAAATTGTCACAAAAAATTTAAATTATTAGATATTTAGAAAACAGCAAACGTGCGTTGAGTATTGCTCCCATTTACGGAGTAGGAAGAGCAACAGAACGATATAAGTGTGATACTGCCAAGTTTGAAAAGCATGTCGAAAATGTTCTCCTGTATTGTAATTTTCTTTTTAAATCCTGTTATATTATGTTTTGTTAATATATTGTGACATGCAAGGAAGCTTGTGATGTGCTATTGGGGAGCAGAAAATGTGTAATGAATGGTGTAAGTAATGGGACTGGGTGAAGGGCTTCTGTTCTGTGAGGGGCTGACACTCCTCTTAGAAGATGAGTGACAGGAGAAGTTAGGAGAAAACGGAAGATTGAGAAGAGAGTCAGGAGACAATAAGTATGAGTATTTGCGGTACAGAGAAAAAAGGAACATGAGAGCCAGGAGATTAACTGATTGGTAGAGAAAGCTTCCTTTTACTGTTTTGGAGGTGTGCTCCGTAACCAGATAATGGAGTATAAGACAGGGCACTGTTTGTTACGGAACAAAGACTCTGTGGGAAACTCCAGTACCTCTGAGTTGTGTTTCCTTATTACACTGGTTGTTATAATATTATATGAATTTAATAATTTTGTTAACACTATACAGTAATCCCTCCTCGATCGCGGGGGTTGCGTTCCAGAACCCCCCGCGATAGGTGAAAATCCGCGAAGTAGAAACCATATGTTTGTATGGTTATTTTTATATATTTTAAGCCCTTATAAACTCTCCCACCCTGTTAACATTATTAGAGCCCTCTAGACATGAAATAACACCCTTTAGTCAAACGTTTAAACTGTGCTTCATTACAAGACAGAGATGGCAGTTCTTTCTCACAATTAAAAGAATGCAAACATATCTTCTCTTCAAAGGAGCGCCGTCAGGAGCAGAGAATGTCAGAGAGAGAGAGAAAAGCAAACAATCAAAAAATCAATACGTGCTTTTGGGCTTTTAAGTATGCGCACTGCGATAAAGCAGCCGCAAAGAAGGGAGCAATGTGAAGGTAGTCTTTTAGCATTTTTTAGAGTAGCCTCCGTATCCTCTAGGCAAACAGACCCTCTGCTCACACACCCTCCGTCAGGAGCAGAGAAAGTCAGAGAGGGTGAGAGAGACAGAGAAAAGCAAACAAACAAGCACCGCGCGGGAAGCACATCGTATATCATTGAGGAGTTTTAGTTAATATGTAACACATGCTCTGATTGGGTAGCTTCTAAGCCATCCGCCAATAGCGTCCCTTGCATGAAATCAACTGGGCAAACAAACTGAGGAAGCATGTACAGTACTTTAAATTAAAAGAGCCATTGTCTGCAGAAATCCGTGAACCAGCGAAAAATCCGTGATATATATTTAGATGTGCTTACATTTAAAATCCGCGATGGAGTGAAGCCGCGAAAGTCGAAGCGCGATATAGCGAGGGATCACTGTATTATATTTTGTTTTGTAACTAAATATGACGATTCGCTAATCTACAGTACATCATTTTTAAAGTAGCTGTTCTTTTATCCATCTTTTCTCTTATCTGTCACGGCCTCAGTACCGACCCCTGACAAATAATCAACTGTAATATAGAATGTTCGGGCAGATAAGTGGAGTTTCAATGAGTAATAGAAAGATGAATGCAGAGTTAAGATAAAGACTTGGTGTGGAAGTGATGTTCTTGTGGAGAGGAAAAACAGACTAAGGTACTTTGGGCCCTTGGAACAAAAGTGGCTGAATGGATATGTGAACAGGTGCACCAAGACGGATGTGAGAGCAGACAAGGCCCAGTGTGTTGCAAAGAAGATGTGTTTGGAGATGGTGTTGGTTGATTTGTAAAGAATATATTTAACCCCAAAGGATCAGAAAGAGGTCCAAATGTAAATAAATAGGGAAAAATATTTTTTAGAAATTCAACAAGGCTAAATACAACCCAAAATTAGAGAAAAAAGATGGACTCTTGGGCAAAAACTGTAATCCAGCAAGACAATGAAGTTGTCATCCAGATTAGTAAAAAGAAAAAGGCGTACCTGAGGTCTTAGAAGAGATTTCTCTTTGGCTGGAACAAAAGTTTGTACGCTGTAATAAAGGCATCCTCCTATCAACCCCAGCACACTCCTGCTGCCTGATGGGATTTGCAGTCCCCACTTCAGCACTAGGTTTTGGGTGGTCTCTTCTCCATTACAACCTCTCTCCCTGATTAGCCATTATGGCTAAACCAAAGGCAGTGTACAAGGAAAATATTGTGAAAATCAGTCTAGATGTTTTTGCATGTTTATGGAACAAACAGACAAATAAACCATCAGCTAACAATTGTCTTTATACACATGAAGAACCTGACACATTACATTATTTCTCATTTCCACTTGTACACCACTGAAACACTGAGGCGCCCTACTGCTATAAACTTAACTATTTAGTTTATAATTCAGGAAGCAATCACAGGGTTCCCTCTAGCTTATTAACTTATAATCATTAAAAAGTTACAGGGAGCTAAGTCATGTAAATATTTCACGATACAAGGATAAATCAGAAATCTACTGACACTCAACAGGACTTTTATTTGTCTCAACTGGATTAGTCCAAGTCAGAATGGCAGGATTGGACACTAGGCAAGACCTGACTTGAAACAGAAGACCTGTCTAGTGCTGAGCTTTGACATTCACAGCCATACACAATCTGAATTTGCCAATGAACCCAGCATGCACTGGGCATATATGGGCGGAAAATTAACATAGAGACGAGCACCAAGTGTGGTTTCAACTCCACACAGATGGTGGCCGGTGTCCTTTCCTGGGTTGGTCCTTGTCTTGCTTCTTTACTGGCTCTGAATGAATGATGAATGAGTGGAATGTTTTCAATCACCTACAATTTAATCTCCTATAACCCCTATTTCATAAGACTTCAGTTTTATCCGTTTTTAAATTGGTGGTAGCCAGATTTTTTTTTACTCAAAAACTGTTTTATGTAATTTTTGAACTTGTCATACTTAAAAAAGAGAAAGAGACAGTGTTGAAAAATCAGAATATTTACATTCACGATATCATAATGAATGCCACCATATTTGAAATGAGCTTTGTCACAGTGTCACCTTTGGCAACACTTCTCTCCCCACCATTTATTTATTTATTAATGTGAAGAATTTTAACTTTTTTTCTGCTTTACTGTTTAGTCTTATAATTTTCTGATTACTATTTGTGTCATTTTGTAGGTTAATATAATTATTGTTTTCCTGTATCTATGCCCTGATTTCTGTGTGGCTTTGGAAGCCCTTTTCTGATCTGACTGCTTAATGTCCAGTTTCATCCCATGCATTAAGGCTTAAACAGCTGAAGCATTCGTAAGCAAGGAAATAACTTCTTGCAGAAAATACTTAGTAAGTAAAGAGGAGTCTTGAGTCATTGTTAGAAATGAACTCCAAACATGGACTTCATTTATTTACACCTATGAGTGGAGTCCCACATGCTTTTGTTAAGGCAGCATAGCAGATTGAAGAAATCATATACAGTAGAGCACTTCATTTATTTAGCTAGATTTATTTACAAAACACATTTCAAAATATTTTAATTTTTACCAATCAGCTTTAAAAAAATTATATACTCTAGAAACACACTCTAAAATTATAACAAACTATCAAAATACCTGCACTTCGCAGCGGAGAAGTAGTGTGTTAAAGAAGTTATGAAAAAGAAAAGGAAATATTTTAAAAATAACATAACCTGTTTGTCAATGTAGTTGTTTTGTGATTGTTATGAGTGTTGCTGTCATCAAGAATTTTATTATCATTATTTCTTTCAATCAGGTTTGTATTTGGAGGACATGTTGTGTTCAAGTTACATTCCGTGTTTGTTAACCGTTGTAAAGATAACAGGTTTCATTCATCGAAGTGTTCACCACCCAAATCGCTTAAGGCAAGGAGGCGCGTATTTTGAAATGGAAAAGGGAGAAGACAGCAAAGGAGCGGAAAAGTGAGAAGAAAAACTGTTTAAATAAAGAGCTGGGAAGGTGAATGGAAAGAAGCAGCCAGCGGTAAAGCAAGGAAGACTCCGTAATAAGGACGGTTGGGTGCACGTAGAAGGTGTAACAATAGGATTGTTAAGTCTTATGATTATGTTCCCGCACGGAGGAACATGCGTCTCTCTAAACCCTCCGTGCGGGAACATTATTATAAGGCTTAACAATCCTATTGTTACAGAAGGGGTGCCTGCTAATCTAAACGGGATATTCGGACCTCACGGCTTTAGTTGTCTGTTGTGGAGCGAGCGTTTGATTTATAATATATAGCAAAATACCCGCGCTTGGCAGCGGAGAAGTAGTGTGTTAAAGAAGTTATGAAAAAGAAAAGGAAACATTTAAAAAATAACGTAACTCAGTGGCGGACCGTGCATCTCACACCTAGGCCTTCAGTAGTGCTCTGTCTGAATCAACCTGCCCCTCAAAAAGTAATTTATGGTTATACAAACCATCTTAATATGCAGAAATACAGTATAAAGAGCCGCTGCATTGCAGATATATAACTCCTGTAGCCACAATAAATGCCTTTATTGAATAGACAAACCAGGGGTGAACAAGTTCCTTTCTACTGCAGCTACAGCCGTGACATACATTAAAAACATCAATAATAACTCATAAACTTGCAATATTATTTAGGAAAATTGCAACATTTTACTCATCAAAAATTCTGATTATTTGTAAACAAAATCCATCCTCCTCTCTTTCCTCAAAAAAAGTTCAATTACTCTGTCGTACAGATTATCCGTGCGCTTCAGTTCCATCAAAAAGTCCCTGTCTATCGCCATCGAAGCTAATGCTGAAAGTCGAACCTGCCCTGTCGTATTTGTGGCATAAGTTTAATTTCGCTTTATGGCTGAAAATGTCCGCTCGACAGAAGCAGTGTACACAGGAATGGACACCGCCAAATATACCAATGTGAACAGATGCCCCATGCTCTCATTCACATTTTTCTGATGAAGAAAGTCAAGGAGATCAGTGGGAGATTTTCCTGCAAAATCATCCATGGCATACATTACAGTCAGTTCTGTTTTTAGCTGAGACAGATCAAAAACCGCTCCGTGGCTCTTGCATTAAACTGGAGAAGGCTGCATGCAATTTTTCTTGTATTACCAAAACTTCTGGGGGTCGAGGAACGTGACAAACATCAGGTTTTCGTGATCTTGAAATCTGGTCTGTGTCTGGCAAATAATATTGTCCAGAATCCTGCTATGGAGTTGGCCATAGTGCGCGCGAGGATCTTGCGCTCGGAGCACCTGTGGTGTGTTCAGTGGCCTCTTAGAGTTCCTCATATCGGCTTCTATCCATTCAGTGGGTCTGAATACAGTGACGTTGCCGTACGCCTGCTAGAGGGCCCTACTGACACCAACTCAAAATCTGATTGGTTGAAGCAACAGGTAAATCAACATTTATTCTGTGTTAGAGTGCCTGCACAACGGATTGTGAAGAGCTCTCTGCCTGACAACAAATGATGGCCGAAATGTGATTGGTTAAATGCTTTAATACGAAGATACATTTCTGGAAGCAGCACAACCATTGGAAAAGCTATGAAAGGAAGCGGACAGACTATTTGGAATTATTTAATAAGTATTCATGGACAAAATATAATTAACATCAGTTTGTGATTCAGATATTTTTTTAGGCCAGCAGAGAAGCCAGGTCTTTAGCATTGAGGCTTTATACCCTGCGTCTTCTCATTAAACTTGTATATTGAGAATATCTTGTGCGATCTTGCGATGTCCACGGCTTTATTTAATTTTAGCTCAGGCCCAGCACTTAAAAGTTTCTCTCGCACTTTCGCTGAGGGAGGGTTTCTGCAGTAGCTTCATTTATGAATATGCGAAGCACAGTCCTTCACCCGCGAATATTTTACCTTATATGGGCAGGCACTCAATTACGTGGGAGGCGTGATGATGCGAGATGCAACTCCGTCTCACACGGCGACCGAGCTGCAGGCTATTACAGTATATGGATGAAAGTAGGTTCCAGTTATGACCATTACGCATAGAATTTCGAAATGAAACCTGCCCAACTTTTGTAAGTAAGCTGTAAGGAATGAGCCTGCCAAATTTCAGCCTTCTACCTACACGGGAAGTTGGAGAATTAGTAAGTGAGTCAGTCAGTGAGTCAGTCAGTCAGGGCTTTGCCTTTTATTAGTATAAATAAGGCTTTATATGTAAACTGTTAACAGAGATGAAAACACAAAATTAAATGTTATGTATGATCTCATTTTCTAAAGAGAAATGTGCTGGTACAAATTAAGTCAGGATGTCCTAGTTTAATGGACAGGCAGTTTCAAACATGTTTTTCTTGTCCCTTACAAACAGCCAGGTATGAATTACACGATAGATAGATAGATAGATAGATAGATAGATAGATAGATAGATAGATAGATAGATAGATAGATAGATAGATAGATAGATAGATAGAAAAATCATTGACACTCATCATCATTGACAAATCAGGTCACTATAAAGCATTAATTCAACTCCCGTCAGAGCAGTAACAGATCAACACCACATGGCAGCGCTATCCATCCTGGCATCAGTGAGGTGACTCAAGATAAATGACAAAATGTTTCCATGATATGGTGAACTAAAAATGAACCCATCACATCAGAACGTTGAGTACTTTGGCCTTGAGTAGTAAATTGTGCCGAAGCGCATTACTGCACAGCCAGAGGGGTTGATGGGGAATAATGCCAAACTGTATTGACCTGTTGTTTAAGGAGCAGCTGTTTAAATAGGATACTCACATCATTCAACATCAAATAGCGCTGCAAATATGTTAGGAATCCTTCCTCATGAAGTCATCTTTGAGGCACAGCTTTCTGTCATTTCAAGCAGTCTATCATTATCCATTTATCTATTTTCTGAAAGCAATTTTTTGTTACATAACCTTAAGGACTTAAAGCTCAAGAAGGCAGCAACACATGCGATATAAGAAAAAAAACAATACTGGATCCTAGTAAGGAGTAAATGCAGGCTGGTGCCCACACCAACCCACTTTAGAACCGCCTGTTATTCTGGTATGTGTCAGCAAACAGCCGAAGAAAGCCTGCATGGACACCAAGAAGAATGTGGGCTCCAAGCGTGATCAGACAGCATTCAGAGACAAACTTCATCAATGTTTTCTCTTTTCAATTTATGACTACATGCTGTCCTTTCACTCATGTGGTGCATTTTCAGAACTTTCCATTTGCTGCACCTCTCAGCCTTGGACACTCAAATCCTCAGGTTGAAGGTCTTAGGAAAGGGCCTGAAGGGATGGAAGCATCTGCCAGTCAGTTTTAGCCACCAAACCACCATGTTCTAACATTTAAAAAATACTAAAAAGAAGGAAATCTCACAGATTTCCCTCCTCTTAGGTTAAATATGTTTGACTTTAACTACAAACTCTAGCCATTCATCCATTTTTTATACCCAGTATTTCCCATAAATGGTTTCTTGAAGCTGCCAGCGATTATTCTGACAGCATTAGGAGCAAAGCAAGAACCGACCCTGGGGCAGAGGAGCCCTTCTGTTAGGAGGAGGCTAGGGATCTGCCCTGGCAATCGGAAGGTTGCCGGTTCAAATCCCATAAAATGCCAAAAGGGACTCTGCTCTGTTGGGCCCTTGAGCAAGGCCCTTAACCTGCAATTGCTGAGCGCTTTGAGTAGTGAGAAAAGCGCTATATAAATGCAAAGAATTATTATTATTATTAGTGGTTAACAAAATAATCCCACCACACAGAAAGGCAATGAGTCTAATCAAGGCTAAAAGCCAGGATTTGGCCTCTCGATATGGTGGACCACGTGACGCTCGCTGCTAATGGCTGCTTAGCTCAGCTTTTGCTTGTGTCCTTTTTACCCACCACTGATTTCTCTTCCCATCTAAAGTGTGTCAAAACAGCACGTAAGATTCATCTCACCCTGACATTCACATACCTGTATAGCAACTTCGCAAAGAACATCCTGCTCTTCTTCAAGCAGTCCAGTTAAAAAGGCACCTCGAGCTGAGGATGGCCCAGAGACAGATGCCATCTTTCATCTCATAGCTTCTTTTCTGGAGGAGATGAAAAACTTTGTTGTGGAGCAGGTGAACTCTTTATATATCATCATCTAGTATGATCGCACCGAGATCCTGCCCGATATGAACACCTTAGTGGTGACTTCAGGGTGTCGTAGAAAGACGTCTCCTCTGTTAAGGCCACCATGCTACAGGAATTGCTGGCATGAACAGGAAGGTGGAGTTGATATCAGCAAAGCTTGCTGAGATGAAAGATCATGAACACTACAATAATCTTAGACTAGTCGGAATAAGGATTGGCAGAGAAGGAAATGATATGCTGGCAGCTGTCCATCAGTTCTGGCCTGCCATTGCACCTACTCTGTCTTCTTTTCAGCCCTCTGTTGAAATTGCACACAGGGTATATCACCTGGCAAAATACGTCTACTGTCATAATGTAGTTTTATTGAAAGTTATTCCTGAGTCAAGAAACGTTCAGCATCTCTTCTTTGAAGAACATAAAATTCATTTTTATCAGGACTGCTAAAACACCCACTGCTAGAAGAGCAATGAATGCCCCAATTAAAATGGCAGAAAAATTAGCGTTCACCGTTTATTTGGTCTTTTATGTGCGTTTCAAGTACCCTTTCAGTGGTCAGCATATATTTTATGACACTCCAACTGAGGGAAGCAAAGCTTTAGGCCATTTTGAATACCTTAGCACCCCTTCCACTGTGATGCTTCTTTGTTGGAGGTTTTCAGCCTTGAGCTCTCTACTGGGCTGTCATCATGGCTTCTCCTAGTTGACCTGTGGTGAAGTATTCCTGCATATGGTTCTCCTGACGTGGTTTTTGTTATCATTTTTGCAAATATTTTTATGGTGATAAATTATTATTACATGACCTTTTCAGACACTTTCAGTTGTAGCCCCCACTTAAATAACCTTTGTGAGACAGAGGCAGTCAGTGGTGTGTTCTCATTAAGTTGCTCACTTAATGTGACATGTCCTCCGTGTCACTAATCTATGGCCTGCTCTGATTAAAAACAACAGGTTTGATTTTGTCTTTAGTCATTGGGGTAGGCTCTGTGTGTATGACAGCTGACAACTAATGAATACACACTAGGAAGTACAGTATAATGAACTGACGAGGAATAAGGAACACCGGAGCTTTGGACCTCTGTATGATGTGTTTTAAGTATCATTACAGAACAGAAAAACTAAATTAAAGTTGTTTACCCTTCATACAGCCTGGCTCCATCAGGCAGCCACAAAATTGGACTGTGTTGGAAAGTCATCAAGAAATCACTAAATTTGACATGCCCAGTGATTTTCAGTCACGTATATTGACACAGGGGTGGCACGGTGGCACAGTGGATAGCGCTGCTGCCTCACAGTTAGGAGACCCAGGTTAGCTTCCCGAGTCCTCCCTGCATGGAGTTTGCATGTTCTCCCCGTGTCTGCGTGGGTTTTCATCTGGGCGCTCCGGTTTCCTCCCACAGTCCAAAGACATGCAGGTTAGGTGCATTGGCGATTCTAAATTGTCCCTAGTGTGTGTGTGTGTGTGTGTGTGTGCACGCCCTGAGGTGGTCTGGCGCCATGCCCAGGGTTTGTTTCCAGCTTTGCTGTAAGGGTAATTATGTGTAGTTCTCATTAGTTGCTTGTGTATTTAGTTTTTCCTCCACATAATTGTTGATGTGGTTGACAGGAGCTTTTTTCTTTACATTTTTCTTTTTCCTTTTCTGGAGGAAGGTTGCTGGATGGGGGCTGGCAGCTGCTTGTGGTTTATTTAGCACCTCCATGTGTGTATGTGTGTCAGCCCCGATTCTTTTGCCTCCTTCAGTCCATTTGCCTGCTTTATAGGCCTTTGTACCACATCTCCGGTTTTCATAGTGTAGACCTTCTACCTCACGCACGTGTGGCGAGTTGAAGCCCCAGCGTCGATAATCATTTATTGTTGGATTCTTTTTAATGTACTCCTTTTTCATTTTATCAATAAAAAGTTGATCACAAAAAGAAAGATCCTGGTGAAAATGTAAACCAGCAAATACTGTGTCTTTCCATTACTGAGATTTAAGAAATTCCTGACATAAATGGCCACCAGTCCTACTTGATTAACTGTGCATCTAATGACATTCAGAAACATTTCTGCTAGATTGTCTCTTTCACTGCAATTAAAATGTGGGCTTCTGCATGGTCCCTTGGTTCTCCAAACTATTTGTACATCTTCGTCAATTAATGCATTGTTTAACCCTAGAATCCCTGAAGCCTACGAAAAAACTCGTAATCCCGGGCCACCTTAAATTCCTTCACACCTCTTCATCAGCATCTTTTGTGTTGCAAATGTGGCGATCAGTACATGCAGCCTGTTAAAAGACCTAACCCCCCACCAAACCGATGCAGCTCGAGTCACAAAGAAGATTCTCAGAGCTCAAGTCTGTTTATCTGGGTGTGAGGTGCCTGGAGTTATATAGGGTAAATAATATATCGTCATTTGGAATATATACATTTCCTGTGTGTTCCGTGTCTACAACAATCTATGTAAATGTTGGATGGCAGGCAATGCGAGGCAGCAATTGTTGAACACATAACTTAAACAGAAGTATTTTTCAAGTTTTAGTAATAACTAGCAGAATAACCGCGCTTCACAGCGGAGAAGTACTGTGTTAAAGAAGTTATGAAAAAGAAAAGGAAAAATTTAAAAAATAACGTAACTTGATTGTTAATGTAATTGTTTTGTCATTGTCATGAGCGTTGCTGGCATATATATACATATACATATATATATACATATACTCATATACAAATATAGACATATATATACAGTATATACATATATACACATATATATACACAGTTATATTATATATATACATATATATATATATATATATATATATATATACACACACATACATATATATATATACTAGCAAAATACCAAGCAGAGCGGAGAAGTAGTGTGTTAAAGAAGCAATGAAAAGAAAAGGAAACATTTTGAAAATAACGTAACATGATTGTCAATGTAATTGTTTTGTCACTGTTGTGAGTGATGAGTGTTGTTGTCATATATATATATATATATATATATATATATATATATATATATATATATATTTACACACACAAACATAAACATATATATACATATACATACATATCTACATATATACACACACAGCTATTTCAGTATCAGTGCAATACGCTGCTTGTTAAAACGGATGACTCCCGCTCTTACGTGCAAGTCTGCGTGGATATTATGAACTATCATATTTGTTCAAGTTAAAAGTTCAATTTAAATTTTAAATAGAAGGAATTTTTATTTAGTCGACAGAAATATCTTTGGTAGGAATGGTAAAAACAGACAGGAATATTATTCCTGAATAAATCAACTCAAACCTTAAACAACTTATAATATTTTGCTCTCCATAAAAATATATCCTGTCTAAATTATACAAGTTAGAAATAAAGTAAATGTTAAAAGAACAAACATTCAAATTTCTTTACTCTTATGTAATTTTATATAAAAAATAAACTTAGATTTTAAATATCCCAAAAGATTTTGCTCTCCATAAAAATATATCCTGTCAAAATTATACAAATTCAAATATGAACATGGTGCATAACAAAACCTGGAAATATAAATAAAATGTGTTCTTTTCAGCAATAACAAATCAAATCATTCAGTTGTCTTTGCTCGTATGTCATTTTAGAGCTGGACGCCTAGCATCTTTTTTTGGCAACAAGTTCGTTTATGTTTGGTGTGAGGTTCTGTGTTGTGGAGATTCTCAGGATCGACTGCAGGTGCTCATCAGTGAGGTGACTCCTGTGTGCTGTTTTGTTAGTCTTTATCACTGAGAAGAGCTTCTCACACAGATATGTGCTACCAAACATGCACAAGGTCCGAGCCGCATGTAGACGGACCTGGAGCATTTCTGCGGGAATGGAGTGAATAAACTGTGCGGGCCATGCAGTATCGTACTTTGCCTTCAGTGTGCCATTACACTGCAGCTCAATCACCTCCATCTGAATCTGCACAGGTGCAGTTTCCACATCGACGGCAAATGGGTTGCGAAACAACTCAAAATTCTTTTTTTGTTCTTCAAAGTCACCAAAGCGCCGTGCGAACTCAGTGCGCAGTGCGCTCAGTTTATCAACAAAGTGCGTATTTGGGAACACCGTAGTGCCGACTTGGTTCAACATTACTTGGCAACAGGGAAAGTAGGGCAAGTTGCACTGGTGCATTTGTGTCTCCCATAAAAGCAGCTTCACTTGAAATCACTTTGATTTTGCACGGGTAAAAACGTCTGCTGAAGTGTCAGATTCTTCTTTAACTCTTCTGCTTTCTGTATCTTGTGCATTGCATTCAGGTCTTTCAGGTTATCTTGATGTTTTGTCTCATAGTGCCGTCTTAGATTAAATTCTGTAATTACAGCCACATTAGCTCCACAAATGAGACACACGGGTTTACCAGCAATGTCAGTAAACATTTACTCAGCCTCCCATCGGTTTTTAAAGGCTCTGTGTTCAGAATCAACTTTTCTCTTCGGCATCGTGTGGGCTAGCTTCGCAATAACTTGCAGCTTCATAAGCTAGACTTGATTAACGTGGTAAGTGTTCAGCAAGGCAGCTGAAGCGCTGCATTATGAGATCTGTAGTTTATTGTGTTACCAGCGCTTCATAGCCATTAATAACAATAATACAGTATATAAAATGATCTTGCGGGCCAGATATAATTACACACAGGGCCGGATGTGGCCTGCGGGCCTTGAGTTTGACACATATGGACTAAATAGAACTTGAAAAGATATATTTTTTCAAATGTGATCGCGCAATTCAGATCGAGTTGACGTGCACTACAGTACATCGAGCAAGCGTGCTATTGTGGTTTTGCCTGCGTGCCTCAATAAGTTACCCTCCCCTCGCTCTTACTTTTTTACTGTTCATCTAATGAATACACTGAGTATGGCTTTAGTGTGCCACGGCGTATGGTTTTTCTATTTGAGCGTAGCAGTGTAATTCGGTTTTTGTTCAGCACTCTTTGGAACTGTTACTTTTTGTCTGCGCACTGCGTCAGTTCACGTGAGCCGCTGAATATGGTTTTATATGTCACTCGCTCGCTTCTAATTGTTTCTTTGCCATCTTAATTATATAATGTATGTTTTCTTCAGCGGTTTTTGGAGCTCTTCCTGGTTTTCTACGTACTGCGTGATTATGTGGGAGGCTTGATGATGTCACATGAAACTCTGCCCCCCACGACTTTTGAGCTCAACTCCATTACAGTAAATGGAGAAAAATACCTTCCAGTTATGACCATAGCTGTTAGGAATGAGCCTGCCAAATTTCAGCCTTCTACCTACACGGGAATTTGGAGAATTAGTGATGAGTCAGTGAGTGAGTGAGTGAGTCAGTGAGGGATATATCATAGATGCATATTTTATTATATCTACTTAACTTTTATCAACATTTATCCAACTCTATATTTATTTTTCTAGTATCAGAATGTAGTTTAAGTTAATTTGTCTTGGTTTCAATAGATGCATTTTTCATATTTTCAATTCTTGTTTTCTTTTTTTCACATCTTTGCGCCCCCCTTTTTGTTACATCACGCCCCCCTATGGGGGCCCGCCTCACAGGTTGAGAACCACTGCCTTAGGAAAAGAAGTTAGCTTAGGGTACAAAGTAGATATGAAATGTGCTTATTGACGCATTTACAATACAAAAGACACTAATGGAGAGGTGCGAAGTTTTTTCGTAGGCTTTAGAGATTCTAGTGTTAATCTGATCATTTATATATTCATAACGCATATCATCTCAGTATGTAAGCCCCCTCAATAAGACCATATTGTGCATTTGGGCCTCCACAGATAAGGCCAAAAAGTGACAAATGTTCAAGAATCCCCTTGCTTTTGAGTCATTAGTATTATCTACATGAAAATTTAAATCCCACAGGTGTTGGGGTCAATGTCCGGGTAGTGCCAAACCATTCACATGACTCCCTAGTAGTTCATAACCAAGATGGGCACAGCAGTGAGTGAGTGATAACAGCCAATTTTGAACAGCCAAAGTGAATAGTGAAATTTATTAAAACAAAATGATACAGTGCAGTACAGAAAGGAATAATAAATCATTAAATAATCCAAATTAAAGTGCTCATGTGGAGATTAAATCCCAAAGTGAAATACTCTAAGGTGAAAGTCTCCTCTGTAACATAAACGTGGCTCTCTCTCTTTCTCTCCAGCTCACCCTTGTGGGTCTATATTGCCTCCAGCTACAGTCGCCATCAACCGGCTCCCGTCCCACGTGCCCTTTTCGGCTTTGGGCAAGACACAATAAGCCTTCCCTCTGTAATCCCATATGCTGCATCCCACTACCTGGATTTCAGGAGGGTCAATGTAAGTCCCCCACTCTTAGGCAAAAGCTCTGCGGGGTCACTTCTAATAGAACTATTGCCTTTGGTCCCTTGCAGGGGATTGACTACCCTGCTTCCTCTCCTTGTCCGCCCCCCTGATCTTTTATTATCCAAATTCTCATTTTTATGAACCTTGTAGTGCCAACAAGAAAGCTGACCCAGACTGTCGGCGTTTGCACATGAATGCAAATACACCAATTACCCATCAGCAGCCCCGACACCGAGCTAAACCACACTGTTTCTTTTAAAAACCAGAGCTGCCATGGATCTCACTTTGTGTAAACAATAAACCTGAAAAGTAGTGACTGAAAAAGGTGGGTAATAAATGGTAAAAACTTATATAATGTAAGAAAATGTCTTTAATGTTAGGGCAAGATTGTCCAAGGAAGTGAAATTCCCATGAGTTAAGTCTTTACAACTCATCTGGCTTGAAAAAAACCTTTCCTTAAGTGTTAAACAGATGAAAAAAAATCGAAATCATTTATGTACCATTGAATACTGCCAGTTGTGGTCTTCTCACTGACGGTGTGTGACATGACTAAAGCCTGTTATGAGTAGGAGTCCTACCTCTTGGGCTGAACATGCGGTGTGTCCTGGTGTGAAGAGATCTCAAGGGAGTACCAGCCAAGGACTGGGATGCACCAAGGATTGATGCTGGGCCCTCTCCTCTTCTCCTGTAATCCTGCCAGTGTTATGCTGATGATACACAGTTATACCTGTTGTTCCCTCCAAAGGAGCTCACAATATCAGATTGAATTTTGGCATCAGTACTGCAACCTGGATGATGAAACACCATCTTCAGCTCAACCTGGCAAATATGGACCTTCTTGTTATCTCGTAAGTCTATTCAACACCCCATCTCTGTTCCACTTGGCTTACTATTCATGACACTCACCAAGTCAGTACACAACCTTGGAGACGTGATGTGATTGATGCTCAGCTGTCCTTTAGGGACTATATTGCTATGGTCTCTTGGTCTTTCAGATTTGCTTTGTACAATATAGACAAGATCAGACAATGTTTGACTGAATATGCAGAGCAACTCCTGATCCAGGCCTTGGTGTCATGTCAGGATTACTGCAACACTCTGCTGGTAGAAGCACCAATATGTGTCACTAAGATTCACAATGCAGCAGCTTCTCTGGTGTTGAACCAGCCAAGGTGGGCACATGTAACTCCTCTCTTCAGATCACTACACTGAATTCCTGTCAAAACACAAACTTAACATGCCTACAGAGTATTCAGTGGGCTTGCACTTAAATATACGGAGACACTTGTGAAGTTCTGTGCTCCTTTTCAACCCCTCTGGTCTGCTGTTGAATGGTGTTGGGTGATGTCTCCTTGGTGTGGTATCAAATCTCAGGGTAGATTCTTTTTATGTGTAGCTCCTGGCTGGTGGAACAAGCTGCACACCTCCATCTTAACTGCTGACTCCCTCACCGTGTTTAAGAAGTGTTTGAAGACTCTCTTGTTTAGTGAATTTCTGTCTATTGTAGCTGTTAGGTTTTTGTAATCTGGGAATTTGTTTTTATTTTTGTTCTGAGCTTTTCACTTGTGATAATCAATTTTGTACTCTTGTCCTGTAACAGTCTCCAGACTGATGTTACTCGATTATGTTGACTGTAAGTTGCTTTGGATAAAAACATCTGTTAAGCAAATAAATGTAAATGTAAATATAAGTAAGGATTTGAGGCATTCTAAAGGCTAGCCAGGGTCCAGGATGGTTTATTAATGTTCATTTTCACATTACGTATTCCTAGCTAATGTAAAATGAAGATCTGACAGCGTGGTAACTCCTTATTTCATTCAGGTTGCTAAAATTATATCTGAATAAATCTTTTTAATTAATTTATCACTGGAATTCCTAAGTATGTTGAACTGTTGTAAGATGACTAGAGAAAAGTGATCAGCCAAGAGTCCATATTTTAGCTTAACATTTGGGGAATTCTCATCAGTTCCTTCCTTTGTATTATCTGTCATCTCCAAGAAGTGTTTATTCAAATGAAATCCTTCTGCTCTTTCTTTAAATGAGTGAATGAACCTGACGTCAAAGAGGATGTACCAGGCCCAGGAGATCGCTGGCTCCAATTCATTTTTTGGTGAATCCTCCTCCTCCTCCTCTTCACTATCATTGCTCCACCTTTTCAGTGTTTTTTTCATAGAAGCTTTTGGCTGGAATATTTCTTTGGACACACTGCACTGTCTGGTTAAAGAGGGGAAGTTTTACAGACAGAGCCAGGTATCCATTTCTGACAGCTTTTAAAAACTTGCACAAAAACTTGCCAACTGTAGACAACCAAGGGGAATCTGAGATGGCAGAGCTTGCTTTCTAAATTTTTCCAGAGAATTTTAATCTTAAGCAATACAATTTTGTATTGTTTTATATTGTAGTTAGGTGCTATGGACATCAATATCCTCAAATCCAAACACATTTTAAAGTTTACAATAATTCATGCCAAACTGCACAAATTTCTCTTCCCACGGCTCATAAATGCCAGGATGTTGCATCTGACATTTTGAGTGATAACACACAAATATTCTTTCATGGTATTTCTGCAAAAGACGACCATATGTCACAAGCTTACTTCCCCCAACCCCTTTATGTCCCCAACGAGAGAGCTTGTAGAGCGGAGCGACATGCCACAGGTGTCCTCTGTCACTGTCCGGAAGGGTCTTTGGGGAGCTGACTTGGACTGAGTGATTTAAAGCAGCAGGGCAGATTGTCTGTTAAATACCTGGGAGTCTACTTAAGGCCAAAGAAAGGCAAGTGCACAACTATGGCACCAAGTCCCAACACACTCCGGGTACCCCTATGTCTCAAGGAGATCAGGGTTCCTTTTAAGTTCTAATCCAGTGTGAGAAGGGCTTGGACATCAGGTGTGTGCCTCTCATCACTGAGACTATCATCCGTCTCCTTAAGCATCAGCCAATGATGACATCTGCATTGAGCCAGCAGCAGTATAATCTGGTATTCCATCATTCAAATGAGCAGCTTCTATATCTGCTGCAGTGTAGCCTATAAAAATGGCAAACCTATTACAGTTCCTTGATCTCTACCTAGTGTGGCTAAGCAAACCATCCTTCTAAGAGTGACAAGCTATGAAATGAGCAATAATTCACTGGTACAATATTACAATATGAAGGATCAACAATTTGCACATTTTGCAAGTGGTAGCTTGGGATAGTGGTTTTCGAAACTGTTTGTGTCAGATAGGGCTGAATACTCTCTTCCATCCTATTCAACATCTTCCTGTAAAGGGTCACGACTAATGTACTGAAGAACCATCTTGGAACAATCAGGATTGCAGGAAGTTCTATGAACAATCCTTGATTCACTGACAACATTGATGGCTTGGCTGGCAAACAAGAATATCTTCCCAAACTCATAGAGTGGCTGAAAAGATCATCTGCAGCTTATGTCATCAAAATCAGCACAGAAAAGACCAAACTGATGATAAATAACATCAGAAAATACTTCAAAGTAAGCTTCAAAGTAAGTTTCAGATACCTCAGATCTCTTGTGACAGAACAGGAATCCAAAGCAGAAGTTCTTTCCAGAATTGCACAAGCAGCAGCGGTTTCTGCCAAGCTCAAAACCACATGGAATGATGACAATATCATTCTCAGTTCTAAAGCAAAGTTGATGCAAATACTTGTAATGTCCATCGTTTTCTGTACTTGTGTAACATGGACCCTGACTGCGGACCTCTAAAGAAGAATCCTGGCCTTTTAAGTGAGAGGTTATCATTACATCCTACACATCTCCTACAGTGACCATATTACCAATGAAAAAGTGCATGGAGTGCAAAGAGTGTACTGGACTCTCTTTGAGTAGCACCGGACAGATAGTAATGGAGGAAAATTGTCAGTACATCCATAATGCCCCAGTGACCTAACTGTTAAGGGACTGATGATGACAATTTTGCACTCTATCATGTCTTCTTGCTACTGGCAGTGTGTGAGATCTTGTGTTTGTGCTTGCACTAGATATCATGGATTGAACCGTCAGTGGGAAGCTTAGAATAAAGCAAGCTGTTCAGGAAGTTGTAATTATCTATGCAGTCCATGGGGAGTTTATTATGCTATACCAATAAGAAGTGATACGAGGAGGGAGACCCAGTCATTGCAAAGCACATGGTTCTGGTTCTTCTGAAGAAGGAAAACAAGAAACATTCTGTGTTGAATTGATAGTCATTTCCTAGAGAATGTGGACAGATTTAGGTGGTACTCAAGTTCAGAAGGCACGAGAATGTGCTAAGCATGTGTAGCTCCATTGTCTTCCCTTTGCACAAACCCAACTCCTGGTGTGCTTTGCTGGCACTCTCATAATTTATTTTAAGTGGGAAAGCAGAGGTAACACAGCAGAACGTGAAAATTGGAACTTCACAGTATGAGAGCTTGGCCTCAAGTAGGCAAGACCCAATAGAATCTAAAAATGTTGTCTTCAGAATCAATCACTGTTCCCTGGTAGGCCATCATTCAAGGGTGAAAAAAGTCTACAATAGAGAAAAGTCGTCTTAACTTCAATAGTGCAAGTCTACTCAGCAGTGAGTGGCTTTTGGAAGGTCTC
This sequence comes from Polypterus senegalus, assembly GCF_016835505.1. Taxonomy (NCBI): domain Eukaryota; kingdom Metazoa; phylum Chordata; class Cladistia; order Polypteriformes; family Polypteridae; genus Polypterus; species Polypterus senegalus. The sequence continues at coordinate 113,696,948 of NC_053156.1, forward strand.
ATTTCTTGCAAAAAATGGGAGTTTCAGATACCAGAAATTTAGTTCACCCGATGCTTTTTTCTTATATGTTTCCCGACAGTAATTTCAGAAGGGTGTCAACCCTGCAGGAGGCTGAGAACTGCAGAAGCGACAGGACTAAAATGGCAGTTTAGCTTCTCCATATGAACCAGACAAGGTGAACACCATTTTGCTCACAATATACTATGGTGACCCTTACCTGGTTGGAATTCCAGGGGAGAGAACATGCACAGGGCACTACCTCCCCCTGGAGCTCTAGTTGACAGCCCTTCTGGGTTGCTGCAGCACCGCCGATTACCACAGGGCTCCATGGGAGTTGGAGTTCGGTACATCCCTGTTGGGTTCTGTGGGTGCCGTCAGGGGGCACTGCAGGGGCCTACCTTCTTGGGGTTCCACCTCACCCGGCAATGCTTCCAGACCACGCTAACGGACCACCGGAAGTACTCTCGGGTGCAACATATAAGGAGCCAACTGCCACTACTTCAGGAGCTACAGTCGGAAGAGAGAGAGGTCGACGCTTGCTGACGAGGAGTGGAGGCAAATAAAAGAGAGAGAAGAAGAGAGAAGGGAAGACAAAGTGCTGTATGCCGTTTAATTATTATGCTTTGACTTGTGGCTGTAGTGCAGGAAATCCTTAGTTCTAAAGGGTTTCCCAAAAAAACACGCAATAAATCCTGTGTTGTACTTGTTTAACTTGTGTCCGTGTCTGTCTGTGTCAGGTGTTGGGGAGCTGAGCACCCCGTGCAGGCCACAATACACAAACCAATATTGTGTGGATGCAGACTGACATTAAAAGTACATTATGACTTAGTAAAGTAATATATTACAAGCAGAAATGGGCCCGTGTTCTCCTCATGGTGGCACTTCTTATTGACCATGAACATCTGACTGTATCAGAGCGCTCCCTGTGAATTAACATTCAAATAAAGGTTGAATTTAAATCAATGATGCTAGCAATAACACTCTTTGATTGACTGTTTGAAATGGGCATGCAGGAGTACGGCTGTTCAGCGCTTCCCAATGGAAATATAATATTAAATTAAAAACATAAATTTATTACCAGACCTTTCGAGAAATGTTTCCTTTGAAGCAGCACTTTAGGCAGAGAAACACAAAAACATCAGCAAATGAAGTTTGTTTATATTTTCTTCCGCATCCATTTTCTTGGCACTACAAGATGAAAGAGAGCAATGTGTGTAAGCGTCGGCATGAGGCACAGCAAGTGCCGGCCTTGTCAAAAAACGCAGGGCTTTGTGTTTATCAGCTGGGGCGCAGCCAACAGCTGGCATTTAAATGCAATATGAAAAGGTTCCAGGTCACACATCTGCTGAAGAGATATTCATCTCCATAACTTTGATATGTATTTTCTTAGCTCTCATCAAATGTTTACTTGAATGCCTTTTATTTTATAATTTGTCTCAATTCTAGATAAAAAGCCAATATACCGTATAGTCAGGAAATTTTCATATTTTCAGAGCAGCAGTCAAAAAGTCTGCAACATCTGTAGCGTTCAATGCTGCCATCTTTCCAGCGTTTTTAAGTTCCATTCTCTGAATGCTTAAATATTTCAAGAATGAAACAGGATGTTTAGCTAAATCTACTGCTGAAAACGAAATGTGAAACTGCTGGCTATTTCATCTGGAAGCGTTTAGTATTAGAACGTGCTTAATCCTTTGTGTCCTGAACTGAACTTTCATTAAGTCATTCTTTTATTAAACAAATATATGAGTATGATTTTTTTCATTTGATCATCATGTATGTTTATTTTGAGGATTTTAAAAATGATATTTTTTTCCAATCTGTACTTATTGTAGAATTGGGTCTAATTTTATTTTAATATACTTCTTTCTACACATATTACAGTTTATTTTTTTTCTTTTATTTGATTGGTTTTAATTAAAAGCAAATAACAATCCATATCCATCAATAACAATCAAACTTAACAAAACTAAAATTCAAACCCCACCCAAAAGAGAGAGAGGAGAGCCAGCCAGCAAAGCAAATCTTTGAAGCAGCAAAGAAGGAAGAGTATCCTTTTCCCTGATATAGAAGATTATTCTAAAATTTTATTGATTAGATCCTGCCATATTTTTAAAATTTTTCAACAGATCCTCTAAGTGAGAATTTGATTTTTTCCAATTTCAAATAGTATATGACATCAGTTACCCGCTGACTTAAAAGTGGTGGGTTGGGATTCTTCCAGTTGAGCAAGTTAAGTCTACGCGCTAGTAGTGAGGTCAAGGCAATTACGATTTGTTTGTCCTTCTCTGCTTTAAGCCCACCTGAGAGTAAACCAAACAGAGCCGTTAGTGGATTAGGAGAGATTGTGATTCCAAGGCTGTCTGATAAGCATTCAAAGAATTTTGTCCAAAACGATATTAATGTGGTGGATGTCCAAAAAATCTGGCCCGGTGAGGCTAGAGCTCGATTGCAATGTTCGCAGGTTGGGCCTTGCCCTGGAAACATTTTGGTCAATTTTAAATGAGATAAATGCACTTGTTAGAAGATTTTAAGTTGAATAATTGAGTGCTTTGCAAATATGGAGTTCAAGTGTATTCTGTGCATGGCTGCCTTCCACTCCTTTTCTGAAATGTTAAGTTTAAGATCCTTTACCCATTGTACCATGGGATCTTTGAAAGGAAGCAAGTTTAAAATGTTTTTCATAAATTGTAGAAATGTTATCCGAGTCCTCAAGACTGATCAATATTTCTTCTGGAATAGAAATAGGTGGGAGGTGAGGAAAATTGGGCAGGTTCTGTTAAGCAAAGTTTCTAGCTTGAGAGTAGTGGAAAAAATGTGTTGATGAGATGTTAAATTTAAAGCTTAATTGCCAGTAGGATGCAAAAACAGTTTTATATTTACTTCTGATATTTACCCCTAGATATTTAAACTGATCTTCTATGATAAAGGGAAAGGTGTCCAGTCTGATATTGTGTGCTAGAGCGATCACTGAAAAAGGCATGCTTTTATTCAAATTGATTTTGAGTCCAGGTATCTTTTGAACATCTGCTAACACAGAATGTTGTGAGTCAGATATGTATAGTACCATGTCATCTGCATAGAGTAATATTTTCTTTTCAAGTCCTTCTCTGAAAATCCCCTTTATCTTTGACGCATTTTGAAAGTAAACAGCCAATGCTCAATGGTGAGTGCAAAGAGCAATGATGATAAGTGACTTCCTTGTTGAGTACCGTGTTGTAGTTTGAAGTACTCTGAAACAATGTTGTTGATACGGACTGAGGCAACTGGACTAGGGATTGGTCTTATCCATTGTGTGAGGTTCACATCTAAAGATGAGCTCCATTAGCACTGGTGTTATTTTACCTTATTTTTTAACTATCATTCTGAGGTAGGATGTATTTACATTACACATGAGTATAAATAAGCATGAGCAGCAAACAAAGGGTTCAGAAAGAAAAGGAAAAGGATAAGGGTAAGGTAGCAAAAGTTTCACCAAAGTCAAACCCGGCATGAAGTTCACGGTACAGTCTACCAGAAACTGACCTATGAACAGATGGGTGAAGGAACAGATCTGCCAAGACCTGATGCTGCAGCATCAACTCCAGCCGAAAAGAGAAAGTGGGAACAAAACCGCAAGTGAGTTGGGCGATTTGTTGATTCCAGGTGGATTATTGGAACTGAGCATGGCCCTTTTATTACTGTTGCCAACTGCTTCTAATACCCACCATGAGTCAGCAACATCAACCCTAACCAGACTCACAACTCTGCCTACAGATGATAGAAAAGACCAAACGCACTTTCCAAGCTAAAGGTAATGATTGCTGCACTCGGTTGGACAAAAATGACATTAAAAGTGATATAAAGAAGGATATAAGGTATGAAAAGGAAGAAATAAAGGATCTAAATGAGGAAAACAAGAGAAAGCATCAGGATTTAAAAGTCCAGAAGAAATGTTTTAGTAACAAGTTTACTACAGCCTTTACATAAATTCTACAAAAAACTGATAAAAATAAAAAAATTAAATAAAGTAAAGAGTAAAATTACAGTACTTGCTGCTCAGCTTGAAGATGTTAAGCAAATGTTTACAACTGTGCTGAAGATATACAGTAGAAGGAACAACATCAGAATTGAAGGTCTCCCTGAAAAACATGAAAGTCCAAATCCAGTGATATCCACAGCTAAACTGATCTCTAAAAATAACTGGAAAGGACTTCAAATCAGGATACATCGAGATCTCAGCAGCCTACCGTATATGTGAACTGAATGCCTCAAAACCAAGAAACCTGATTGTTCGCTTCCACAAAGTACAGGCTAAAGAAAACAGACTGAAAGAGGAGATTATATTTGAAAATAACCACATTTGTATTTTCCTAGATTTCTGCCCTGCACAACAGCTAAATGCGCCACATACTACAGCATTAAACAGCATTTACCCAGAGTTAAAAATCAGATACAGCCTCTTGTACCGTGCCAAATTGAAAGTGGATACTGAAGGTCAGTTTTACATTTTTAGCTCTCCAAATGAAGCAGAAAAGGTGGGAAGAAGGCTAATTGTGACATTCTTTTGAAACACTATCATGAGACAGACTGTGTTCTAGCAAGGCAAAGAAGATCCTGCTTGTAATTTGCCACTTGAACCATTTGTAACGTGACATTTGCCATAACTATACGTTATATTTCCTTTTCGGCAATTTATGCTTCTATTTTGTATGTAAACTTCAATTATAGTATTACATTGAAATTTCTTCCATAGGATATATGTACCTTTTGCCAACCACAAAGTAACTAGCTATTTACAGTGTGTTTTTAATATAAACATAAAATAGGCTTCATAGCCATAACACCTGGAAATAGTGTGAAATCTAGGTCAAAGCTATTGTATGTAACAATATACTGCCTTAACTGAAGACTACAAACAACAAAAGATCAGAAGTAATGTTTTTATGAGCAGTGAACTTTGTGAGCTGGAATGTCAAAGGTCTCAATCACAAATTAAAGCGAAAGAGTGTACTCTCTCACTTAACAGGTTTAAATGCCAAGATAGCATTTTTACTGGAGACTCACTAAATGGTAAGGACCAGTTTCGGTTGCAAAGGGGGTGGATTGGCCAAATGTTTCACTCCAGCTGTACAAAGAAAACTTCTGGTATGGGAATCTTAATACACAGAACTATTCCATTTGTAGCATCAGACATAATATCTGATCCTGAAGAGTGGTATGTCATGGTGACGGGCAATTTATTTAATACTAAAATGATTCCGATAAATATCTATTCACCTAACATGAATGATACCGATTTCATCCAAAATGTATTCACATCTATTCCTAATGTGAGCACTCATAAAATTATAATGGTTTTCATTGTGTTTTAAATCCAGACCTGGATAGGACTTCAGCTATTGTAGCAATAACATCTAATATTTCAAAAATAAATGTACAGTTTGTAATGGATTAGAACATATCAGACCCATGAAGATTTTTAAATCTTAACCTAAGAGCATATTCCTTCTTCTCGCAAGCTCATTATTGCCACTATGAAGCTGTTTTGAAATTCACAGATACAAAAAAACTTTATAAAGGGAGAAATAATATAAATAAAAAAGTGCTGGGGCCACCATGGACCGCCAGAACGGATTTGATCTATTTTAGCTGTTATTGTACAAACATCTAGATCTATTAAAGAGGAACATGACACCATTCATGCCTTTGAAATTTAATCATTTAGTGTTTTGGTGGTGATAGTGGAAACCACCGTCTCAGGTGCCTCTGTAAAGCTGGTGACTGAGGCAGCTAATGTTTACAGAACATCTATTATCGATTTGCCAAATGTTCCCTCCAGCATCTTCCTTTATCTTGCTATTAACGCCTGGCCCATCTTATTATTGTCTGTTGTTCTTCAGCATTAGTTATGTGATCATTGGGAGATGCAAGAGAAATAAAGATCTCATGCATTGCACTTACATGCCTTGTTAAAAACTTCTCGCTCAGCTCCTCTCTTGTTTTTTTTATGATTTTTTCAAATCTTTTGTCTGAAATTTGAAGTCATGTTTGTCTTGTACCTTTTCAAACACCTTTGTCTATTCCTGTTTGTCCTTTTGTTTCAGACCACCAGTGAATTTTACAACTATCTGTTGTATTAACAGACATCTTCAATGTCTTTCAAGTCAGTCAGTTGATATAACTCTTCTTGATGCCTGTAGAATTCCACCTGTATGCTTCAGCTAATCTTCAATATAATCATCTATGCGTGGAAGTGTGTGTGTCCATCCTGCCCGGACGTGATAGGTGGAGTCAGGTAAAGAAGAAAACTAGCTTAGCTGCTAATAACACAAGCAAGGTAAGCACGTCAGCAAAACGAAATCTCAGAAGAAAGACAAGGTCCATTAGCAGCTAATATCGGCAAAATGGTATCCCTTTTTCTTTTCCTCCTGCCACTAATACACAAGCGATGCAAGCACATGGGCAAAATGAATCCTCCTAGGAGAGAGAGATACCCAGAGTAGTTTTCAATTACCTGACATCTCTACGTTTCAATTTTTCTCCGATGATTTCAATAGTTTCTAGGACTCTGTGATTTACACATTGAAAATAAAATGAAAGATGACTTATCTGACCAAAATATTATTTTCTGAAGCTCAGTGTGGAGCTACTTGTATTCCGGTATGTTTGCCTTAAATGTGTATTTTTAAGTGTAACAAGACGTGTAAACTACATGTTGTGAAGTTCTCAATGGACTGTTCTTCTTTAGACGTCCTGCTCCAGGCTTACATTGAAATTTCCAATCTAATGATCCAAAAATACTAGTTTCTTGCCTTTTTATCTTAACAGTTAAGGAGCTTGTAACTTCTGTCACAGTTGTCATGGATCCTGTGTTTTGTGGGTCTACTAAAATTTCTGTTTTTTTTTTTGATTAGTGGCATTTTATAATGTTATAAAAAATAATTTTCTGTTATCTCAGTTTTGTTTTGTATTTTTCCTTTGACATTCATTACATCGGCAGCTGTGGTGCCTAGGATTTAGAAAAAGAAAGGATTCTAGAAAGTTTTAGGTGTGTTATGAGTCAGGAAACTTTATAAATGAAGTTCTCATGCAGAAGATTTTTTTCTTGGACTCCAGTGGTGTTTTTTTGATAGTTAATTAGAGAGTTTTCTGGCAGTGTTACCTGGTGAGTATGTTGTCTCTAAAATAATCTCAGTTTTTATCTACATATTATTTGGTCTTCTACTGGGCGCTGCCATTTTGGAGACTTGTTACTAGGACACAGCATCCTGTTCCTATGTTCCAGTTCCCAGATCTCTTGTTCCATGTTGTTTCTTTCACAACGCTTTAAAAACCGGCGTCTCAAAGCATTTGGCATCCAAGGTGGCTTTTGTTTTTTGAAAGACTTGCCCTTTATTTAAAAAGTATTTTGTGGATTTTTTTCTTGTGAACAAATCTTGCTCTTATTCTCGACTTTGGTTTTGGTTTACAATTTAGTTTAGACACAAAGAATTACTGACTTCCTGGCTTCAGTCCCTGCTAGTTATTAGGTTCACACTCATCTCCTGATCCCAGATGCACCTTGTGGTTGCCAAAGTTGTGTTCTTAGGTGTTTGCCTTTCATTATTTTTTTTTTTATAAACAATTTAAGTTTCATGTTTCAGTTTATAAATATGCTTTGTAATTTTATCACCTATTGCTTTTTAATTTTTACTTATTATTTTTATCGTTTCTTACAATGATGCCATTTTCAATGTGTATTTTCTTAACTGGCACTGGTCTTCTGTACATTGAGATGATATCAGTGTGATTTCACCACCATTAGAGCGCTGACGATGGTCTTTTGGCAGCTGTAGTGTCCTAGGTGTGGTATTTCTCTACTAAAAACAAGCTTTGCTCCTAACTATTTAGGTTTTTCGTCTGTTTACCGAATGTTTGGCATCATTTTTGACTTAGTTGGCTGTTTTTGGGTTTTGAAGCTTAGTTTCTGCAATATTCTCCTGCTATTCTGACTCTTTCTTGTCCCCTGACTCTGTCTTTCCTCTCTTCTAAATAAGTACCTTCCATATCCTGTTTTTGGGCATCTTTCAACCCATAGATTTATTCAATAATACTGTTTGAAGAATTCTGATGATCGGCTTTCTCACATTTCTTCTGGTATCCCTGGTCCTAAGTTCCCTGCCCTTTGGCCAAACTTATTTTATCATGGTTCAAAAGAGCACTTAATCCAAGCTAATGAAGCCTTGCTTTTGGCTATTCATGCCAACGTCACCTTAGCCACATCTAACCCCTCAGTATCTTCACTTTTGTCTTGCAGATGTCATCCGTTGCATCACTAAAGAAAGTACTTTTGGTGAAAGGTGCTGCAGTGATTGAGAGCTCTTGACGCTCACAGGGGATCAACTTCTTTTAGTGCCACTTTTTTTTTTCCTGGCATCAGAAGAATCTCAGAATAATAACTAATATGACATTGGCCTTGAGTTTTCCAGCTCACATTGATTTGGACATTTTGTAATTTGACTAATTGTTTTTATTTTTGTCAATCTGTTTGTCTTTGTGGTATGGAATGCAGCGTCTCTCTGCTGCTTTGCTTTTCAGACTGCTTGACCTAAAGTGTGAGATCCTCTGCAGTCTACATTTTAGTCTCGTCCTTTTTTTTTATTCAGTATGGATATTTTGAGATTTTTGGTATTCTGCCATTCTTCCATCTCTTGAAAATCTCACACTTTCTGTGGCAGTGGCTGAAGTGCCCAGAATTGCGGTGAGCTGAGCAATATGATGACAGCTTTCACATGTGTAGTGCAGCTGGGTGCATCTGTTACAGGTGATCACCTTGAAAACCGTCATCACTTTTCCTTAATCTGTGCTTTAAATGAGTACCTTTGTTGAAAAGTATAAAGGCAAAGTATTACTTTTTTGTAGACAAGACATGGCTCCCTAAATATTTTCCTAGTTCTCTAATGCTAACTACCCCAATTACCAACAATTCAGCTCCGCCTGGCAGCTACAGCGGAGACAAAGAACCTTTGAAGTCCTCTAAATTGGCCTTTAACTAATGCAGGAGCGGCACCTTGGTAATTTCCATCTTAAACAGCAGTGATTAAAATGGAATCAAAGGCAAAACCAGCACACCCAGTTTTGGGTGGAATATGAATCTGAAAGACTTTGTGCTGTTAGCTAAAACTCAGCCGTTCCCTCATACTGGGGACCACTACCATATACACATGGTCTTGTTTATCAGCTGAATTATCTGTAGGATTAAGTAACAGGGTCATTAGGCTAATCAAGCCGGGAAGGATTCTCCACATTAATACATACATAATTCATTAAACTGGCACTGGAGTCTGGAGTCTTCAGGAGAAAATTGCCTTTAAAGAATTTAATTGATCTAAAAATGGTCATATTATTTGAGTACACAAATTTAAAAGTTCTCCACATACTATATGGTTAGGTACAAAAATGTTCAGAATCTAAACATTCTTGACATGCTGTTTTCTAATAATCCTTAACTTTGGCATTATGTGATGAAATCTCTATTAAACAATTATGAGAAGAGCATTGCATTTAAGAGCCGACTTGAAAACACATTTAGTCGCAGTGTAAGATATGCTGTGGTTTAAGTGCCTGGAGACACAATTAAGCAAAGTCTGAAAGATTCTTCTATTGGGTATTATTAAATAAAATGTTATTATTTGTTTGCCTTCTAAATTTTAAGATATACCTCTCCTGCATTACACGTAAAACATTTAAACCTGCCCCACATCCCCTCAACTGTCTCAACCCTCTAAAGCTTATCTCAATTTATCTTATTGAGGCTTTGCTGCCGCTGCTCACATTTTGATCAACTAAAATGAAATTGAACTGTTTTGTTTTAGAATTTGCACTCTTCCAAAACACTGGAAAATCTATTACATTATTATCACTAATTTCTAATGGTTCAGTTGCCTCTACCTCTTCAATAATCCTACCCTGATTATTACAGAATACTAAATCTGGACAGCCCCCACATTGGGGCTTTAACATGCTGTATAAAAAACAAATGATTGATTATGTCTAAAAACTCCTGCTGCTTGAAGGAGACATAGCACTACCTAATTTTCCAGTTTTATTACTGGGTGGCAAATATGCAAGCTATAAAGACCTGGACATTGTCACAAACTGACGAATATAAGAAGCGTGGTATACAAAAGAAATAAAACCTTGCTCTATTTCTTTATATGCCTTACTTTGTACCCAAGTAAATGCAAATTATTGTCAATATACTGATAATTTAATTGTCCATCAGTTACTCAGAATGTGAAACAAATGCAGGAAGCACTTTAAGACAGAGAAGCTCTTATCTGATGCACCTTTACGTGATAATCACCATCTCAAACCTACACAGTATTTAATGTTTGGAAGCCGTCTGAGATTAAAACACTTAGAGAACTGCATATAGATAATGTCTTTGCATCTTTTGAATAATAATGACTCTTCAATTCCACCCGGGGGAGTAAATGCGAACATTAATTTTATTTTAATTCTTTTCATTTTTATTATTATTTAATTTAATATTGTTTCTTTGTATCAGTATACTGCTGCTGGATTATGTGAATTTCCCCTTGGGATTAATAAAGTATCTATCTATCTATCTATCTATCTATCTATCTATCTATCTATCTATCTATCTATCTATCTATCTATCTATCTATCTAATTACACTTCAAATTTAACTTCCCATCAACACAATTTTTCCACTACACTCAAATCAGAAACTTTGCTAAATGGAACCTGCCCAATATTCCTCACCTCCCACCCATTTCCAGTCCGAATGGCTCAGACAGCATCTCAATAATACATAAAAACATTTTAAACTATTTCAGAAAAGGAGTGGAAGGCAGCCATGCACAGAATACACTCTAGCTCCATTTGTGCAAAGCATATAATATTCCAACTTAAACTTTTATCGAGCACATTTGTCTCATTTAAAATTGTTTAAAATGTATCCAGGCCAAGATTCAACCTCTGAATGTTGCAATCGAGCTCCAGCCTCACTGGGCCACATGTTTTAGGCGTGCACCACATTAACATCATTTTGGGACAAAACATTTTGAATGTCTGTCAGACGGCCTTGGTGTCACAATCACTCCTAACCCGTTAACAGCCATGTTTGGTGTACTCCTGGATGGGCTTAAAGTGAAGAACGACAAATTGATTGTAATTGCCTATACCACACTACTAGAATATAGATTTATCTTGCCCAACTGGAAGAATCCCAGCCCACCTGTTATAAGTCAATGGGTAACTGAATTCTCACTTAGAGGATCTGTTCATTTTTTTTTAAATATGGCATGATCTCATTAATCCAATCTTAGAATAAGCATTTATACCAGGAAAAAGGGCATTCTTCCTTCTTTGTTGTTTTTCAAGATTTGGTCATGTTGTAGTCTCTCCTCTCTTTCTTTTGCACAGGGGTTGAATTATGGTTTGTTAAGTTTGACATGATTGCATTGAATGTTGGTTTCTGCAAATAAAAATCAATTAAAAAACCAAACAAAACTCCTCCAACTCTTGTGCTCCTTTAATATTCCCCCCTCTAAACTTGCCTGATCAATATCAATAAAAAAAGATGTAAATGTAAACTCTTGTCTACATTAGGGGGTCTATAAAACACTCCTGATATTGGCCCTTGATCTCTAATGCTGTAATTGAATCCAGACATCCTTACTAAGCTGTGGCTCATCTTCTAACTGAAGAAGACATGTATCGAAATTCTGTTTTATATAAATGGTGACTCCCTGACATTTTTGGTTTTGCCTGTCATTTCTAAATAATGTCTACCTGTCTATGTCACACCTTTGCCCATTTCTGTTATTTAGCTAGGTTTTATTTATTCCTATTACAGATGCAATACTGTTCATAGATTACAGCTCGGCATTCAACACCATCATCCCCTCAAAACTCATCTTGAAGTTTGACGACCTTGGGTTGGGGACGACCATCTGCAGATGGATTTTCTCTTTCCTCACAAACAGGCCCCAGGTGGTGAGAGTTGACAAACACACGTCCTCATCACTCATTTTAAACACAGGAGCACCGCAGGGCTGTGTGCTTAGCCCCCTCTTGTATTCCTTGTTCACCCATGACTGTGTTGCAAATCACGGCACAAACACCATCATCAAGTTTGCAGACGACACAACCATCATAGGCCTTATCACTGACAATGATGAGATGGCCTACAGAGAGGAGTTACTGGCACTGAGTAATTGATGCCTGGATAACAACTTGTCTCTTAACGTCAGCAAAACCAAGGAGATAATCGTGGACTATCGGAAACAGCAAGGCGGAGGACACCAGGTCATCTACATCAGTGGCGTAGAAGGTGAAAGGGTTAACAGCTGCAAGTTCCTTGGAGTAAACATCACCGAGGATCTCTTGTAGACCCTTCACATAGACACTGTGGTTAAGAAAGCTCGCCAACGGCTCTACTTCCTGAGGAGGCTGAGGAAGTTTGGCATGAATGCCAACATCACCTCAAACTTTTACAGGAGTGTGGTTGAGAGTCTGCTGACGGGCTGCATTACCGTCTGGTATGGGAGCTGCTCTGCCAGCAGCCGGAAATCACTACAGAGAGTGGTGAAGGCAGCAGAGCACATCACGGGCAAGAGTCTCCTTGCCATTGAAGACATTTACCTCCATCGGTGCTTGCGTAAGACAAGCAGCATCATCCAGCACGCCAGCTGTTCTCCTTGTTACCGTCTGGCAGACGATACAGGAGTCTGGCTGCTCTCACTACAAGACTTAAGAACAGTTTTTACCACCAGGCCATTCGACTCCTCAACAGCAACACCTGAACACTTACATACACTTACATTACACCTACATTGCATTACATATACATTGCACTACTCACACACAAACTGTACCTGCATACACTCTGAATACTGACTGGAACATGCATCTGCACTTTATGGAATATGCATCTGTACTTATAAAACATTATCTGTGCAATAACTGTCATTTGTACTTGCTGCTCATTCAACTCATATTGCTCTATAACTTCTTTTAAAATATACACATTTTATTTTATATAGCTAGTCTATTTTTAACTTGTCATTTTTTTATTTTTATTTTTTAAAATTATTTTTAATTATTTTTTTAGCTTTATTGGATCTAAGCTGAGTGACTTGTTTTTCTCCTCATACACATTTCATTGTATGTTGACCCTGTGTTAACCTATATATGACAAATAAACCTAAATCTAAACCCAATGTGAAAACAATAGAAGTACTCCTGGGTCATATGTACAGGAATTTGCACTGCTTCGCCCAGGGAATCAGAGTTGGGAGAATATTCAAACAAAACTCACCCGGGTGGAGTGGAGAAGGGAAGAGTCATATTGTTAGAGCTATAAAGTGTGTTAAGGTATTTGTGGCAATAAGTCAATTTATTGGCATCTGGAACTCAGTGCTGTTGTATCTGAGGTTTGGAGTGCTGCAACACCCCTTAGTGGTTCACACCTTAAACTCAAAATCAAAACACTCAAAAGGCCAATGCTAATAAATTGCAAATGGGAAAGGGCAGCCATTAACAACCCCTGGCCCAAAAAACAAAGCTAGTATTTCTTAATAATGGAAGAACACACCAGCTCCACAAAGGCTACAATCAGGATGAATGTGAACTCAAATCCTAGCAGCTGTGAGATAGCAGCACTAGTACTGCACCACCTTTTCATCTCTCTGATTTAAACACAGACTAAAGGAATAACTCGAAAAATGAGGCCATATTTGTATTTTGTGTTCATTTTGAATGCTTAGAATAAAAACAGAAAGACACTGGTATACTTTTTCAGGTAGTAGACATATAGTTTTCTAGCAGCATAATAAAAAGATAATTCAATGATGTGGGCATTTGCAACAATTTTTTACTACAATATAACAAAATGTCAAGGTATTTGACCCATAACAAATCAACTGTGGTTAATGTCTAGTTGTGTGAAGGGAAAGTTTGAACAATAAAAGATTGTAATGAAAACCTCATACTGTATGATCCTGCACTTTTGATTGTTTCAAGGGTGTTAAACAATATACAACACAACTTGTCTTCACTATAAGAGCGGTATGAAGCCCTAGTGCCTAACATGAATGTCTGATGCTGACACTGACTGGGCTTTGGCTCACATATTTGTAAATTTGTGCTTTGTAGGCCCCACAACAGACTGGCATTATTCTTGGCTCAAAATCAAATGAATTGCCAAGAATAAAGAGTAAACTTTAATTTTTATTGCGGTCAATCTTATCGATCTGGCTTCCCCCAGCTCTGATTCAGTGATTTAAGGAAATTTTGTTAAGTCATTCTCAAGGAATTATTCAAAGGTTTATAATCAGGATTTTAAACCTAATTTACAAGACAAAATTAAAACTGATTACGTTCTAATAAATGAAACATGCGTGCATAAGAAAAAACAAAGCAAATCATACCCTTCAAATAAAATGATGCCCATATGTTGGCTCATCTTCACTAAAAAAACACAACATAGTAATACATATCATTTTTTAGCTTGCCTAGTATGGCGTATCGACTCCAGTGTGTGCAGAATCATCACAGCCCAGCCAGTTATATTCTTAAAGGGAAATAAAAATTTAACTGCAATTGGAATCTAAATTTTAAAGGGTTCAGTTGTGTATTCTATTGCTGGATCCCAGAACAATATGGGATTAATGCCCTGTCCTCACTGTGGAGTTTGCTCCATTTTCTTGTGCCCATGTGAGTTTTTTCTGTTTTTCTCCACTTTTCAAATGTATCATGGTGTCGGCGCTGAGCACCACAATGAATGAATTCTTTGCTCTTTATATAGCTCTTTGAAGTGGCTCACTATCCTGCTCAGCTTTTGCTGTACTAGTTTAAAATACATGTGACTTTGCAGGCTTGCCATATATATAGGCGCCCATGCCACTGGTGATGTAACACCAGCTCACACTTGAGTGACTCAACCCTGGCTAACCCTGGATGTAACTTGTCAGTGCCATTAAAAAGCTCTCCCTGCTGAAGTTCCCATCCCCAGCAAAAACTTCTAACTCCTTGCAGCAGCGCCCAAACCTGTTGAAATGGCAGTGTGGTCTTCTGTCACTTCAGTCGTGCAGCTGGTGACGAGGGCACATCAGCAGAGATTATGAACGCTGTGTTGTCAAATGGCACAGCAGGAATGTTGAATCCTGAACTGTCATGCAGTACAGCAGAAATGTTCAATGCTGGTCAATTGTAAGCAGGCAAACCTCCTTGTGTGGAGATGCAGATGTACCAGTATCTTAGCTGTTTTCCTACACGGAATTGGAGCTGCAAACCACAGTCCAGTTTTGAGACTCTCTGTCTGCCGCTGCTTCACAATGCCCCTATGATCTGCCTTGTCCTTTGCCTGTGTATTTTTACTACCAGCCCTGCTTTTCACAGCTTACTTGGGGTCAATGAGAACTTAATCTAGCACACTTTTCCTCAGCTCCATGAGCCTGAAGCTCTGCTGGTGTTCAAGCACCCAGGCTAATGGACCTTAGCAGACAGAGAAATAGAGAAGTAGTGGTGAAGCTGCAGAGGTGGCAGTCTCTCATCTGTGTAACCCTCTGTACTCCTGCTGCACTCCAGATTACACATTTCAGCTTCAAGACTCTCTAACAACTCCTCCAAAGACTCAAGCAGGTCTTGTGACTTTGAGATAGATAGATAAATAGATAGATAGATAGATAGATACTTTATTAATCTCAAGGGGAAATTCACATACTCCAGCAGCAGCATACTGATGCAAAAAACAATATTAAATTAAAGAGTGATAAAAATGCAGGTATAAAAGACAATAACTTTGTATAATGTTAACGTTTACCCCCCCGGGTGGAATTGAAGAGTCACATAGTGTGGGGGAGGAACGATCTCATCAGTCTGTCAGTGGAGCAGGACAGGGACAGCAGTCTATCACTGAAGCTACTCCTCTGTCTGGAGATGATACTGTTCAGTGGATGCCGTGGATTCTCCATGATTGACAGGAGTTGCCAGCTCCATGCCTACAACAGAGCCTGCCTTCCTCACCAGTTTTTCCAGGCGTGAGGCATCCCTCTTCTTTATGCTTCCTCCCCAGCACACCACTGCATAGAAGAGGGCACTCACCACAGCCGTCTGCTAGAACATCTGCAGCATCTTATTGCAGATGTTGAAGGACGCCAGCCTTCTAAGGAAGTATAGTCGGCTCTGTCCTCTCTTGCACAGAGCATCAGTATTGGCAGTCCAGTCCAGTTTATCATCCAGCTGCACTCCCAGGTATTTATAGGTCTGCACCCTCTGCACACAGTCGCCTCTGATAATCACAGGGCCCAGGAGGGGCCTGGGTCTCCTAATATCCACCACCAGCTCCTTGGTGTTCAGTTGTAGGTGGTTTGACTTGCACCATTTAACAAAGCCCTTGATTAGGTTTCTATACTCCTCCTCCTGCCCACTCCTGATGCAGCTCACAATAGCAGTGTCGTCTGCAAACTTTTGCATGTGGCAGGACTCCGAGTCGTATTGGAAGTCTGATGTATATAGGCTGAACAGGACCGGAGAAAGTACAGTCCCCTGCGGCGCTCCTGTGTTGCTGACCACAATGTCAGATCTGCAGTTTCCGAGACGCACATAATGAGGTCTGTCTGTAAGATAGTCCACAATCCATGTTACCAGGTGTGAATCTACTCCCATCTCTGTCAGCTTGTCCCTAAGGAGCAGAGGTTGGATGGTGTTGAAGGTGCTAGAGAAGTCCAGAAACATAATTCTTACAGCACCTTGCAGGCTTACCACTGATACAGACACTCCTGCCACCACTGATGTAATGCAAGCTTATACTTCAGTGACTTATCCATGGCTGATGTATCTTGTCAGTGCTGTCGCAGTATTCATGATTGCTTGTTTGGTTGTTGACTGTGTCAGCATAGGTGTTGGTCACCATGACCCTAAATTGAAGATATTGAGAACAAAAATGGATGGTTGAACATAGCAAGAAACATCCCAAAATAATTCATTGTAAGTTTATCGGCCACTCTAAACTGGCTGGTTTGAGTTAGTGTTTAGGTGTATGAATGAGTGTGCCCCCGTATTTTACTAGTATTCTCTAATCTTTCACCCAGTGCTGTGAGACAGAGTTACTGTCCCTGTGACCCTCTACTGGGTTTGTAAAGTAGACAGTTGATTGAAATTTAAAAGTTGATAAAAAATGTCACCACTCTGGTGTCTAACAAAGGAAGTGTTCCCATCTTCACTCGTGGCCTTAGAAAGAATATGATTGACAGTCCACGTGGCTGAAATGATGGTTGCTGGGCTCACTCTCTGTGAGAGCTTGACAATTCAGGAGGAGTAGAATTGCTGCGTTTCTGGATTGAGGGGAGGCAGTTGTGATGATCTGGGCAACTAGTTAGTATGCCCCCATGTGCATCCCGTGGAAGATGTGCCAGTTACAGAGCAAGGGGCAGACCCAGGACACCCTTCATGATTACATCTCTCAACTGACCTGGGACTGTCTTGAAATGATTTAGTAGGTGCTGCCGGATCCTGCTGGGGATTGGGTGACATGACCAGCCCAGCTACAATCCACACCAAGGAAAGCAAAATAAAATGACGAAGTGGAGGGTAATAACGAGAATGGTCTGTGCAGCACAATAAACCTTTCTCTGCTTGATATTGCTAACAAATACGCAGTAATTACAATGGATTCCTTTTAATGAATATTCCTGTTTATTTACTGCTCATTACAGCTGCTGCACCATCAGATTTATCTGGATGACATTACTATGTGCAATAAAAAAGAATGGATAAACACTGGATTTTCACTCCAGTAGACACAATGAATCATGCTGTCATGGTTAAGAGTCTTGGCTTTTTCTCTTCATGGTTTGAGGTTATGGAACTACAGGATAGTTTCAGACTGATTGGGTCCTATCCAGACAAGAAAATTATTTTTACAGCATGCAGTGGACCTCAGTAATAGTATCTGCAATGTTCAAAGCTGTGGAAAAAATTGTAGAAGTAACAAATGAAGAAAGGCAATGTTAACCTTTTAATCCGCACATCCTATTACACTTTTATTGTATTTGC
Source organism: Polypterus senegalus (assembly GCF_016835505.1). Lineage (NCBI taxonomy): Eukaryota > Metazoa > Chordata > Cladistia > Polypteriformes > Polypteridae > Polypterus > Polypterus senegalus. Next base: position 113,714,993 of record NC_053156.1, read on the forward strand.
AGATGAGGAAACATGAGAGTTAGGACTGTCTTTTTTTTTTAAATGCATAGGTTCCATTTTGAAGTCTGCTCTGTTCAAAGCTTCCGACAAGTGCTTTTGCCTCCTCCTATAGTTCAAGGCTATGCAATTATATTTATTGAAAGTAGAAAACCACTGCAGCATAAATTTGTGAGTGTATTACTTTGTGACCTGTGACAGATGTATGAAGCTCTGCTGTACCCTGGAATATTTTCCAACATGGTGATTCCACCTGACATTCCGAAGGTTTGGAAATGACTTGAAGGGTATTTCCTGGAGATTTCATTTTGAATTAATTAAAGAAATGTAACTAGTATTTTGGTACTGCTGCAGACACTGCCACAAACCTGTCAAATCGTAAAATGCATTTTGGGTAGAATGTCCACATGCTCATGGGTTTAATATCATGTTTCTTCTGATCAATATTCTGGAATAGTGGTTCTTAAACTTTTTTTTCTCACAACGGAATTTTGCCTTTTTTGTGTTTTCATGCCCTACAATCACACCACACCAGGGGTTTGGAGGTAGTGATGGGGGGGGGGAATCCCCACTTATCATTCTCCATTCCCACTTGGATAATCACAGACATGGGTCATAGTGGAGCAACGACATTTGCTTAAGCGGTTTGTGGTGATCCATCACAAGTCATTCTCTAAACCGTTCACAACCCTTACCATCCATCCATCCATCATCCAACCTGCTATATCCGAACTACAGGGTCACAGGGATCTGCTGGAGTCAATCCCAGCCAACACAGCCAACAAACAAACCCCGGGCAGGGAGCCAGCCCACCGCAGACAACCCTTACCATTCAGTACTATTATGATTTATGACTCTGTGTGACCCAAATTTAGACAATGCAAGACCCAAAATGGGTTGCAACCCACAGTTTAAGAACCTTTGTTCTAGATTTATCCAACTGTCTGAGCTTGGTACATGATACTAAACTACTTTTTCCTTTCAGTTTTATGGTATTGAGAATATAGCGCTGCGTCATGTCTCTGACAACTGTCTGACAGGAGGTGTGTAAACAGATTGAATGTTTGGGACCAAGTGAGGCATTTAATGGGTGATGGGAGGAGAGAGACACAGGTCCAGCATTAAGGTTTGACTAAGTAGGAATAAGTTTCGGGGCGCCATGTGTTAGGGGCATCAAAGCCCATTCCAGCACTTACACCTACATCAAATAACATATACAGTATGAACTCACACCAGTCTATGAGGAGGATGCCCTTCCAACACTCTTTTATTTCACATGCAGCTGTGAATGTTCTCTGATCACCAAAGGGGACATCACCCCCCACTTTTCTGTTTCGTATTAAGACTGCAAACAGTCTCTGATCTCTAAGGGAATCCCCTCTAGAGATGCTATTGGATGTCACAATAGCGAGTTTAGCAATGGAATTTTAATTATGTAACAAGGAATTGCCAAAGACTCGGACTGTGAGAAAAATGCTTAGAAAATGTGCTTTGTACAAATTCTAGAGGGTCAGGGTAGGACAGAAACTATGGGAGATGGTTGGCAAAATGTGTAAAATATATATATATTTGTTCAATATGATTGTTTACAGACAGTTTCATGCACTAAAAATTGCTTGGTAATGTAGATTTGTTAGAAGACAAGCTTAATCAAACCCAGAGGGAGGCATTTAAATCGAAAGCTTCTCCCAAAATTATAGAAGTGTACGTTTAGATAGATAGATAGATAGATACTTTATTAATCCCAAGGGGAAATTCACATACTCCAGCAGCAGCATACTGATAAAAAACAATATTAAATTAAAGAGTGATAAAAATGTAGGTATAACAGACAATAACTTTGTATAATGTTAACGTTTACCCACCGGGTGGAATTGAAAAGTCGCATAGTGTGGAGGCGGAACGATCTCCTCAGTCTGTCAGTGGAGCAGGACAGTGACAGCAGTCTGTCGCTGATGCTGCTCCTCTGTCTGGAGATGAAATTGTTCAGTGGATTCTACATGATTTACAGGAGCCTGCTCAGCGCCCGTCGCTCTGCCACAGATATTAAACTTTCCAGCTCCGTGCCTACAATAGAGCTGCCTTCCTCACCAGTTTGTCCAGGCGTGAGGTGTCCTTCTTCTCTATGCTGCCTCCCCAGCACACCACCGCGTAGAAGAGGGCACTCGCCATAACCGTCTGATAGAACATCTGCAGCATCTTATTGTTTATCAGCCAACCAAAGGCTTGGTAAGAATAAAACTCAGGAATAGAGCTAATAAAGGCAAAGGAACAAAGAGGAAGACCAATTAGAAGTAGTATATGACAGAATGGGAGGGTAAACAGCATTTGATCTACTAGACTCCACATGCTGTGCTGAAATCTACTCCAGGTATAAAATTATGCAGCATTGGGTGGGATGTCAAAGGATGCACTGAGTGTCAGGGATACAAGAGGCAGTGAGATATGACAACGATGAATGAGTTTTCATCCAGCTGGACAGAGATAGTAGGAGTGAGGATACAGAATCAAGGCAGCAGTGAACAGAATGCAGGTGGAAGGAGATTTCAAGAAGAAAGAGAACCATTGCTATTAGCCTGCTATTTTTTGTGGTCAGGCAGAGTTCATTTCACCTTTTTCTATGCTGGTAAGTCACAATCAGAATAGATCAATGCATTATAGGTACATTAAGGCCTCGTAAAATCACAATTCAATTGAGATCTGCTCTTAACTTTTTGGGGTCTCTGTGTTCATTGCAGTTTTTCTTTTCATTTCACACATTAATTCTTGCTGCAGAATTATTTTCCAGAATTTAAAGTGAGACTCACAGCTGGGTTTGCACACTTATCCAGTGAATATTATTCCAGTCTGATATAAGGAATATGGTTAAGTTCAAATTCAAATAACTTCCCACTTTCACACTTTAATATGCAGTATGTGATAATTCATATACCCCAAGGAGGCACACATAATTTAATCAAACCAGCTATACTTGTTTGTTCATTTCATGGATTGGTTATCAAAGTTAGTCATTCTTTTGGAGATCTATAGGCAAATGGGTCTGGTTTCCATTTCTGTGCCTAGTGGTCTCTTTCAGTCGGAGTTTTTGTTGCTTGAAAACAGTGATCTCCTCTGTGATTCCTCTTGTAATCCTCTTATATTCCCGTGTCGACTTGTGACTGGGAGTTGTAGTCCTCTTGACTTTTTCCAGCCTTTCTGAACTCAGATGAGAGAATCTAATTTTGTTGACTTTCCTTTTTTTATCATTCACCTTGAATCAATCAGGTCTAAACTCAGCCTCTAACTTCATAAATGGGGTAATGCATTAAAAAGAAAAAGAAAGCCCTTTCCTTTCTCATTCAGAAACATGCATTGTAAACTCTCTGGTATGGAAGATAAAATCTTTCAAATTCATAAGGAAACCACTTTCTAAATATTATTGAAAAAGTGATATTGAGTGTCTTTGAGCATTAAGTCCCTCCTTTGTGATTTCAGAGGTTAAATTTAAAGCTGATTAGTTGAAAATGATTGACAGTTCTGGATCAACACCTTTAATCCTGTTGCAAGATCACAAACTCAATGATATCAGATTGAACGGCTTGGTTGACCCTCCTGGATATTTAACCTCCATGGCACACTTCCTGTCCCCTCCTGAAAGGAGAGAAGAATGGACTTTGAGTCATTCCATGTGAGTTGTTGAAGTAAAATGTGACAATGACTTCTTTAAATTGTGAGCATGAGCGCAGATGGCTTTAGTTCAGTGGTTTAAAAAAAAAAACTATTATTTTGTGACAAGTGCTTAATTTCCACATATCTTGGTGTTGTTTGACAAAATCTGATTTCACATTTTTTCAAACTTTTTTTTTAATCTTTCATTCCAGAAAAACAATTCCTCAGCCATATTTTACACACAAGAGTGTAAACTGTACAAACTCTATAAAATCCATCACAATAGGATCTTGGCTTTCATGGCTCATTTAAAAAATGAACAATGAGGTTAAGGGAACATAGTAAGTAGAAAAGCTATAATTTGAAGCAGGATCCTCCTGTTTTCATGCTTCTTTCTTTAGCCACTGGACCACACAGTGTACTAAATGCCAATGGACACAGGAAATAGGCAGTTGTTTTTAGGCAATAAAACTGAAAAAATAAAATAAAAAGTGGTTTTCAGTCAGTAGAGTTGCTGCTTTCTGGCACAAGAACCAACTAAGTCTGGAGAAATCTGAACATGCTGCTTTAATGAGATGGCAAGTAAAATGTAAGCTTTTCTATGAGCTGTGACAGCTGAACTCTGGAGCTGGATTAATTTCTAACAGGACTAAGAATGATACATCTTTATTTCTAATTGTGTACAAAACTGGAGATCAAGTGGTCTTTCTAAAATATTAATACGTTGTTAAAATATATATCACATAGTGATACCTTGTTTTGATTAGAAATGGCAAGACTACTTTGCAATTTTACCGTGCCAGTTCAGGATGGAAGGACATTATGAGTTCATAGAATAGAAATCCCTAACTCCTCATGCAGCCGCAAAATGGCTATAACATAATACTGCAACCAAATGACTGTTTTGGTTATGGAGGGGTTAAGCAATCAATTTATGCTTGTTTTAAATTATTTTCTGATGAATGGCACAGTAGTATTAGGCCAAGATATATACACCAACTTCTCATATCCTTTTCTAAAGTCTCCAGGGGCCTCGTATAAATGGTGCGTACGCACAAAGATGTCACGTACTCCCATTTCCATGTTCAAATCGCGATGTATAAAACCTAAACTTGGCATAAAGCCAGGCACATTTTCACAGTATCTCCAACCCTGGCATACGCAAGTTCTGCGCTCGGTTTTGCAAACTGGTGGCACCAAGCATCAAAGCAGTGCTACTGTTCCAGTGTGATTACCCTTTCTTTTTTAGATCCACATCCCTGACGCAGCTTTATAACTACACTAAAATTAACCGCATATTGTTTATTAGTTTAATGCATCTGATTGTAATTACCTGTAACAATATAATGGTCCACAGAATGGTCAAACTATTCCAAATACCATAAGTGTTTTATGGTTGTTACTCTCACTGCACCGCTCGGAGTATTTATATCACTGTATCTGAGTGGGGAATCAAAGATCTACAGCTGATTGGAAAGAGAATTATCGGGATACAGCATCAAGCACACACTGCCTCAGCCATGCTGTCTATTGAACTGCTCTTATACAACAAACAACAGAGCCTTTCCTCATGGTTCAGAAACAGTTTCATCCCCAGAAACTATAAATGCACTCAATCAGTCCATCAAGTGCTCCTTGTAGAACTGTTTGCATTTATTAGTACAGTCACCTCACTGCAAACCTGCAGTACAGTTATAATACTGCACTACCTGAGCTACTTTATAAAGCATGTACATATGATGACGATATTATTTTTAACATGAAATGCAGCAAAATATGTTTATTATATTATATAGATAAAACTTTAACTTCATTTAAATAATCTATATTGTCAATAATTAAATATGTAAGGACACGGTGCCGCAGCACTAGCGAGGAGCTGGTGCTCCGTTCATGGATTGTTCCTGCCTTGCACTGTATTCTTCAAAACATGTACTACGAAGATATTTAAATGTTTCTTAAAAGTTTTGAAGAATCAGCGTTCTAACCTTACAGATGGCTTAACGTTTATTACAGAGCTGATTGTGTGGCGATTGGGTATTCGGAGAAAGAAAAGTAAGGACAGGAATTGGAGGTTAGTATGTTTGAAAGAGACAGTACTGCTGCAATAAATTATTTAATCGAAGGTTGCGCACGGCAAAGCAAGCATCTTGCATGCGGCAGGAACAATCACTGCACCACTGTTTTCCCATGTTTAATAACATGCTTTATTATCATGAAAATTATATCACGTATACATCTCAGTATTTTAATTATTCAGAGAACTGTAATATTACGAATGTAATGGACTCTGTGTCCTGTCGGAGGATAAGAAAGCACATATGAGGAGGATCCAGAAATAACCGGAATTTTGCTGTTGTTAGGTTGGTACTTGTAGTATGTGGTTGGGCGATGTAACTAGGGCTAGGGCGATCTAGTTACACTCCTCACAAGCCAGTCTGCCATGTGTCATCAGTCTGGAAGGTTGTGCTTGTGTTCAGTGAATTTTGTAAAAGTAGTTTTGTGCAAGCGTTGTTTTTTTATGATGGCCGGTTATTGTGAGCAAAGCGGCAGTGAAATTTTGTTTTCTTCTTGAAAAAAGTGTTGCAGAAACTATTGTTATTGAAAAGGTATGACAACCCTGAACCACCTACCCTACTCACCGGATTTAGCTCCGCGTGATTTCTTTTTGTTCCCTCGAATGAAAAAAGACTTGAAAGGAAGGCGTTTTGCTGATGTTGAAGAGGTAAAACAAGAAACGACCAGAGCATTAATGGGCATTACTTCAGACGAACAATGGAACAAACGGTTAGATAAGTGTATTTCCTCCAATGGAAAGTACTTTGAAGGAGACTAATTGTAGTTTGTACAGAAAATAAAATTAAACACGTTTTAAAAATATTTCCGGTTATTTTTGGGTCCTCCCTCGTAGAAGATCAAATACAAAACAAAGCATTTAACGTGCTACTTTAGATACGATGGGATTTGAGAAACTAGTAAATAAAATAATTTTAAGATGAAGTTTATGATGTTCTGCTTTAATGACAAAATGAACTATGTGATTGAAGTGGAAATTTCGAGACTAAAGTTGACATTTCGTGATTTTTTCCCACTGTGTCCCTATTTTCTAATCTCTGTACCCTAATAAGCTTTTATATGACACTCAGACGGTGGGCTACGACTCACCTTTTTATGGCGAGTTTGATATCTGACAACTTCTTTTTTATTTCGGGCACTGTGCGTCTTTGTGAGCTTGAGCTTTTCAGTTGCCACGTTTTTCTTTGCCTCCACTTGGTATTCGCTGAAATTCTTCTATTTGCCCCCATGCTTTTGCCATTGCCTTTTCATAGAACGCTGAGCTTAAGGGCTATTTATATTGATTTGACGATTCAAAGAGGTGTAATTCTGGGAGGAGATGGGGCGGGACACCAGGTGTGTGCACGTGCGTTACTTTTCATGCTGACTGGAATTTAAGTAGCGGAAGAACATGGAAGTTGGCGAACGCAAAGATTTATGCATCTGGGTTTTTTTGTGCGTGCAAACATTTCTGCTTTTGTGCATATGCCATATTATAGTGTGAATTCTCCGCACGGCATTATGCATGAGGCCCCAGATTTCTAGGGACTGTGCCCAGTGGACATTCTCAAAAGATACTCAAACCACCCCGCTGTTCACCTGGTTAAAGCAAGTTAAGCTCAGTACCTTTAGTGGAACCCCCTTTCAGCTGAGGATCTTCTCCTAGACTTTCCTTTAGACAAATAGGGCAAATATACTCTTTCCTTTAGACTGTGTGTTGGAGCTGGGGAGTCCTCTACAGTGCATCTTAAACCTGAGCCTGGAACAGAGGAGAGTCCCAAGGCTTTGGAAAACATCTTGCATCACCCCAGTCCCAAAGGTATCACGTCCTAGTGAGCTGAACGACTTCCGGCCTGTCACTCTGATGTCACATGTGATGAAGACCATGGAGAGGCTGCTGCTTGATCACATGAAGCCACAGATCCGCCACGCCCTCGACCCTCTGCAGTTCATATACCAGGAGAAGGTGGGAGTGGAAGATGCCATCATCCATATGCTACACCGATCCTTCTCTCACTTGGACAGAGGCAATGGTGCTGTAAGAATTATGTTTCTACACTTCTCTAGCGCCTTCAACACCATCCAACCTCTGCTCCTTAGGGACAAGCTGACAGAGATGGGAGCAGATTCATACCTGGTGGCACGGATCGTGGACTATCTTAAAGACAGAGTTCAGTATGTGCGTCTCGGGAACTGCAGGTCTGACATTGTGGTCAACAACAAAGGAGCACTGCAGGGGACTGTACTTTCTCCAGTCCTGTTCAGCCTATATACATTGGACTTCCAATACAACTCGGAGTCGTGCCACGTGCAAAAGTTTGCAGATGACACTGCTATCGTGGGCTGCATCAGGAGTGGACAGGAGGAGGAGTATAGAAACCTAATCAAGGACTTTGTTAAATGGTGCGGCTCAAACCCCCTACAACTGAACACCAGCAAAACCAAGGAGCTGGTGGTGGATTTTAGGAGGACCACACCCCTCATGGACCCCATGATCATCAGAGGTGAATGTGTGCAGTGGGTGCAGACCTATAAACACCTGGGAGTGCAGCTTGATGATAAATTGGACTAGACTGCCAATACTGATGCTCTGTGTAAGCAGCAGAGCCCCAGGAGCAATTTTCATGTTAAAGGACTAGCTCAAGGACCCAACAGCCTTCTGGCAGAAACAGGAATTGAATTTGTAACCCTCCAGAGACACCCGCACAGATTCTTAGCCACAGAGTCACCACTCTACCAATACGACTGACATATGCAGAAATATTAGTTGATACCATGCAGTCCTCTGGAGGGAACGACACAGACAGCTGTGTATCATCAAAACTGCACTGATATGAGAAACCATGAGACTGATAGGCCTGGTAAGTGGTGTATAGAGAGAAGAGGAGAGGACCCAACAATGATCTGTGGGACAATTCAGTACTTGAATGGTGTACTCTTGATATCTCCCTTCACCAGGATGAATGGTAGGATCTGCCCACGAGCTGGTGAGCTGGTATATAGAGAGAAGAGGAGAGGACCCAGCAAGGATCCTTGTGACAATACAGTACTTGCCTGGTGTACTCTTGATATCTCCCCTCACCAGGCAGAATGGTAGGATATGCCCCAAATGTAGGACTCAATCCACTTCAGGGCAGTCCCTGTGATGCCAAGGTTAGAGAAGATGGCAAGTGGGATCTGATATGTGACTGCATCGAAGGTATCGGGGAGATCTAGTAGAATGAAGAGAGATGACAAGTTGATAGCTCTCACCAGCTGTACCTGTAATGTGTCAACAACAGTGAGTAGAAAGGAGAGGAGACTGTTCTGTATTTACCTATTTGAGATGGGACAAGTGTGGGCTTTTTAAGAAGCAGAGTTATTAGGCCGTGTTTGAACATGTTATATTTCAGACAGGGTTCCTCCGCTGGCTGGGGTTTATATTCTTGTTTTATGTATTTTTGTTCACTTTTGGGTCATTGTTTGATGTTAATGTTACTTTCATGTATTATGTGCTTTGTGCACTATGCCTTAGGGATGTTCCATGTGTTTTGTGGGTGGCTACCCTAGAGGCTGAGCCACCTGCCAATGAGGGTCTCCCATAGTTCTTGATGGTTCATTGCGAATGTGCTCTAGAATGTTTTGGACAGTTATTGTGCTTTTTATGTGCTTTGCTATTTATTAGGATTTTGACCCTCTTGCTCAGTTTTTTGACTACATTTCTGGACTACCGTGTAGGGACTTTGCATGCATTGGATTGTCAATGTTTTTGGGTAATTCCTTTGCTTCTTAGGCCCTATGGAGCTTAATTGTATTGAAGAGCATTTTGTGAAGAATAAATCTTCCACTGAATAAAGATTCTTTGAGGCCTGTTTGTATCTAGCAGCAGATTTTGATGATGCCCCCCTAACCACATGTGGGTATTATTGGAAGTGTTTTTTAGGACTTAAATATTTTGGAACTCTTAGTTCACAACAAAATACAGTAGGAAAGGCACCTATTTAGAGATACTACTACCTACAGACTGGCCAACACAAGTGTAAAAAGAAGGAACAGGCATTAAATGTTTCAATAAAAACAATGAATGTCCCAAAATATACAAAAATGCCCTATAAGAGAGATGGCATCCATAAACCTCTGGCATGTTGAGACAACTCAAACAAAGCATCTTGAAATGAGAAATGTTACAAGTAAAGAACAAAAAAAATGAAGAATGGCAAAAATAGAAGGCAAAAAAGATCTGCCTAAAAGCAAACAAGTCCCGGTACATATTGTAAATTAAAAAAATTCAATTATAGAAGTAAAAATCCATAAAACCAGAAGATAACTTTCAAATTCAGTGATCTACTGCTGGGCCCCTCTATCTGAACTCTACATAGAGGCAGAAGTAAAGCCCAGTGCCAGTGATATCAGGGGGGCCCTGCCTCCTGGGGCTCCACCCACACAACACAAGGAATGGCAGAGCATTTAAAGATATAATATGTAAATAACAAATAAAAATCAAATGCAAATGTCATTATAAAATATTTGTAAAAGTTATTCCTAAACAACAATAATAAAATTTTTAACCTTTGTCTTCTTTGTCCTGCCTTCAACCTCTTCTGATCTGCACTGATAACAGCACACACTATTTGTTGAACTTAACTGTATTCTGAAGCTGCATCTGGAAGGGCATGGAAAAAGGGCAACCACAACTGAAGGCACATACTTGAATGAAATCAGTCACTTTTACCCACAGTCATTGGGGTGATAGGGTAACTGGACTTGTTTCCTTTTCACTGCTTCAAGGTACCCAAGTTAGAATAATCAAATTAGAGTG